>NW_028185472.1:457516-509546 GCF_003343005.1 Rhea americana
CCGCGGGCAAGGCCGCCCTGGAGGAGCAGCCCCCGCCGCTGCCGAACGGCGAGGTCCCGGTCGTGGCGGACCGGCCCCCGGCCGAGGAGTCGCCGCCGCTGCCGCCAGGCCCCGAGAGGGAGAGCGCCGGCCTGCGCCGCAGCACCGAGTCCGAGGTGTACGACGACGGCACCAACACCTTCTTCTGGTGAGGGCCGCCCCCGCGGGCCTCCTGCGCCGAGGCCCTGCCGCCCCCGCTCCGCCGTGGGGACCGGCCCGCGCGCCGCGCTCTGCTTTGCCGCTGCCTTTCCGGCGGGCGAAGCCCCCCGCTCTGCGGCGCTCCCCGTCCTGCGCGGCTGCGCGCCACGGCAGCGGCCTTCGCTTGCCGCGGCGCCCGCGGGGAGATGCGCTTGGTCTCCGGCGCAGGCAGCGCGCCTCCCGCGCGGCCCTTCGCAGCGGCTGAGCGAAGAGATGAAAAGTTACAGCGTGTTATCTGCAGTTTATCTTGCCCTGGCTCCAGCGCAACAGATAGCAGCGCTGGAGTTGTGAAACCGTAGGCTACGTTTAAAGACGATTTTATTGGCCTTATGGCAATAAACAGCTGTCCAATGCTGACCTCTGGCAGTGGCGCCTCTTTTCTCAAATCTGGTCTTGAGCGCTCTAGCGAGCGGTCTCATTGCTGCTGCTGGCCAAGGCAACTTTTTCTCTCCCACCTGGCTAACATTTCAGAGGTGCTCTCGAGGGCCTGCAGCGTGTGGAGCTTTGTGCTGGCTTCCGTTTGTTTTGTCAGTATTGCGTATGGAAAAACATTCCACCTGTTTCTTCTCCCTCAGTCTTGCAAGAGGTCTCTTCTGTCAGTGCTGTTTTCTTAAAACGTAYTGGAAAGCTGAAGTTGTAGTGCAGTTCAGGTTTTGTTAAATGCGGCTCTAACAGAAACAGATTTGTATGTACCTAGAAAAGTGCTTCTATTATTATTTTTTTTAAGAGTTGTTTCAGAAATCTACTTTAGTGTGCACGTGTGTATTTTCATAGTTYTTCTCTGGCTTTTTTTTAATTACGTGCATGCCCCTTTTGACAAGGAAATCAATTGTAAAACACTTGTCTACTTCATCATGAACCAGCGTAGAGGACAAACTCGGCTGACATTAGAGTCGCTTGTTTGGAACCTGAGCTAAGGGTGATGTGATTTGGCTTGAATTTGACATTAGTGGGATGGGAGGGGGAGGGTGCTTGGCTCTGACCCTGCCAATCTGGGCCGGAGGGGAGGGGAAGGTGGTGTTGATCTTGATGTAGCCACTGATATTAGGTGATATTTCTGCCAGTTTAAAACTCCTTTACTAAAGAAACATTTAGATACTGCTGGATCTCTAGGCAGTTGCTGCAGAAGCATTGAGAGCCTGCCATATGCAAGTATAATTCAGGAATATCATCATCTTGAGAGCAGATGAACTTTCTTGGAGAGAACACTTTAGCATTGCTGCATGTAGGCTGACTTAGTGACCAAGTAACTGGATCTTCCTGAGTTCTGCTGCAGAGTGTCATCTTATAAATGGAAAATGGGTAAAACTGTCACTTTCTTATTGTCTTGCCATTGCTTTCTGGTGGCTTAGAAACACCTAATGCTGTTTTTAATCATATAATCTCTCCTTTTGCACCTTTTTATTTGTTGTGGTTATGCAGTGCAGTGTGCAGTCTGCTTTCTTTAGAAAAAGAAGTTTTTTTTTCTTTCTTTTGAAAGTACTAATGTACGACCTTTCCTTAGGGCAGTTGTTGGCTAGTCCTTTTCAGGGAGGATGATATGGACAAGTGTGTCATGCCGTGGTTCCTTAACATAGACTACTTGGGAGGAGGTGGGGAAGCAGAAAAGTGTGCATGTTGCTTGTGCTAGTAGCCAGGAGGATAAATGCTTACCAAAGTTTCTGGGTTTTTCCTTTTGTTGCTTTTGACCTGTGCATGACACTGTTGCATGTGCTTTGTTACTATATCCTTTGGTCATGACTCAACTTTTACTCACATAATCATTATCCCTTGCCCAGAGTAAGTATTTTGTTTCTATGACCCTTAATGCTGTTCTCATGCTGTCTGTTAGGGACATGGTCACAGAAAATTGAAATTTAAGAGGGTAGGCGCCCTGTCTTTTTGAGCATGTGAGTTATGTGGAAAGTATCTTTTCTTCTAGAGGTTTGAAAGATAGGGAATAAGGTTACTCTTATGGCCTGCTCAGTTTGGAAAAATCCAAGAATTTGGAATTTGTAAGTAAAGTTAGAAATCATTCTAGAAGTAACGTAGTATAATTTGCAAAGGTAAGTTACTCCTATAAATGCTATCCTCTGGAAATGTGGTTCTTTTTAGCTGTTTGCCTACCCYTTTAAAGCACTTAAACTGTTTTTTGAAAACAGTTAGATGTTACAGAATTCTTAATTGATTTTTGTTTTGAGAGGATGGAATGATTTGTGTTCTTACTCGATCTTAATAACTTTAGCCTGGAAAATAGTGTATTTTAGTTAAATTATGAGATCCTACATGGTCAGTACTATGACAGCTATCTTTGCCGTGGGGGAGATCAAGCAAAGGAAATGGGAAGCAGCTTTATAAAACAGTACCTTTTATCCCCTGGACTAATTTCCAAACATCTATTGCTACTAGACAAGTGCTAGAAATATCCAGGCCTGCATGGTAAGCAGCTGCCCTAGGTGAATGTGTTCAATGCCGTTCACAGTGCATTTAAATGTTTCTTGCTATCYGCTTACAAAGTTAGCTTTTTGAATACAAAGGACTCTTTATGGCTGAGCCTGACTTTTATTTTTTGTACACAGGAGCATGCTAGATTTGATATTTCTACTGAACTAACATGGGAAAGTCATCAGTCTTTTGATATCTGCATGCAGAAGAATGACTGATATATCTTACGTGTTCAGTCTCTTTATGCAACCCACCTTAGTCTCTGTTCTGGATCATCTAGTTTGATCTTGTATATAGTTTTCTCTATAAAACCAYTGTGCTGCCATGGATTTTTGTATCGCTTCCCAACTTGTATTTAACCAAAGGATAGTATTCAGAAAGGCATCCAGTTTTGATTTGAAGATGTCAGGAACCAACAGATACATCTTTATCTCCCTGTGGCATTGTGGCTSCATGGGTTAATTGCTTTTACTAAGCCTTACTTTAATTTGAATTTAACTAACTTTAATATTCTCTATCGTTTTGTGGTGTGCTTTTCTCAGCCACAGTAATCACCATTATGTGGATGTGATGTTGACTACGAAGGTCATACGATCTTAGTGTGACAGGAAAGATCTGTGGAGCTCGGGAAATGGAAAAAAAAAAAAGGCAGAGGGGAATGGTAGGTAGAACAGCCTTTGGGCTAGTACAGCTTTCATAGAATTTAATTCAGCCTGTTTGCTGCAAAAAGTGTAGAAATTGCATCTGAAGAAAAGACAGCATGTAGATCCCTCTACCTTGGTGTTTCTCTTGCTGTATTCTGTATTATAGGAAATCTTTCCTTGTCACAAGCACAGTGTCAGGTTTTGGAAATGAGGATTAGTATGCAAACCAACTATTTTTGCAAATATAGGATTGGTATTCAAAACAAAGTTGGTACTTAGCTATTCCTTGCRTGTAGTTCTTATCCCTAAGAAACTAAGCTTATAGTAGCAAGAGGTTTTCTGAAAAGGCTCCTGGAGGAAGGGATGAATGATTTATTTGAAAGAGAGATACCAAGAGGGAAGACCTACAAATTAGCATGAGCTTTTTGCTTTACCCTCTTGTGTGGGTTACTGCAACAGTTTCGAGCAAACATTCCTTAGGCTTGTTGGAAATGTAATGTTTGCTGCGTTTTGTCACACTAAAAGCTGACTGCTTTAAAGCAGGCCTTGGTGAGATTCTGTATTTGCTTGGTGTTCTTCTGATTCTCTCTTGAAGTTTAAGCATATTGCTTCGCTTAGACGGTGAGGTGGGAGAGTGGAGGGTGGTGGTTGGTTGGTTGGTTTTTGTATTTAGGTATGCACTGGCAGTAGCTGGTTGCTTGCTAGAACATCCAGGAGATGCRTTGTACAATGTAACTCAGTCACTTTAGCCTACTGAATATCTTAACTCTTCTTGCAAGTGAAGTTTGCTGTCTACTGCAAACTGTGTTATTAGAATATCGTTACCCTTTCCTGAAAGGAAAGAAGCACATGGTTCAGACAAGGAGGATAGAGCCCTAAGTGGAGTATCTTTATGCAGAGATCTTATGAATGTTTAATGCCCCAAATGGGCTTTAAACCTAGTATTATTTCTCTGTATCAAATTCTTTTTTCATAAAGATTTTTAAGGAGGATATGGGAAGAACTTAATGGGAGTCAACCTGAACTTAGGGGTGCTTTTCTGGGGAAAATGCAAAGACAGGCTGCCAGTCGCACAAGCAACACAACTGAGTTTTCAGTATTTGGTGAAATCAAAGGTTCAGCACACCAGGAGTACAGGGGATTAGTTTCACCCTGTGAAAATCACTTTCCTTGTAATAGCGTATTTCCTATGCTAGAATGAATTTCTGTATTATTTTCTATGTGTGCACTGCAATGGTAGGAGCTCTCTAGAGAGAATTCTTCAATACTGGTGCTTGAACTCTGGCTCATCRAAGCCCCATCATGTGACTTTAATTCTACATCAGTTTACAAAACAAGCCATCAGCCTGAAAAATTAACACCGTGCTTTTATGCAATGAAATCTGGYGTAAGGGCACCTTGTTTTTATTCTTCTTTTTCTTTTTTTTCCTAAAGAGAGAGACCTTCTCCTTAAAAAGACCTGTTGGTCATCTTGAGTGTTGTACCTTGCCTGTAATACAAAATCTCACTGTCTTGGTGGAATTGTTTGAAACTAAAACTTGAAATAGAGGTATTGCAATAGGTTTGAAGTTTTACTTAAGAAGAGTTTTTTAATTAAAAAACTTCGATTAATTTGCCAGCTGTAGAAAAGATGAATGGAGATATGCTGCCTTTTCTCTTTTCTCATTTAAAAGAAAACGATTCATTGCTGAAGCATGGTTTGCTTTTTAACCCATTGTTCTAGTTTCTCTATGGAAGTGTGTGCCAGCCTTCGTTTCTTATCAAGTGATCATTTTATGAGCATCGCCAACTTGTATAAGTGGAAAAACTGATGGCAAGGGAAATGAATGTTACTATTTTAGTGTGTCACAAGTATGTACAGAAATGTAATCAGTGTTGTGTACTTTTAAAGATGTACTGAAGACTTGTTAGCGGCCTAAGAATAGGTASTTTCTATCTCTAGGGGTTTCCTAAGGTCCAGCTTGTATTTAAAAACCTGCTTAAACTAATAGCTACATTTATTATTATTATTTGTTACAAATGAAGCTGTTTGGAGCTTTCAGGTAGTGTTGCAGCATAAAGTACATGCTTTGTTCTAGTTACTGTTGTTGTTTTTGTGATGTATGTGGATGACAGAGAAGGTAGAATAGAACAGCAAATGAGGGAGATACCAGAGGAGAGAACATACTTCTTTGTTTTGCTGATTAGTTTCTTCAAGGTGTCTGTCTTTACAGAATGTAGAAAAGGCCAGAAGGATGTATTTAATGAACAAAATCTGAGCTCAAATAATGTTTTCAGCCAGTATCCATTTATRAATCTTGTTTTGGAGATTAAATGTTTATGGAAACCGTGATGTGAAGTTACCTGTGTGATATTAATTGCTTCAACTTACTCAGATGTGTATATTCTGTCTCTGACTAGCTCTAAGCAGCTTGTTTTATTTTCAATTCTTGATCCTTCAGACATTTTTACTTTCTTAGCTTTAATTGCATACTGACCTGAGGTCTCACGTCACAAACTGGCATTTGAACTCCTATTTTTGAAAGGTTGACAGCTTCTTTTACTTTCRCGGGCAGAGATCTTTTTGGTTGTGTGTAACATGAACAGCTTAGTCTCATGTTTCTAATTTTGGGATGTATTATCAAGATTATGATTGAAGGGTTTTTGGGGGGAGTGGGGGCAGGAGTTGAAGGTTTCAGATCTCTTGCTTTCTGTACCCAAAAAGACTAGTCTTTTTTAAGGGTTGTATCCCTGTTAATTAGGATTTTGATTTTGAATATCAAAATGATGGTTAATTTAAAATCTTGTTGTCTTTTCTGCCTTATTCTTAGCAGAAACTTAGTCAAATGCTGTAYGGTTATGAAAGTAATAGATTTGAAGTACTCTATTGTACTCTATTAATCACGTTTTTCTTATAATTTAGAGCATTATCTTTCTAAGTCAGATGATGTGCAGGTATATAGAGAGTGGAGAGCTTTGACTTTCGTTCATCTTTTAAAAGTCTCTTTCCAAAATGCTTTTATAACTTCACCATTATTTGGAATTGAGAAAAACAATGTCTTTATGAAAAAGCTGATGAGGGGCTAAGATGAGGATAATTGCTTTGCTTCTGTATGGTGTATTCTTGCTGACAGGTACTTTTGCCAACACTTCTGAACATGCTGAAGTGATGACCACTATACATTTTTGCTGACAGATTATTTTTCTGGCAGTAGCTACTGATGAAAATTTTTAAACCAAGAAAGCAAACGATGCAGGCTATTCTTTTGAGCTCTGTTACTCTTAAAAAGCCAACAAAATATACAAGATTTAAGAGGGAGAGGGGAACAAAAGAGAAATCATTTGCATGTGTTTCTCAATGACTGTTACTGTTCTTAATGTAGTTGATGCATCATATATGACAAATGAGGACATTAATGGAAAGAAATGGGTAGTAAGGGTGTGGGTCTGTTCACGTAAGGTGATTGTAGTTTGTGCTGGAATTTGAAAGAGGTCATACAGCCTGCCCTGTCCTGCCTGGATGCGACTCCTTTCTCTCAGTTCAGAGAGCTCATCTGTATGAAAAATAACCTCAAAAATTAAAAAAAAAATCTTAAAACTTTCCCTAAAGCACTTTGATTTTTTTGGGGGGGGGGAGGAGGGGGAGGAATAGAAGTTCTGATAGTTATTGTTTCTTGAAAAAACTGAGGTTTCTAAATGTGAAAGACAAATTAATGACCACCAGAAGGTAAAGTTAGAAATGTGCTGATCTCATTCTCTTGAAAAGCCCCCACTGTTTTTAAGCTATAGTGGAGGAGAGATCTGGCAAGTGAATGTTGCCTGTTAGACTAAGTTGCTCTCACTTGGCATTTAACTAGGTTACCAAGGCAAGGTTTTCTTGTTTGTTTGTTTTTAAACTGTCGTACTTCACTTAYGTGCCCCCGTGGGCATATCCTGTGCTCCACTGGAGAAAGAGCTAGATACAATGTTAGCACAGAAAAGTAAGCTACCTAACCTTACAACGTTTTTGTTGTTTAGGGTTTTATTGTGAATTCTCTTTGACTTTTCTGGCATTATGTATAGTTGCACGTAGATTTTTCTAGGCACCATTTTTGAGATTTTTCACGTGAAAACTTAGGAAGTCTTTTTTCCCACATAAAAACGAGGAGTTTGTGCTCCTTGCCTTTGGTATACAGCCCAAATTCTCTTACAGTTTCAAGGAGAAGATATGTACTCAGCTTAGCTTAGCCCTTCTCTTTCTCCAAAGACTCCAAGCTGAGAGAACATAAGCCTTTCTGCCTAATTCCCTTAAGGCTTACCTTGCAGCCAAGAACATCCACAGCGTTGCCTTCCTCTTGATGTATTACTTTAAAGTGTATGTGGAAAATAAAATAATCCTTCTTTATGCAGTTTAATTCATCTTGACTGATTTCACAAGTATTTCTACTTGTATTTCTAGCTACTGTAAATGCTTAATTCATCTTGACTGATTTCACAAGTATTTCTACTTGTATTTCTAGCTACTGTAAATGCTTAACAGTTTCTCTTGTTCCATGTTACAGTGGATTTTCCACCCTACTGCACCCCCCCAGGATGTGGAAGGATATGGTGTGCATCTGTGCCCAGTTGCTTAATTTTTTGCTCTGACATGTAGGTTTGTGTGATGCTCTGGTAGCTCTAGTAACTATCATAACTTTGTCACTATTAGCATTTTTCTGGCTGAGTTGTTAACTTTCTGCTTCCAGAAGAGAATCCAGTCGAGAGGTCTTTCATTCTGGTTCCTGAACTTATGCTGGACTGAAAATATATTTACATGACTAAGCATCTTGAAAATTTTCTGAAAGAGAATCTTTCTTTGGTTGGAAATAAAGACTTGGCAAAAAGGGAATGGTGAGATATACAGCTTCTTGTTTCTTATTAAACAGGGAAGCTTGCTACATTTCAAGTTGAGGACTGTGGCWTCAAAAATAGACCAAAGGTAGGGCACATGAAGCTCTCAAACAGTGAATWTTCACCTTGCTACAACCCCTCCCACAGGGAAGAGTAAAACTAGATCATCATTGTGTTCTAGTAGATGAGTTTCTAGGTGCATTTRTCTAAGTGAGTGCATGCTATTAACTGTTTTTTATTGGCAATGTGCAGAACACTAAAGACATTGGAAAAGTAATTAGCTTAGTATATCTGTTAAGATTGACTATTTCTAGATTTATTTCAGTATCCTTRTAGATACTCATTAAAAAAGTAATAAAACAAGATGTGAAATATAATGCATAGCCTTACAATTAATGTAGCTTCTTTCTGTGATCAAAAAATAGGTGATTTTTGTTTTAATTACATATAGCTGCATGCAGTAAACAGGAGATCATATTCTGATTTAAGTGAATTTAGACCATTGATTTCAATTCTCTGTTGTACCATATCCTTTAAGAAAGGACTATATCTAATTTTTCAACTACGGCCATGTTACAAAATAGGCATTGARTCATGTGACTGTTAAATGAATGTTAAGTACGTGATGTCTGAATCACCTGTTATTTGGCATCCTGTGAGGCAAGTTGAAAGGAAAATGCATCTGTTGAGCAGGAAGCTTGCTGTTGTGAAGTCCTTGTGTATTTTTTGACATAGTGATTCCTTGTTAATTTTGGAAATATTTCTGTGTCCTTTTCTTCTTTCTGGAGTTGGTTAGTCTGTGTCCTCTGGACTGCAAGGAAGGATAGTGTTAAATGCTGAATACCTTTTTATCAGTGGCAGAAGAGGATTGCATCTGCTTATGAGGTATTGCATGTGTTTTCCAGTGGGATTAAAAGGATGCTGTGAGAGCTGGTTATATTTTGGATTAGAATGAACTTCAAATTGCAGTACAAAATAATGCTTACCTTAACTTTCGGAGTGATTTTTAGGTTGATTATTGGATTTGATGTTTAGAGATAGTCAGTGGACTTCTCCGAAATGTGTGATGAGCTCTGGGTTGTCGTGGCCTGTATAACTTGAGGAAATGAACTTGCTTTTTGATATAAAATGGAAATGGAATAGTAACTTGTATTGCAGTATAAAACAAAAATGTAATACTAGCAAATATGTACCCATGCTTGCCACTTATAGTAATTTGTGTGCTGTTTTCTGTTCTCTAAGCTCAATGTTTTATAACAACGATATTTTGATGATTTTGTTTTAAGAGAATGGTGTTGTCTTCTAAAACAGAGCTCAGTCTTTGTTTTGATCTTAAATGACTAGAATTCCTGTGCTTTTGCTTTTGAGCTGAGATCAGACAAGAGCTGTCAGCTGAAAATAATGAATGGCTTCTCATTATGAAAGGAATTTTCAACTTAAAAAATGTTGCCACTTCATCATAAGAATATTGTGTATCGCCTAATTAGTAGATGTTTGTTTATGCAGATGTTGATGATTTGTTTAGATTTTTTTCTTTTTTTTAGATTCATGTATGTAAGATCTCTTCCAAACTCCTGGGTCAGTTTCTGCTTAGCTCTCAACTTTCACACACAAAGTGCTTTAACAATGTTTGTGTAAGCAACCGAACTCTCCTGGATGAGGAAGCGAGAGCTCTTACTGCATGTAAGCTAGTTGTGCTCTGTCTGCACCAGGGTATCAATCACACCAGCAAGACCGCACATTTTAACAGTGTAGTAGAACAACTCTCATGAGCCAGACAAGTTTTTACATGCGGTTCTGCTGGCACAAACTTGTAGCCTTTAGTTTAAACTTGCTGTTCAGATCTAAGATGAAATGAAACTAAGAGTTACTGGAAATGAGGGAACTTCATAGTTCTTACAGTTTAAATTGTTCCGAGATATTTTTAAATGTATTTTTTTATAACTAGTCTTTTTTGAGTGTTTAGTTTCTGTGGAGTACATTCCTCTCCCTTTAGTCTTAAGAGTCTAACTAGCCTGCTGCTGTTTGTTGTTAATAGACTATGTAGTGAGTTATACCTGATAGATGTGGGAGAGACTTTTTTTTTTTTTTTTTTTTTTTTTTGGCTTGGGCTCTAGATATTAGCACAACTGATACAATTTTTTCCGCTTACTATTGTTCACTGGGCAAGTGTTTGTACAAATTTTAAGTCAAAGAACTGAGGAGAAAGTGAGCAAGACATCTTATTATGATAGACTTTTGTCACATGCTTGTGGATGATTGACTGATGACTAAGTTTAGTGCAAACACTAAAGTCTTTTTATTTTCTGTGCTGAACAATACAAATAATCTAACCTGTCTGGAAAACATGAAACTTATGTGTTAGTATTGGTCATGGTCTAGCTAGTAGCCTTCCTGAGGCTTCGCTGACCCAGGTAAAGATTGGAATATTTTGCTTTCTGGTTTTAATTTTCTCTCTTCTAAATTTTAGGAGAGCTCACACCTTAACAGTCTTGTTCATCCTCACATGTGCTCTGGGATACGTAACCTTATTTGAAGAAACACCACAAGATACAGCCTACAATACAAAGAGGTAAATACTATTTCAGAAAGCATTCCTGTACATAGCTACATGGTCAAATTACCTCATGGTAAACTAAGGTACAAATTTACTGTGTAATAGGTGTTCTAGGAACTGCCTGGGTGTATGCTTTTACCCTGTGGATAAGCTACCTAAAATGACCTTGCAATAACTAGTTTGCRTGCTCAGACCCTTAAAAACTGACAAGAGCAAAGTTAAATGTATAAGCTGCTTTGCTGCTGGTCTTTGAATTTAATTTCTAATCAGTTTAATGTTGCTCGCTGTCATAACTAGGCTGTGCGTGTGATTTAAAACAAAACACAAAACTCCAAAGTCTCRAAGTACTGGATGTTTTTCTTTGGCAACTGTTCTGGCTCTTAAAATAACCTTACATTCTAAATTATGTCTACAGTGACTAAATTTTTCTGACTTAAGTATTAATGTAAAATTATGTTTGAGATACTAATGCAAATTTGGGTTGAAAATAAACATRAGGATTTGTAGCTTAAAGGGAGGCTCTTGGAAAATAAAAAATGAAATGAGTCTTACTTGTATGCTTCATTTCTACAACATTTTAAATGTAGTTGAACTTATCTTCTTTATAAAGAAATATGGTAGGAGACAAAAAGGAGGAAGAAAAGCAGTTTTTCTTCAATCCAAGTACATTTTAAGAATTAAGGGTTACATATAGGCTTCAAAGTACCTGATTGCTAACCATGAAAATCATTGTTTTCTGTCTGTTTTCTCCCCTTGCTGTTAAAGAGTTTTTTTTCCCACCTTTTTCTTTTTAAGTATCTCAGGATATAGTATTCATTATCATGGAGATGCAGGAATTAGAGTATTTCCTGAGATAATATAATATTGGTGGTTATTCTGTTGGTTACACAACAGATGTAGTTAATATACTTCACAGTCATACATCTGTGCAGAGCTGAGGGTTTGTATTTTATGTGTGGGTGTAAAATGGAACAGGTTGGAACATAGTGCCTTGTCTGGAGCTGGGAAATTTCTGAAATGTTTCAGTGTGAGCAAATGCCATTTTATTCCTAGTTATAGCAATGAGTGTGTCTAGGCAATAGGTGGAGGTGTGACATGGCAGTTTAAAATAAAGAAGGAGAAAAGCTGAAAGAGAAGTGATGACACCTCATTAGGGGATAATACAGATATGTAATAAGGTGACTCGGTGGAATATCCTATTTTGAGATTACAGCCATTATGAGTTTAATAAAAACAAAGCTAAAGATGATTAACTATCAGATTAACCTTTCTTTCACGAAATAAATGTTGCTTTCTGCAAATTTAGTCCAGAGAATAGSATTTCCAGTTGTTAATAAATTTAACAACATTGTACTAAGTGATGAGTAGTGAATGCTCGCTGATGGCTTTGTATTGCTGCTTGTAGAATACTCCGTGCAATATYGAGCTGCAAAAATAGCTGCAAAAATACCTGAAAAGCAGCATTCTGGGAATTGTGTAAGACCTTCCAAATATTGATTTAATATCACTTCTCTTTTTTTAAAGATACATCTCTGTTTCCATTCATGCGCCATCCTTGTGCTATTGCCATAGTCACTCCAGCCACATGCCTTATTTTGGCATTCTTACAGAAGAATTAATTGAATTCTTTTTATATTAGAAGACTGTTTCGTCTTGAGTGCATGATGGGTACTTCCTAGCTAGTTGCACTTTCATGGAAGAAGTCTGGAAACTAACATGTTCAACTTTGGCGTTTTATTTTTGGGAGAATTCAACAGCTTACTTGCATTTTAAACTACAATCTGGAATGAAACTTCTTGGCTTTTTACCACTTCAAGTCCATTTGTATTTCTGCCCTGCAGAAATTTTGGGATTTAACTTAGCCAAAGCAATACTTTATCTGAAGATACAAATCAGTGCATGCATAACACAAGTTCTCTGTGCCTCTCCTAAGCTTTACCTCTGTTGCCTTGGTTCTGGTTTATGAGATGGGAGGAATTGTCTATGTTAACTTGTGCTGAGTCAATTTTCAGTGAACTCCTATCTGTGGTCACTCAAATCTCTTTTCTAAGGATTTTGAGAAAAGTGATTTGCTGAGTGTGGCACCGTTAAGCATGAAGGATTCCAGCTCATTTCGTATTCTGACTGTTTTTCTATCTTTTTTTGGATCTGTGCACTTGCTTCTCTGTTATATGTCATTATTCCTGACCAGTTTCACGTGGCTCTCTAGGTGCACATTTGAACAAAAAGACTTTTCTGAGCAAGAGTAAGATGGCCACAGTATGCATGAGTATACTCATATCCTCAGTTTTCACCAAAAATGTTCAACATCTGTGACTTAAAATTCTTTCTTCTGCCCTAAGGTACTTTTCCAGTCTTAATGTAGAGCTGTTGAGTGTAAAATGTAAAAAATTGGCCTGTTTGAGGTTCTTACTCTATGCAAATATTTCATGGGAACACTTGCCTGCTTAATGAACATCAGTAGTTTTATTACAGCTTGTACAATCAGCAGTGTCTCTAGCTGTCAGGCCTCTTTATTTCCAACTACTGCACAATGACARTGGAGCAGTGTTTCAGTCCTTAGGTGCAGAGTCTAAATAAATACTTGCAAACACTTAAACCTCTGTTTTGAAGCTCTTGCTGAGAGATGCCAGAATACTTGTAAACTGTGTTAGGTGCTTAGAGAAAAAATATAGTAGCAGTAAAATATACAGATTGCTGTGATATCTGATRTTACTGTGTTTCCTAGACTGGCAAAAACAATGGGAAGTCGTCTGAGACTCCTGTCTTCTGTCATTTCCTGTAAAGGTGCTTCATCCAGTTAGCTGTAGGAGCAGCTCAGCYGAGGATGTATGGCTGGATCCATGCAGTAATCCTCAGGAGAACTGATGCACAAAATGAAACTTTATTCAGAGCATAATTCTTTGAGATCCTGGGGTGTGGCACATATAGCTAAGAATTACATTTACATCTGTTTACATTCTGACTTTTGATGCCATTATCCTTGCTGGAATGTGTTAGGGCCATTAAGGCTGTATGTGTGGGGTTGTTTTGTTTTTTTTTTTGAGATGCAGCTTACACAAATATTTTATAAGTGAATCTGTTCAAAGTTTTATTAGGATCATACACAAAGATGTTGACATGATCATGCAATGTATGTGATCAGATTGTCTCTGTTCTAAAGACAGTTGAAAATTCACTTTGTTAGCCAAAGGGATGTTGTGCTGCAATAGCCTGTCCAATCAATGAGAGGTTTTTATTCACACAGTTACTCAGTATTTAAAGAARCCTTGAAATTGTCCATTCAATCTGACAACTGTCAACTTCTCTCCTTCTGTTAAGCATTCAGGAGGAGTTGACGGGACAGAGCTCCAGCTTTGAGGATACCTAGTAACTGCCTTTACATTCTGTGGCTGTAGAAAATGATCTGTATCTCTCAAATACTTACAATGCTGAACAGAGGCTTTGGGAGGAAGATACATACAGGCTTTAAAAAAGCCTGAATGTGTCAGTGTTATGCATTGAATTTCAAGCTGTAAAAGAGTCTGTCTTCTAAGATGCCTTTCTACACTCGTTTTCTGAGATAACAGATCACTGCCTTTAGTCATGGTAACAAATGTAGGTATATGTGTGTKTTCAAGTTGATGATCTTTAATTTCCTGTCATCTGAACTTCCAGAAACRTAAGGTAACAGGGAGGCTAAACCTCCATCTGCCAGTCTGCAGCTCTTGAGTCATTGATGAGATTGTACCAGTCATGCTAATGTAGATATAGCCAGAGAAAGCACAGGGAACAAGAGCTGCGTAGTTAAAAGCCTAGGACAAAGGATGATATACAGATGCTCATAGACAAGATTCATTGTCTTGTGTCTCTGAATCAACTCTTTTAAAATAGCAGAAACAATATCTTATTTGTACTAATGAAACAGTTTCCATGTTCTCCATTTCTTCTTTTGGCTAAGTGCTAAAATCATTTTTGTAGACAATTTATTTAGCATCTTCCTGATGTGCTACTCAAGAAAATACATTAGCCATATCACTCCAGGCTATCTGCGGGGATAGTTTGAAACATACCTTGTATCCCTTTCAAATCCTACAGCAGTTCTTRTCTCAAGGCATGGTAAGCCAGCAGGGCAAGATGCAGGTTAGCCTTTGAAAGCTTCGTAAGGAGACAGTATGTTGATATTAAGGGGAGAAATCTAGTCACTGCAGAAAAACGGCTATGGAGCTGGCATGGATAGTATGCAACGTCATAGTTTTCTTCAAAACTTCCTGTGGTGAACTTAAAATCATACAGCTGTGGTCTCAGCTTATTTTAATACAACTCTTGTCAGTGGATTTTAGAGAAAGGAATGTAATTTTAAGTTCCCCTGATGATTTAGATTCAGGTCATCCCTAGCTATGGGAAGATTACCTTCATAAGGGGTAAGACACTGACCTTGGACATCTTGGTTTGTGGTTGAGCATAATGATAGTGAGCAGAGATGTGTATTGTTACATGAGGCAGAATGCAGCCTATTCAGTTCAAAAGTAGTCTTACAGTCCCGTTATTTCGAAATACAGAGCAGCGACTCAAAATGCAACATRTTCTCGTTATCTGAGAACAGCTGAAAACTTCTTTGGCTTCTTCGTTTTGGAAAATTATGATGGAACTATCTATTAGCGGTTTAATTCAGTAGCTAATTACGTTGCACAACCAATGTGYCTCCAAGTGTCCTAAAGCAAGCAAAACAACTGGATTGTGTCTGTTAAATAAAACTTATTTTTATTTTCATGAAGCACAAACTTCGTAGAGGTGAAGTCATAAAATAGTTATCATCAATTCTCATATTTTCTACTTTGAAAGAAGTGCTTAAAGCACAAATAGTCTGATATTGCTAGTTTGTACTTACTAGCTCCCAAACTGTATCCTGCCTTTTCTTTACTACTTGGTGGCTATCTAAAGACAGGCTGCTGKTATGTAACAGATTTTCTAAATAAAGGCAGAATTATTAGGCTCTTTCTCTGGTTTCTGCCAACAGATCAATTGTATTTACAATTAAGAACCACAACATTAACTGTAAACATGGCCTATGCTTACCTGGCAATGTAGTAAAGTATTTATCAATTATCTGTAATTCTTTAGCCAGCTCTTAAGCAGCTAAAATCAGAATGCATGAAAATTGTTGGGTGTTGAAATATAGAAAATCTAGCCTTTTAGACCATGTTTTCATCTATTATACCATCATCCATTAAGACTAAAGGAACACATTTGTGTATAGACTATAGGACTCTGTCTTCATGAAAAACAAGTGACAACCCCTGAAAAAGAAATGCTGTTTTTCTTACCTCTGAGATGTTTAAAATCCAAATTACCCCAGGAGAATTTTAAGTTGATATTATATACTTTGAAATTAACCATGAGACCTCACCTATCTAACTCTCATCTCCCTCTCTTCAGGTCTCTTGTGTTCTAAATGTCTGAGGTTCCTGACAGTAAGGTTTAGGTGTTCAGTCATGAGTACTTGCACTTCTTATTTTTGTTTTGGTTGCAAAACAAAAAGTTATTTTAAAACATGCTGTCTGTAATCAGCAGAGTTCAAATTCTAGATCTTGAGTGTTGCTTGTTCAGTTTGTTTGTTCATGCTCTTGAAGCCAGTTGCCTACCTTTAAAGGGATGGATCCATTTCACGTTAGCTTAAACTGATGAATATAGCCTTAAATGGAGACTGCTCTATGCCTTCCTTGAATGAGTTGTGAGCTGACCCAACTAAAAACTAATTTCTTTTTTTCCTAGATTAGTTGCACAATCTTGTTCTGGACATAAAATACTGCCTCCAGAAAGGAGTAAGAGAGCAGGATTGTGACAGTCRTCACTTAGGACTTGTGATGCTGTAACTGAGGATGAGAGAAACTGTGCAGACCTGGCCTCAGGGTATTGGGATGAGGTTGTAGGTCTTTGGGATACCTGGAGTTGTATCTGATCTTTCTTTAACATCTCAGTTACAGAGGCTCTGTATTCTATTTCCTACTCTTGAAACAGCAGCAGTATTTGGTTTTTAAGTTTCTCTGTGTCTTTAGTTGACTGAAAATATGTTTTGAAGCAGTAACAAACAGGGAATTGGCTTTTCAACAGTTTGTCATTAAATTTCATTAAAATTTTACTGGATCAAGGAAAAGGTACTTCTCTAACCTGAGAGCTTTCTCTGTTGAATTTAAGAGTTTTACTAGCAAACCAAGTATGAAAACCTGTTAAAAATATAGGAAAGCGTGTGCCTCATTATTCATCTCTTAAGTGTGGCTTAATGATCCTCTAAAGCCTAGGCATTATCATGTGAATTAGGGTTACTCGTTTTGTTTTTACTGGGTGAGTTTTCAGCCAGATCCTGGTCTGGCTGGCTGAATACTGGTAGTAGTGACAGCAGAAGGAAGGGAATGGAAACATGCAATCCGTGGGGAGGGAGGGAGAGGGGTGGGCAGATGAGTTTGGGGATTTGAGAATTTTGGGAGTTGAGTGTGCAAGAGCATTAAAGGTGTTTATACCAGTTTCTCTGAAATACAATCTAGAAAAGAAATCTATTTGCCACTGACGTGTTTGGTTAGCCAAGAAACAAAGACCAGACATTACTGACATCCAAGAATATAATTTACAGTTTCATTGGGAAGATGAAGCAATATAAACAGTTTGTTTTGCTTTTCACTTTCAGAGGTATTGTTGCCAGTATTTTGGTTTTCTTATGTTTTGGAGTTACACAAGCTAAAGATGGACCATTCTCAAGACCTCATCCAGGTAATTTTAAACACTTAAGTTTCTCAAATGTTTCWGATAAATTGAATGGTTTATGCTGAATATAAATATTTTTGTTGCTTATAGAGGAGTTAAGTTGGAATTTAAATAACAATATAAGTTGAAGACTGTACATGTTTCACACAATCTTCCAGCTTTCACCTAGGTTTGAGACACTTGTGTGTGTGTTTTACCTACCTTTGCATAAAGACAAGGAATTTGCTTAGTGACGCTTCTTTCTCCTCSCTTTTCTTGGAGTAGCCTGCTTAAACTCAGAGACATTCGAAGCAGTGTAGTGATCATTCTGTGCTTTCATAAATCTGCTTGTAGCATAGGATTTCTTTGAACCTCCCTATTCTGTCTTTCTGTTATTAAAGTTCCATGCAAATTGACAGAGTCTTGAAACCTTAACTTCCCCTTTTTATGCTTTTTTTTTCCTTCTCTGCTGTATAATGGAACTGTACTTCTGACCAAGTATCTAGTCCCTAGAACACTAAACTCCCTTTGCTCTAGGCTCACTGTCCACAATAACTGTTAGATTAGAAGCTCTTTGTAATACTTTGAAGATCTATGGTAAGACTGCAAGTCTTGAAGGGGTTTGAAACCACAACATAAACTCTCTTCCGTGTAGTGTTATATTAAGTATGAAAATACTTTAACATCCTTGATCTTTGGGGTATTTTTAGGTTTTTTTTTTTTGAATCATTGAGAAGAATTAAGGGGATTCATATAGCCTTGCATAATATTCTTGAAAGCATTAGGCTCTTTTACAGTTAATACAACTTCTGTAAGTATTTTTTTTTTGTACCAAAAATTTAACCTTTCAGTTTAAGAATCCTTTTCTGTGTGCAAAACAGCAGACTGATTAAAAACCATCACCAAAGCAGAGATTCTTCTAGAGCAAAGCGTGCAGCACACCTCTGCTAACTTAAGGTTTTATTCAAAAGTTTGCATTTCTGAGGTCTTCTTAAGTAGCAACTTTTAATCTTTCATTTCTATTACCGTTAATTCTGATTCTTGATATAAGGAAAATTACTTCTTTAAAGGACACCAGTGACGTTTGGCTGCTTTTCTATGATAACTTTCCATTTTAGAACATSACTGGTTCTCTGGAGTGAAAGTGGGTTTTATTCCCAAATGCATGTTTRGTAGCCAGGTAGTACAAACTGGAAGGGGAAAGTCCAAAGGTCAGAGACGTCTGCAACAAACTKCTGTTGTAGACTGATCCAGTGTCTACCACTTCTGTATCCTATGGTCTTGGAAACACAGCAATTCCTGGACTGAAGCTGACTATCTTTCAGCAGCATGAAATCATCCATGAACAGGGTGATTAAAGAAGCTTCCCTGTGTTCAGTCACTTTTGTACAATGATTTTACAAGTGGTCCAGATTGTGTTCGCTAGCCTAGGGAGCACACGCTGTTAGCTTGCTCAGGTCATTGTATCCTAATTCTGCRCCCATTACGTTCTGTGAAGCTGTAGGAGTTCATGTGCTCACAGCTAGAGCTGCTSTTATGCCAATGCTAGGTATTTTTACGTGAAACACTCTTCCTCAATATAGTCACTATAGTAAGAGTATTAGAGTATATTAACGTCATCTTTTGTATTAATGTCATCTTTGCCTCTAGCTTATTAAATGCAGTGATCTGAGTAGTATCCTTGGGGGCTACAGCAGTTCTGRGATAGCAGTTACTTCCACAGCCACAGCAAGGTATCTGGGTGCCTGTTTAAAAGAAAATGGTGGTCTTTCTGCAGACCTTTCTTGTGGGATGGTTCTTGCAGGCAGCAAAGGACGTGGCATTGCAGCCCTGTGAGCCTCGGTGTCCGCTTTCCAGTTACTGAGGGCTGTAAAGGAGTGTGTTGGGTAGTGCCCATGGGGAAATTGAGTCTCTGACCTTTGTTTCTTGAATGCTGTTCCTAGAGAAAGATCTCATCTCAAAAGAATTAACCAGCAGTCTGCTACTGTGTACTGCTTCCATTTATAGGGCAGAAAGAAGTCTCTGGGTGAGAGTGTGGTCACTACAGTCACATAGAGCCCCATCAGATCTGTTTCATGAATTCTTCAAGCTGTATCTTAGAAGTACTTAGGTTTCATGCCCTGCTTCTGTTGGGTGATTGTAGAGCCCCTCTGCCCTGGTTTGGAGGCCTCATATTCAGTCTGTCTATACCTGTTTGTGACTGGTTTTGAGATGTTTTATATCTTGGCTTTTTTTTGTGTGTGTGTGTGTCCGTGTTGTTCGATTTAAATAGTTTGTGTTTGCTTGTGTGTAGTACTAGCAAATATGTACCTGGTTARTTTATACACAGCTCACTTATGACATCTTACCACTAAAACAAGGAATTGTGCTTTTTAGTCTCCCCCTCAACATAAGCTTACTTTGACTATGAAATTTTAGTAGTCCTTCTCTCTGTCTGTCTTATTTTGAGTTATCTTCTTTGAAAATGACTGTCCAGACCTGTATAGGATATTGCAGATGTGTTACTGCTTATGTTTTTCACGATGGCATTAATGCTTGCCAATATCTCTCTGTCAGTACCTTGATGTTTTGTCTTAATATTGCATATGCTTTCTTTTCGTGGCTACATTGGAGTGGTAGCTCAGTGTCTGAYAGATAATACCTATAACTTTTGTTTTTAGCTGATGAGCTCCCATCATATAAGAAAGCTTACGGTTCCTAAGTGCACAGTGGTGGACTGAACTCTTCTATTATTCCAGTCCTTTGAGATAATCTGGTTCTCTTTGCTGTCTCAGTCTTCCTTGCTACTGCTGTTTTTGTGCTTTGTGTCATTAACTTGCTTTTCACTAAGGCAATCAGTGAAACTGATCTTAGATCTATCATATAAATGGTGTCAATCCAGACTGTTGTGGGTTTTGTTTCCCTTCTCTGTATTATCTGCTCTGTCTGCTTTAGCCAATAGCTCGTTCAGCATTACTATTTTTCTAATGACTTTTCCCTATTTTCTCCAGTTTATTTAATAATTTCCATCATAGACCCATACCAGTTATGTTACCYGAATCCAGAAATTTATGACTATCATGAAAATAAGTATGTATGTTTRTTTAGGAAAGACTGAATTTTGATATTCTTTGCCTGCCTCTTTTTGTCCCATTTTCCGTTTCCTTCCTGTAAACCCATAGCTTCAAGGCCTYCCTTTGGTTTCTAGAGGATTGCCTCTTGGTGGCTCAGCAAGATGCAAACAGCATCCAGACCATTCAGGGAAAGATGCTCTTATTCCCAAGGGAAAATTTTGCTTGAGAATCCCTTAATTGCTGGGCAAACACCCAAATTTGGAGAAAATAATGCATTTCATACTGAAATTAGTTGTGGATAAAGGTCATCAATAGTTTGTCTCTTTAGTGTTTGCAAATAAAAGATATTCTTGATTCCTATTGTCAACAACCTTTAAGGAGCCTTGAACATCCAAATGATCTGGTTATTCTGTGGTGTTGCAAGAGTTCAGTGATGTGTTGTTGCCTTTGTTAAGATAACATACTGCATTGTAATTTTAATGAGATTTTCTGCGACAATTATTAATGCTAAGAAATAACTTTTAATCTTCCCAACCTTTATCAAGTTAATTTGTTAATTTAGTACAACTTGCCTGGCAGCATAAGCAGTTTGGGAGTAAACTGTTGAGTTCTTAAACCATAGACTGGAGGGCTGAAATAGCTAGAAATGAGCAGACAAGAACTAGATTTCTTTTGTATCTATCTCAGCCTATAATGGGTATAGCACAGGTATCACGGGCTGTTGATGAAACTGGATGGAGAATCTGATTACCTTGTAATTCTGCAAAAAAAAGAAATCCTTTTACTGGAACTTTATCAAGGGAATAGTTAATGATGTGCCTCTTTCTGACTACTGCTTTAACAATTCAGGAATCTTAGTGTTTATTAATTTTGTTGCATAATTTTTTGGACTGTCGGAATGGTGATGCTAACTGCCTGCTTTTTTACTGACTGGATAGGATAAATTAYTGTATGTAGGGATTTGGACAAGCGGAGCTTTTAACTAATACTTTTCTATCTTAACATAGTCATTTAATGTTTTCAGGTGTTACATTTAGGAATATAAATTTGGTCACACTGAGCTAGGACTAGTCTGAAGCCTTATCTTCCCTCAGTTACTTTGTTGTCCCACCTGCTTGTCACATTGCAACTGCCAGGTCACAGCTGGTGCTTTTGAACCTGAGCTGGCCGTGGAAAACCTTTTACTCTCTAACAGGTGTTCAAGCAGGCATACGCCAGCGTGTGCTGATCTAGCTGCTCAGACCAGGCAATCAGTCTCCACGTGCATGTTCTCTGCAACTTCTGATTAGCGCTTCAGTGCTTCTGCCCACCAGACAGTTCCAAGATAAGCGATTTGTTTGGACAAATAACTTAGTGCAGTTCTTAACAGTTTTTTTTTGTTGTTGTTTTTGTTTGTTTGTTTGTTTGTTTTTTAACACCTTTTAACCTTTCACGTTGCATAGGTCAAACTCATCCAGGCAGCACTCTCTTGCTAAGTATTCATTTTGTGTTCTCAGGTGTCCCTACAATGACAACAATATAGCTTCTGAGCATAGTAATCCCTAAACTTAAATATGTAAATGATTACTTGAGGCCTCTTTAATCATGCAGACAACCCTACTTTGAAAGAGGTTCATGATGACAAGTACCTTTAAGGAAAACAAATAATAGAGGTATGTCAAAAATAACTTTATAGCTAAAGCTGAGACAGGGCCAGGAAGAGAGAGAACACAATGTTTGTTCAGCTTTGAAAACATCTTGTTTCTAGTGTGCATGTGGGTTATACAGCTATAAAGTAATTTAAAACTTCTTGGGTGCTTATGTCTGCTGAGGAGAAAACTCAGTAAACTATAACCAGCTCTTAATTTTTATTAAATATTTTGCTTTGGTAAGYATTGCTCAGTGTATTCAGCAACTGCAGATCATCTCTTGGCAGAATTTTGTGTATACAGGGAAAGAAAGAAGCTGAAATACTGGCTTAGATTCTTCTATTGTCAGAGCTGTACRTGAGTTCCAGAGCATGACGTTCATGGTTGCAAATAGCGTAAATTTTGTCATACAAGTTTTTRGAGATCAGAAGATAACAGCATTGTTAAGACTATTAATCTGAAGTTGATGTGGAAATGGAATGAAGCTAAATTCTTGTKGGAGAAGTGAGTTAATGAAAAGCTAATTTTTCTGGCTTGAGCATAACGTTTATTCTTCAAAGTATGCAGTCAGCATGGGAAGATGTAGCAAACACCTTATCAAATAAAAACCTTTATAAATATATATTAATGCCACTACAGTATTTCTATCCTGCAGACTYGCTTGCAGAATTCTTAAATATTTTCCAGGAGTACAATGTTGCCAGTTTGGGGAGAAATTTTTTGCTTCTGAGTAATGCTGCGGCCAATGGAGTTTTGTCAGAGAAGGAGAAGGTTTCTAAACTGCATTCTAGGAAGACAACAGGAAGTACACTCTCAAACAGTCTCAGAAATTTGCCAGTGAATTAATCAATAAGTTGCAATTAATAAGTTAATCAATTCTGAAAGAGGGACAGAAGTCTTAAATAATCTTTTCTACCACTTCTGTGTACTAGGCAGCTGGACAGAGGCAGTAATTATTGCCTCAGTATGGAGAAGGCAGGCTGAACTCAACTTTTCCCTCCCTCAGGGAAGCCAAGGGACAAGCTGAGATCTACAGGAAAGGAGGCTTTTTCTTAGTTCTGCTGTTCACCAAACAGCCTGTTTGAATTGGCAGTCTTTGCTTGGAAGCTGTTCAGGCCTTTATTGGAGGAGTTTGTTTTTACTTCAGGTTATCTTTCCTGTAAGCTATATTAATCGTTGCTTGTGAATGCATAGTTACAAATTTTTGATGTGTAGATGATGCTTCAGCAACCTAAACAAAGCTCTGAAAAAAATTGTCAGGCTAATTTGGATAAATTGGTAGATGTGCTCGTGGAAATCCACCACTAACAACAGGAAACACAAAGGGTTTTTTGTGCAGCATGTAACATGTTTAGAAGTTTTTGGTGGTGGTGATGGTGTCCTCTACTGAGACACTTTTCATTCTATTTTGTAAGTAAGAAATGACAATTGTGTTTGTAAACTTGAACTAAAAATCTTAAAGTGCAGAAACTCCAGTGAAAGCTTTTACATGCAGAGTTCTGGACTTCCYGTTATCCAGGTCACAGCTGCTTTTTTTCTGAAAGCATGAAGTAGGCCATTTTGAGATTAATTTAGCAGTTCTACTGGAAAAGGTTACGCCTTCTCACATTTTATTTTAATGATGGTGTCAGAATCAGGCTGTTAGTTGAGAGAGATGGAGAGATTCTTTCTCTCTTTCTCCAATATAAGGCTGAATTGGGCGAAGATGAGTGTTTTTGTTTTTTGTTTGGGGGGGGGGGAGTGTCCTACAAGAGGGTGAAAAAGTCTCTATTAAGTGCTGTGACACCATGTTTAGATGACTTCAGATTCTGAGTTTCAGAATGGGAGTTAATCTCATGCATAGTTTATGTTGTGGTCCTGATTTTTAGGCATTTTGCTGCATATGCACATGGGCCCTTTAATCCATTTATCCATTTTAAATAACTGTGTTAAAATTCAGGTGTTGCTTCAGTGTGAAGAGCTAAAATCACATGCCTTGGGAGGGTGAAAAATAACTGCAGACTCTGAAGCAGCTGAGTTTTGCGTGAYGTTTCTCTTAAAATGAAGAGTTTCAGATGATTTCATAGGTCTTGCATCTAAGTGCCTGCTCAAACTTTGTTTTTTTTTTCTATTAAATTCCTAGTAAAAGTGAAACCATCTTTCATGTTTTTGAAATGCTCTCTGCCTGTTGAGGAGAGAACTTTGTCTTTAGGGAAAGAGACAAGCTTACCAAAGTAAAAGTGGCAGTCCCTYCTGCTAGTATTTCACCTGTCTTAGTGAGACATAGGCAGAGTTTGGCCAAGCAGGTTAGCTGTGATAGGACTAGGAAAACCAAAGCTGGGAAGATCAGGTTGCATGAGATAGCAGAGGRCATTAGATTGGTTCAGAAAGGGAACAGTTTTGTTCCAAAGATTGCCAGAAAACATTGTGAATGGCATTGTGAATGMATTTCTCCCTTTAATTCTTCATTAGGTTGAAGTATTCTCATKGGTCCCTCTGTTCTGGGATGAGAGAGTGAGAGGAATTGCCTGAGCAATGCTGGAAAATGTACACAGTAACTCGTTTGAATGATAATTAAGGAGCCTTTCTGGTTGTGCTTCATTAGCAAGGATGGCAAATACTTTACTTGAGTACTGTGCTTTGTAATTTCTTGTTTAGAATATCTGTTCTTGAAACATTTAGTTGCATTGCAGTAAATGAATTATTGAYGACTGTTTTGCTTGAAGTCTTGCTAACATCCCATTTGTCTGTTTCTGTAGCTTACTGGAGGTTTTGGCTTTGTGTCAGCGTTGTATATGAGCTCTTCCTCATCTTTATACTCTTTCAGGTAAGTAACATAAAATGACTTTTTAGTAACTAGAGATCTAATGTGGATATAAAATGCTCTGTATTGTTCCTTAAAATTCTCACTGATTACAGGAGATGCTGTTCCTTTTTTTTTTTAATATGAAATTATTATGCTATTTAATGAGATTGGTAGGTTGAAGAAAGTGTTATTTTCAAAATATTTCACCTTACTGTCTCTACTAACCTCCAATTAATCTCAATGCAGACTACACATGACAGTGAGGCTTTCTTAAGTAAAATGGTAAGAAGTCAGTGCACTTGGTTAGATCGAATGACCAGGAGTTGGTGCTTTTGGTGTTTAGTCTCTGTTCTGTTGGACTTGATTTGACTTGCTAAAATTGCATATCAACTCTTAGTTTCTCAGAGTCTATAGAGCATAAAGGGAATTTATCTTGTTTAATATTTTGAAATATTTTGTGCTTGGATGATAGTTGCTTTAAACATTTTTCTCTGCAGTGAATAGAAACTATGCAYGCAACTTTCTGTAGTGGCAGCAGATAGAGGATGACATTTTTCCAGAAAGATGTGTTGTCAGTACTTTCACATAAAGCACGCTAGTTTTTTACTGTATTCTTAAACGGAGAACTTTCCACTGGATTTTACAAATAAATGACTTCTCAGAAACTCAGCAGTTGAGGTAATATATTTTGAGATAAACAAGAACAGTAAACCTGATACTGTTGACAAAGCCGTTGTGTAGCATATATATACTATATTACCACTG
The DNA here is from genome assembly GCF_003343005.1 of Rhea americana. Lineage (NCBI taxonomy): Eukaryota > Metazoa > Chordata > Aves > Rheiformes > Rheidae > Rhea > Rhea americana. The sequence continues at coordinate 483,178 of NW_028185472.1, forward strand.
CAAATAAAGTTTAATTGCCAAGAAAGGACTCCAGATTTTGAAGGTGACTCATCCTTTTCTCAGTTATGCAATGCAATTATTATGGTCTTCTCGGGCAACAAAATAATTTGAAACCTAAAGCAAACACAGAGATACTGAACAATGAGAATGGAATGTCCTGTTCCGTCAGAGGTTTTACTACTTTGCAGATTTAGGTTCCGGTCAGAGTCCCCAGACGTTCCTTTTCAGGTAAGTATGGCCTTCACGTTGAAATCTTAGTAGCGTTTGGTGCTCTGTGTTTTAAAAGGGTTGTGCAAATACTATTGCATGCTCATCAAGCAACTTTAAAAAAAATCAGATTAGGGGAAATGAGAAACAAATTTTTTAAAAGAAACCTCTAGAAGCCATGTGAGCTTGCAGAAGTGGGACTAGAATTCAAAAGTGTCAGGACTAGAATTCAAAAGTGTCTTATGTGGACTTCCTTTTGGACTACATTTGCTTTGCAAACAGGTTGTTAATATTGATCAAACCCTTTCAGCTTGATTTCAAATAGTATTTATTTTTCAGCTTCACTCTTTTTCCTCGAGTCTCCTTGAAAGTCAGTACCAAGTTGTTGAACACAGAACTGTTGATATTTTTTTATTTTACCTGGCTTATTGCTTCAATGAGCAGCTAGAATATGTCCACAGTAGATCAGTAAAGAAGACGATGCATTTCTGTCCTGTGAGGTATCTTGGGGGTTCAGTGCAAACCCTGATGCAAAGCCCTAATGTGTCATTAGGGTTCCTTTCAAGCTGCCTGCCCTGCTTGGAGAGAGTGGAGTTCTGATCCTTTCACAGGCATGAACAGGTCTGTCTTGCCTTTTTTTGTTGTTGTTCCTCACCACTGAGGAATACTTATTAGTTCCAATTTATTCTTATGTTCTTGCTGTTTCATGTCACACTTTTTTATTTCTTTTTTTTTAGACATCATTGTAAATGATACTCCTGAGCAGTTGCAGTCAAAATGAATAATGTGTTTCATTTGGATTTCATAGTACTGTTGTAGTTCTGAATTCTCATAGAAAATAAGCCTGGAAYTGGTTTGCTTTCCTCTAGCAGTATGTTCAGTTATCAGCCATTTAGTTATTAAGGACACTTAATAACTGTTGCCCAGTTTTTTACTGAAAATGCATAGTATTTAGCAGAAGTTCAAACAAAGTTAAAATTATGCTGAATCTCTAAGTAACCAGACTTCCTTAAAAGCAAATACAAACTCACTCATATAGTTGAAATGTGTCTTAGTTAATGTGATGTGACTTTGGTAGTTTTATTCAATAATTTTATTATTTTTGCCGTTAACTAATTTTGACTTTGTTCTGCTTTTCTATCCTTTTCTGCCCTACTATCTGCTAGCTGCTCCCCTTTTGTCATAGATGCTGCATTGCTTTTGTTATAAAACATTGACCCCAACATTGTGTTATTTCATTAGGTAATATTTATTCAGCAAATGTACGTGTGAGTTCCYAGTGAATTAGTTCAAGTTTTGGTCACCTTCTGTAACTAGTATTTTGGTAATTTCCTCCTTGCTGTTTGCTTCCAGTTTATCACCTATTCTGCTATTGGAACCTTAGTTTGAAGTGATTGTTTATTCAGAGATCTGCGCTATTTTTTTTCTGCTATGAAATGCAGTACAATTCTGAACTTTCTCTTGCTGAAGTGACCTGAGCATACATGCATGACTAATCCTGCTTAACAGTGTGTATAATCTCCATGCGCAGTTTGCTKGTGTTTGCATATACTGTGTTTAGTTTCCAGCTGTATGTTTAAAGTGCTGCTGGATGTTTCCCATTCTAGGAAACCAGAAGATCACTAATGTAGTAGAAGCATTCATTATGGATGAGCTTTTCTTGAGTTTATTGACTGTTGTTTCCTTACCCTCACCAAGCTCAAAGAGGGGAGGAGAAGGACAAAAGGATCAGTGAGAAGGACGAATTTTATACCAGTTCCAGAACGCTGCATTTTTTCGGAGGGAGTGTAGGCAGTTGAGTGACTTAGTTCATTCTGTATCCATTTGTTTCTTTAATATTTGGTATTGGAGGCCCAGATACTCAGGGGTATACTCTATACTATGCTTTGACATCTGGCTATGTTTCAAGAACTGTTTTGCAACATAGATTAAAAAAAAATCCATTCGAAGATAGGCTGTTGATATAACTTCTCATCATATTTTTCTCTTGCTAAGAGGAAAACATGGGTTTTGTATTCCTTCTGCAGACTGTACAAGATGGCAGACAGTTTATGAAGTACATTGATCCGAATTTAGGTGTTCCCTTGCCAGAAAGAGACTATGGTGGCAACTGCCTTATCTATGATCCTGGCAATGAAACTGATCCACTTCACAATATCTGGGTAAGAAACAAAATACAGCTACCTACTAAAGAATATGAATATTTTCTGGTAAAAGATTGCTATATTGAACTCATTAAAGTACGGTCATGARTCTGAGTATTATATCCGAAAACAGATCCTGACTGTGCTTGCTGCTTCAGTTTCACACTCTTTAGCTTCTTATTTCTCTTCTGTTGACCTTCCCTGTCGATCAGATGGAGATGTGTCCGTTTCTATCCTAATTACATTCTCAGGAGAGGAGGGTAAATTGTTTAACCACCCTTGTGTCTCAGCTTATTGATGTAAACTGATTTCCCTAAGAGTTTGGATTTATTTGTGTGCTTAGAGAATTTTGTGCTCACAATCACATAGAAGCACAAAGTTTGAATGKTTTTTACATGTTGCCAAGCAACCCATAAATTACACTTCCTTGAACCCTGACTTGGAATATCTCAAACTGTCAGGGCAACTGGCAAACAGAAGGCTTGAAATTTAAGGGCAAAGGAATAAATGATTACTTTCTTACAACTCCATAATTCCATGGAATTGTTAGTGCATGTGTTGTGAGGAGCAATGAATCCTTTGGATCTACCATCCAACTTGTAGTACCTCAAGAATAACAGRATAACTGAGAGCAATAATATCTGTCATCTCCTAATGTTGAACCAACTCCTCCTTGGAGGAGGAAAGGCATTCTTTGCCTATGGATATTTCTTAGCAGAACTAATGAGATTTAAGAAGCTCTGTTAGATGCAAGGTGGTGGTATGATGGCAAAGTATCCAGTTCTTGCCCTGTTATGTCTGGCTTGAATGTATTCTGCTTTTGTCCCCTTGTKGCCATTTGGAAGATAAGGAACATGACATCAGAATTAAAAGGCAGTCTCTGCTTTATCAATGTTGTCCTAATGACAATTTCTGCTCCTTAAACTTTCTGACTTTGCTTAAAAGATAGCTTGTTTGCTGTTTTGGAGAACAAAGAAACTGCTTAAATGCATCTAGTATTTATGTRTGAAATTACTTTTATTGCTTCATTTTTTTTTTCCTGGAAAATTCTTAAGCCTCAAGAATGGGTAATTGCTTACAGGGCAAAGTGACCTGCTTTCTCTTCTTGGTTTTTAGGACAAATTGGATGGATTTGTTCCTGCTCACTTTTTTGGCTGGTACCTAAAAGTAAGAATTGGTCTTCTGTTACATTTCTGTTATAGTGCTATTCTACTTTTAAAGCCTGACTGCTTCTGTTTTACTGATGCCAGCGTTCACAATCAGTTATATTAGGCAGTCATCTGTGAAGCAGCCTAAGTGTTTGTAGAACTTAAAAAGCTGGGGGGTAGGGGCTGTTTGCTTGTTTGTGCGTGTGTGTTGGTTTTTTTCTTTTTTTTTTTCTTTTTTTCTTTTTATTTTGTCCCCTGACCACGCTAGGTGATCTCATTTCTTTCCTTAGTAACATTACATTGACAGGCTCTCTCCTCCACTGTAACTGTAATTCTGCGATCAGATCAATAAAAGTAAAAACTTTTACTTTAGTAGCAGCATAAATCCTTGAGTGACCTTTGAATATCAACTGTGAGTAAGAGTGTTCAGTGCAGACAGTGAAAGTTAACAAATCACGGGTGCGTGATGATATACTAGCGTTATTCCAAGGCAGACTTTTCAGCCCTTCACAATGGCTTCCAGACCAGGACTTTAGGTAGAGGATAATATTTCAATTCTTGTTACTTTTTAGTAAGTGTCAGCCAGCTGTGAAAGTAACTCCAGCGGTGCTTGTGACTGGCAGAACACACTCAGATATCTGTGGGTGAATACTTTAGTCTGAATACTGGCTGCTTTTTTTTGGGGTAGATAAGCTTGCTAGCTAACTACTTGGCCCTGCAGACCTTGCCTGTTCTTTACCTACAAGACTATCAGAAATAATAAACTGAAAAAGCACAGCCTGCTTTAAAGATAAGCTGTGGCTCTGCTTTGTATTTGTATTCCCCCCCTCCCCCCCCCAAAAAAAAAGTTCAGGGGCAGTGCTATATATAGTGTGTGKGGGGGGGGGTTGTTCTTTTTTCTTTTTTTATGACAAAAAGATCAGTATACTAGGCATGGGAAGACTTGGGCTTCAGGTCAGCTTGTGCATGGCTTTCTCTACTGGTATATATAATTGTAAATTTGGGGCTATTTGGATCTTTTTCATCCAAGGGAATTATGTTAGAAACCTAGGTATCACAACAGTATTTCAATTACATTCTCTTATTTATTTTTAAAAATAATTTCATACAGGGAAAAAGTGCTTAGATGGTGAAAGCTTGGTAAAAAGACATAAGTGCAATAGTAATACGTTCCTGAAGAACTAGTACGGGGTAGAGTTCAAGAATTCAGTCTCTTCAATCAAGCTGTTGTCTATCTTGGCATGGAAAAAGTCTAGGTTTTTTTTATTGAAATGACTTGTGAGAGTGTTTCCACAAAAATACTTGAGATGATATATCATCTTGTTGACATGCAGTCTGATTTGAAGAGACAGGCATGCTCCACAAGGTGTTAATTTCTGTGCTGCTAGGTTAGAAAGAAACTGTCTACTTTATTTTTTTGTCAGTTTTTCTATATTTTCACCTATTTTTCTATAAAAATACAGAAGTAGGGTGTGTTGTCCTGGTAAACAGAAGTGAGCATTTGTTTCTTACTTGTTTCTGATTTGAGTGATAAACTCTTACATTGTACCTCAAAGCACCACAACTGCAATATTGAAAATGAATATGCCTCATTCGTCAGAAATAATTGCAAGCCTCCTGATTTTCTTTCGTATCTTTTAGATCACACATTTTCAGAATAACTATTTTCAAAACCAGTATGACAAGGCATATCTTATGTTCTGGTTGAGGAGGTCAACACAAAGTTACATCTTCCTTTCTTAATCAGTGCTGGCACATTTGGGGTTGCCACCTTCCCTACAGGCATCCTACTGAGTATTTGTGCACACAGTTGAGATCCCATACAGCAGTATAGTATGTACCAACTTATCCACTTTCAAATCAGCCCCCAGCCTGTACTGGTGCATGGGGTTATTCCTCCCTAGGTGCAGGACCCTGCACTTGCCCTTGTTGAACCTCAGGAGGTTCCTCTCTGCCCAACTCTCCAGCCTGTCCAGGTCTCTCTGAATGGCAGCACAGCCCTCAGGTGTATCAGCCACTCTTCCCAGCGTSGTGTCATCAGCAGACTTGCTGAGGAGGCACTCTGTACCTTCATCCAGGTTGCTGATGAGTAAGTTGAACAAGACTGGCCCCAGTACTGAGCCCTGAGGAACTCCACTAGCCACAGGCCTCCAGCTAGCCTCTGCACCTCTGATGACAACCCTCTGAGCTCTGCCTTTCAGCCAGCTCTCAATTCACCTCACTGTCCACTCGTCTAATCCACACCTCCTGAGCTTGCCTAGGAGGATGTTATGGGAGATAGTGTCGAAAGGCTTGCTGAAGTCAAGGTGGACAACGTCCACTGCTCTCCCCTCATCTACCCAACCAGTCACGCCATCATAGAAGGCTATCAGGTTGGTTAAGCAGGATTTCGTCTTGGTGAATCCATGCTGGCTACTCCTGATCACCTTCTTTTCCTCCATATGTCTGGAGATGACATCCAGAATGAGCTGTTCCTTCTCTTTTCCAGGGGTGGAGGTGAGGCTGGCGGGCCTGTAGTGGCCTGGGTCCTCCTCCTTGCCCTTTTCGAAGGCTGGCATGATACTGACTTTCTTCCAGTCCTCAGGCACCTCTCTAGTTCTCCATGACCTTTCAAAGGTGATGGAGAGCAGTCTGGCAACAACATCTACCAGCTCCCTCAGCACTTGTGGGTGCATCCCATCAGGGCTCAAGATGTTCAGATGTAGAAATAACAGGTAACCAGTCAAGCCATGTATGCCCACTGTGTTTAGATTCCTGAACGATTAAGCTCCTGTTCCTCATGCAATCAGTCTTTAAACCAGAAAATAGCATAATAATTTGTCCCTACCATGCGGAGAAATGTGAATGTAAATCCGTCATGTGTCTTTACAGTATTTTTGGAGTTTTCGTATATTTATATTAGGAACAGTATTGTAGATGGTGTTTGGTCCTACTCAGTCTAGTGTGCAAGTATTTGTTTTTGTAGTGGTTTGTAATATGTTATGTTGCATATACTTGAAAGACTTTCTTTTTTTTCCCTTTATGTAGACGTTAATGATTCGAGACTGGTGGATGTGTATGATCATCAGTGTAATGTTTGAATTTCTGGAATACAGTCTGGAACATCAGCTTCCAAATTTCAGTGAATGTTGGTGGGATCACGTATGTACTGCATGGGACATATTTATGTAAACTGAAGTATATGTTTTAGGGGGAAGGGGGGTAGAAAATAGTAAAAAAAAAAATGAATTACGAGATGTGCATGTGGCCAAAAATATGTATGTGACCACTGCAGCTCAGGCACATTGACACTTTGCCATTTGAACTGGTACTATGTTTGTCATTGTGTATGTATAAGCTTGTGGTTTGTTAAATTTCTCTGTGGAATGTCAACTTTGTTGCACACAGTTAAATATTTGTTCTGATTCATTCCACACCAGAGGGAGAAGCTGAAGGTTTACACTGAACACTTGCGTGTATTTGATGATAGTACAAACCACAAAATTTGAAGTTAAGAGAAATGTAAAATCTTGTGTATAGAGTTTCAGAGGGTGATTTCTTCTTGACTGTTAAAGAAAACAGGCTCAGTGCGATTTATGTTGAGTTTTTCCTTTTACTCTTTTCTGAAAATAGTAAATATTATTACTTTTAGAAGTTTTAGTGTGGTTTATAAAAGCTTTTTGAAATGATAAATATTTGTGTTAGGGAAAAGCTTGCATGGTCATTGCACTTGATACTCTGTAACTGTACACATTTTAAAATACTACTTGTATATTTCTTCAAGCTAGAGAGATTACTGTGATTTAGTTTGTGGAAAAAACAAGCTATATGGCTTACAATGACTCTTCCCTATATAATGTAAATTGGTTAATTGGAGCAGTCAATATTGTCTGCATTCAAACACTCAGCTTTGGCTCTGATGCTATTTCAGCTTTGTTTCTTTTTAATCCTTCTTACAGTACTATTTTTTTTCCCAAGCTTGTAATTCTTTGCCGCATGGTTATATTCATAGAGGTAAATGCATTTTTAAAAAGAAAGGATCCAGGAAAGATCAGAAGCAGGAAACAATTCTATTTTGCTTTCAAACCTCATAACGAAATTAACACTCTGTGCTCTGATTCTGTGAACGAGGTAGACAGCTTTTTTTTTTTTTTTTAAAAGCTCACGAGTGTCATCTCCAGAATTATTGCTTAGCAGTGAGATAGAGTATGGGGAGAAATCACTTGTTTAGTTTCCACACCTTGAGCCTAGAGATAAATAGTTTAAGAGGCAGCCTGAAGTGAAAAGAGCATATTAAGTTATGGAACACGGTAAAATCCAGTCCACTGGAACATGTTAAGACTTCTTTGGTGTGCTTCTAATACTAGCTCATCTAACCAAGTGGAGATGAGCTGATAGTAAATAGTGAAGGCCTGTTCCATAGCAGAATGAATCTGGCAAAGGAGGATTTACACTCATCATCTGTGGGATAATTTTGCTTTATTTGAGTAGACTTAGACAGTTGAGATTCTTTCTCCAAACTGTTTACACAGCAATACTGTGGGAATACTCACTTCTTGTCTCCAAAAGTGTGTCTGCAAGTATATGTATCTACAGTAACTTCTATTTACAGAGTTTAGTTTTTGTTGTCCATCACCAGTTTCTTTCTTTTCCCTTTCAGTGGATAATGGATGTAATCTTATGTAATGGATTAGGAATTTATTGTGGGATGAAGACTCTGTCTTGGCTTTCTTTGAAAACATACAAATGGCAAGGACTTTGGAACATTCCTACATACAAGTAAGCTGATGTAGGAATAACTCCACGAGCAGTAGCACAGCCCAGAGTTTGGGGCCTTGCTAAAGATCTCAGCTGTTGAAAGGTTATTCTGTCATGATTAATGTGAATTATGGAATTTGTCTATGTTTAGGTCACTGAAATATCTGATAACTTATTACTGCATGGAAGCTTGTTTATATGGATTTTACTTAATTTAGAAATGGAATTGTTACAAATATACCCTTCTGTTACCAAAGTGGTCTGATGTCTAGGAATGAGGGCACCTTGTGGAAATGAAATCATTGTTAATGCAAGTGCACCAGCACAAGACTCTTCATTCACAGCAAGGAAGTTTTCAGTCCTTTTTGCAAGTGACAAGTTCACCAGGAATCAGAACTTCAGTGTAATTGGGACATTGAAACTCACATTTGAACAGATCCCTTACAGTCTTCTACCAGTAATGATCTAGCATTTTTGGGAGCTTGTCCTTGCTTAGCAAAGCAGAGTTGAGGAACTGCTTACTACAATGACTGTAACATCTAAAATTTAAAATGATAGGTCAAATACAGGCTGCTTTTTAAGAGAATACTCACTCAAAATGGCTCTAATTAAGTAGTGGGGGTTTTTTATAGAGTAAATGGAGGCATTTTGCAAGTAGATTGGTGTCTGAAATGAAATGTTAGTAGATGTCTCTTTTCTGTTATTTCTTAAAGTTGTAAGAATGTGCTCTGATTCTCTTTCAGAGGTAAAATGAAGAGAATTGTCTTCCAGTTCACCCCATATAGCTGGGTCAAATTTGAGTGGAAGCCAGCATCCAGCTTACGCAGATGGCTAGCAGTTTGTGGCATAATCTTCGTAGTAAGGAAACTTTTCACTCTATTGATCATTTGGTTTAACCTTTTGTAACACTTGAGCAAATATACAGATGGTAACTTAGGCCAAAACTCTGGCCTGGTGATACTTTTTCAGTTGTGGCTGGAAGAGGTCACTTCCGTGTCCTACTGAAAAGGTGTCTATTTTCTTATCTCTGGTACAATTTACAGATTCATTACATAAATAATTGTTCTTGCTTGCTGAACAACTGGCAAATTGACAATGCAAGCAATTTAAAATATTATCTACACATAATTTGGAAAATAATTGCTGTTACAAAAAATGTTGGCTTTGGTTGAAAGGGGTTTGTTTCTCTCCAGCCCTAAGCGGATAAATATCATGTTACGGTTAGAGAGGAGTCTAACCAAAGCCTCAGGCTTCTGTGTGTTAGCTCTAGACCGTATGGGTCCTGGAGGACGCAGTTTTGCCTCGAGTAATATTTTAATACAGGCTTAAATTGTTCCATTGTTCTGGATGGGCTTTTGGGAGGTTTCTTTTGGTTTTGTTTTTTATGTTATGCTGGACATGACTGGAGTACTGATGGCATCCAGCTTGATGGGTTCAGGTAAACTAGCTTCCTCTATTTAAACAGAAGAGAAGGTGAGCTTCTGCAGTAGTCGCAAAAAATTGACAGTCTACCTGGTTAATTTAGCCAGCTAAGTGGCTAAATCTATATTATGGGAATGCATCATCTTCAGTTCCTAACTTCCATTTTCAGTCTGTGACATGACACTGATATGGAGGATAAAGCAGTTGTGTGTTAAGCAGTTTTTCTTGGATAAGGTAGCCTGGCTGGCTTAGATAAGAAGGCCTGGCTTTCTTGTTAGGGAACTTGGGCCTTCATAGTATCTGAGAGATGTCACTTGACTCTGTTTTGAGCAACCTGAACTTAATTTAATTTAGCAACTTTGAAATTTTACTAAAAAGCATTTTAATGCTTTTGTTGTTTATGAAGACAATGATCATTAGCCAGTTTCTGTGTTACTGATATGGTACAGGATGTAACAGCTCTGTGCATTTTGTAACTGTTACTACAACAGTACATTTAATCATCTTGAAATATGTGGAATATGGAATGCAGTGGTGGTTTATTTTGGGATCTTTCCAGTGAAGTTCCCTATTACAGTTTGCTGAGCAGGATGCATTAGTCAGCTTGGCAAGCCACCACCTCCTCTTTCTCATAACAACATTGCTCTTTATGCCGATGTCACACTGCAGACCTGAGTGTGCTTCAAGAACAATGTATTGTCTGTAGCTAGCTAAGCAACTTGTGCAGTGCCAGCAATGAGTGCCAGGCAGTTTGCAAATGCGGTCAATTAAACGCAAGTTCAAATCACTCAATATCTGTTATGTGGAACTTTTGCCAAGTTCGTGTAACAGAACAGACTTACTAACTCTCCCATAGTTTATGGGAGAGGTAAAGTAAGTGTGCCAGTATATATACTTAAAAAAAAAAAAAAAAAAGACATGTTTATCTGAATGCTTACTTTCCATACTTTAAATTCAGCTTATTGCTCTCTGAAAGACATTAGTTTTTAGCTGATGGAGCAGATTCTGGAATGTAAAGGTTCCACTGAATTTATATTAGTTTTGGGAAAAATTATAGTGTATCATTTAGGAAAGTGCAGCTTGCAGCTGACTTCCAGTTTATAAACAGCATTCTTCTGAACTAAACAGTACTTAATGCGTTTTGTTATAATTCCTTGTGAAGCAAGAAATTTGTGTCTACCTGTTCACTTAATCGCATTGCCAGGGCTGCTCCCTCTGAGAGCGTTTTCCTGTAAATATATAATCAATGCTTCAAAGTTGGTCTTGGCAGTGATGTCATGTCTGCATAACTTTTTTGAACACAAAGAGGGGAGGGTTGCATTGCTTATATCTCTTGTTATTTTGAGTTCCATCAATCAGATTTTAAATTATAGTGAAAGGACAAGTTGTTTTAAAGATTCGTTATCAGTTGTTCTGGAGCTACTTCAAACTCAGAATAAATTTGCTGGGAACTGTGCTATGCACAAGCATTTACTTCTTTTTTTTCCACTTGTGTTTATTGCTTTCAGACATCCTCCAAAACATGCAAAAATAAAAAAAAMCCTGTTCTTACTCACTTTTGCAACAGTTAACGGTGGGCTCGCTGCTACTGAGTAGCATGTTGTGGAGACAGTGAAATGGTGTGTGTTGGGGGGGAGTCATGCAGAAAGAGAAGGAGGTTCCAGACTTCATTCAATGAAGTCCTCTAAGTTTAATTAAAATGTCCTTTTTCTCAGTTTTTATTGGCAGAGCTGAACACATTTTACTTGAAGTTTGTCCTTTGGATGCCACCAGAACACTACTTGGTCCTGTTGCGACTTGTCTTTTTTGTCAATGTGGGAGGTGTGGCTATGAGGGAGATCTACGACTTCATGGATGACCCGTAAGCCAGTCCTCTTGTGTATATACCATATCAAGCTTCACTTGCTTTATTTTGAATTTGCTCCAGTTTGCTCTAGCTTGTTGGCATCCATCTCAGAGCAATCTTTTTCAGCTTGTTGGGGACAAAAAAGGCCCAAAGCATCTGCTTTGTTTTCTTTTGTTTTGAAGGCAAAATTCTGACTATCTGGTTAGGGAACAGTTGTTGTTAAGGGCATTCTATGTGCACTGTTTTTAACTTCAGTTTGTCATAAATAAAATGATCGCTCTGTTGAGAATGTAATGTGTAAATTAGCTGGAGTGCTATTGGCTTGTGGGCAGAGGAGTACTGAACTCCACTTTCAGAATGGTAGCCAGGAACTACCGTCCTTAGATGTTCCTTCTAAGGACAACAGGGCCCAAGCTAAATATCTTTTCTTAAAGGTGCTTCTTCTTAAGCAGTCTTCCAACTGGTCTCAGGTCCTCTGGAGCTCTCGTGGCACCCTCTTGCAGATCAGAGGACCCTTTAGCGAAGTGTATTGAAGGGAAAGTGCACTCACACACAACAGTGCATGTACTTCAGACTGTTCCTACTTAAGCATCATATTTGTCCTTGCTGCTTTTGTTTCTGCAGACCATGTAAGAACTGAGAATGCTTTGTTCTCAAAATCACATTTTCTTTTAAGTTTTAGTAGTAATGTCACAAACTGCCTGAACCCACATCTTAAGTCTAAGACAACATCTGGCTTCAAGGGTTGTTCATTGTCTGTCGCTGACCAACACAAAAAGTGTCTGTGTTCAGAATTTAGGGTTCCAACATTCTCTGAAGATCAGTTTTCCTTGCAAGGCTTTGACTCCTAGAGCTGGGAAGAAGGGCCAGCCCACATTGCTTAGTCGGATTTCAGGACATTCAGCAGTAGCAGGCTGCCCCCTGCCTTTGGTGTCGGACCTGCTGGTTTGGGACGAACCTCCAACTCAAAGGTAAGAAGAGGTCTCTACCTCTTGCTGGTGAGCCCCTCTCCTTGGAAACACTCCTCATCTTCCGGTCCGTGTGTTTGGGTTGGAAAAACAACTCCTTTGCCCTCTGTTCAACCACATGGCATCACACTGAGATTTAGAAGAATCATCGCCAATGCCTCATTGCTGGTTCAGTCTGTTACTATTCTTTCAAAGAGCTGGAGAATTTCAACCAGCAAGGACAAAAATATTCTCTAACGTTGTCTTCATCGTTGCCACCGCCACCTACCTTTTCGTTGCCTTGGTAGGTAAGGTGACTATCCCCCTTGCTTCTGAGGTCTGTTTGATGCACCGCAGGCCTGACGTCATCAGACTCTTCTTGAAAAATGGTAAATCCTAGCATCTGGTCTCATCTAATATCTGCTCTGCAAAGGCTTTTACAACTGAACTTTTACAACTTTCCTTCGTACCTTTCATGTCGTCCAGGCAGAGATAATCTGCCCCTGTTTTACCAACTTAACTGGATGTGTTTTTGCTTGCACATCATTTTGAGTCAAAAATGTGGTGGATTTTTCTTGTGTTGTAGGGAGAAGCTGTTGTGGAGGAGCCAGCTGTACTAGAAGCTCCCAGCCAACAGCACACAGAAAACTCTTCTGACATTTTCTTTTTGGAAACTCACTCAACTTCTTAATGGACAGAGGTTGAAATTTTCCACTGACCTTCCGTGTCAGAATCATGGCACATTGCCTTGTCCATTAATGACTGGATTGTCTGAGGCGGACAAACTGATTACATCTCTTCAGCTAACCTTGCAATATTTACTATGGAATGTAATGAAGCTCAAATGCAAAAGCTCATTTTTATTTTGTTTAATTTTTTTTCTTTCATCCTCATTCATGTTTCTTAGTGTCTGCAGACAGTTCTAGGATGGTGTTTGCAGGAGCTTTTATCTGAGCATGGTGACAAAGTGTCTAGAACTGAAGTACAGCAAGATAGGGGTGATTCTTGAAGCTGCGGTCCAGCCCATATACCATGTCTCCTATTGCAGATAACATACTGCCTCTGAGTTCTTGAAGACTGGGTACATGAAACATCCCCTGCCAGATAAGTCTCACTGTAAAAGTCTGTAGCATCTGCAGTTAATCTCTCCATATCTTTCTGATTTCTAGTGTTCAGATTTCTTTGAAGGAACCTACATTAAGGCCTTGAATTTTAAATTCAAACTTCAAATAGAAAATTATTTCTCTTTTAAAATCTTTCATGAGTTCTTTCATTTTTCTGTGGCAGCCCTCAGGATCTGCACAGTTCTTCTGTTGAGTTACATTAGATTCTTTTGTTGCTGTGTTCACATAAGCTAGTGAAATAAAATGATGGCAAATGAAGATCAGCAAGGCAGACAGCTGACCTAGTCATCTGAACAGCCTGAGTTCACAGTGAGGATTTGCCATTTTCTGTTTCTCTCCATCCATTTGTTAAAGCTAGTTTTTGCCCATTTAATCACCATACCAGGTGGCCCACTTTGGAACAGTGTTTAAAGTCCTTTCATCTGAGTTGGTCTAGGCACGATACTTTTTTTATGGAATTAGATTCATCACATATGTATCAGCAGTAATGCTCTTTTGGTTTACTGCATCATTTTTTTCCCAGTGTATTTGGACAGTTCTGTGTAGTTTGAACTTAAGCGTTGGTGTGAAATATGGCTCTTAGCCTCATGTTGAAGAAAATGTGTGCTGTGTGCTTGACTTACCATGACTCTCCAGTATTGAAATATTTGATCTCTGTTGGCCAGAGACTGTAGGGAGTTTTTACCTCCCTAAAGGCTTCTGCTTCAAGAGTAGTTCTACTGTAATCTGGGAGCACTGAGGAACTGCTGTTCATTCCCTGCTATTCCTACTTGCAGCTTTCCTGTTAGTTATCTGCTGTATCACAGGAGAGGGAAGAGAAGCTCTATTGCTCTTTATGCTTTGATGCCTTTCTAGACACTGAGAATCCAAGAGATTTGGTAAAGTGGACATGCCTGAGCCAYGGGGAAATACCTGCTGAAGGAAGCATGCTTTCCCCCGCTCAGCTGGTGGCATCAGAGGAGTAAAGAGGAAGAGAAGGTGTGAGAAAATGTTCAGTCACAGCTATCTTTGCCCCAGCACTCGTAGAGGTGCCTGGGGCTCAATTTTAACTTAAGTGAACTGGGCAGTATACCTGCTGGAGGTAACAAGGTGTAGGGCAGTCTTGCTCCTCTGCCCAGCAGAGGGAAGCATTAGCTGAGCAACCACTCTCTGATCCCAATCAGGGATTTGTTAGGTGGCTTCTCTTTTTCTCTCTCTCTTTTTTTTTTCCTTCCCCTCCCCCCCCTCCCCGCAAAGCACAGCAAAACCAGACAAAAAATTATAGCCCAAAGAGGTTACAGGGCCACTGAATATCCGGACATTCATTAAGTCAGTTTTAGCCAGACACGAGGCTACAGATCATGACATTCATAGGCCAGACTAGACTTTCCAATCACTGCCATGCCTTAGGTATTACTGCAGAGGTCATCTTAACATGTTCATCCCTCTCTCCTGAGCCCGTTACAGGTTTCCATTACAACACTTCATTCCTACCACAGGAGTGCTGCTATTTTATACTGAGTTCCTCCTTGATGTGTTTCACTCTGCATCTAATGCTGCAGTGGGAATAGAGTAACACAGTAAACTAGACAAAGGAGAAAGGAGCTGGCAGAGAACATACTTTTGAATACACTACTTTTAAGCAAGAGGACAAGGGCCTTCCACAGAACAGATGCTTCCTGTGAAGAAAGATTATAGCTACTCTGGTAAAAGCAAACACAAATAAAACAAAGGCAGAAGAAGGAGTAATAACAGCCAAAATAACTAACTGCCTTTAAGATTAGTCAGTGGTGCTTCTAGTTGGATAGTTTTATTTCAGGAGGCTTCTTCAGAGAAGTAGTAACACTCTATGAGTTAGGGGCTAATTAAAGAGCTCCCAGGAAGGTGGGACAGAGGAAGGAAACAGCACTGAAATGCTTCTTTCTATGGCTTTTAAGTAAAAGATAGTATCCAAAAGCTGTTGAGAAAAGATGCCTATGCTTGCAGATGGTGGCTGTGGTAGCAAGGGTATTGCTTTTCTAAAGCAGGAACTCTGTCTTCCTTGATTCAAATGAGTTGGATTTCAGGAAACCTGTTATTAAATCATATATTTTAAAAAGGAAAAAAAACACACAACTTATAGCATATTTCTCTTGGCTCTTCCCACTAATGGGAATAAAATTCCATTTTTAGGTTCCACTGATTGGTGGTGAAAGAAGAAAAGGTTAGTCTTCCAAATAGGGAGAGGTCTACTTGACTCTTTGCTGGTAGACAGTACATCCATATGCACCAGTGGTGCTACAGGGAGCAGGATTTCTGGTGCAATGCAAGGCTTCAGAAAGATCTTGTGTTGTCCAAATAGAACCCCATTTGATAACTGACTTATGAATTAGCTACTTTRTCAGGTCAATAAGCTATAAAAATATCAAACCTAGTAGTGACTTGAGCAGACACAACCACAAAGTGGACAACCTAACTGGTTTAGATGAAGCAATTTACCCAAGTTTCTAGCAGTAACCTATTGACTCCAAGGGTAATGAGGTTTTCTTGAAGGTAGCCTCTATATATATATATATATATATATATATATATATATGTATAAAAAATATATATACACACACACACACTTTTATATATTATAATATATAATTCCTATATATATTATATTAAAATATATAAGTATATATCATATATAAGTGTGTGTGTGTGTGTATATATATATATATATATATAAAAATATATAATCTCTCCCACAGGTGACCTAATCATTCCTCCTGTAAGTAGGTCCTCTGAATAGACATCTTTTCTATTGCAGTTTAATTTTTAGAGTTACTGATTGGTGAGCACTGTACTAGATTTCTACAAAACAGTATAGCTTCTCATTTGCTTGCCTGGTACTGCTTAAAAACTAACCCTTGTGATTAAATATTAAGCATGTTTTTGCCCAGAGGTAGTATTGTCCTAGAAACACCTTCCTTGCATACTCCAGTGTCTTATCTGTTTCTTATTAATCATTATCCCTTTAAAAATGCCTTTGGAGATCATTAATGAGAACTCATTGAATAGCTTTTTTGGAAGTGAGTATGTTTCAGAATGTAGCTATTAAGCATTAAAGACAGTTTCAGCTGTATGCCTTGGTGTTTGCAGAGGAAATCTAGTAGAGCTCACGTCTCATACCTTACCTCAAGCTGGTCAGATAATTGGTTTATGTGGATTTACCATTCCACTGAAAAGATGAGTACTTTGCTACATTACATAGTGATGAATTTTAACTTTTGAAGTGTTTTCAGAGCCTCTGAGGGGAGACAAAGTAATATCAGCATGAAAGTCCTCAGCCTGCCTAGGCTTAGGACATGTGTAATCCAAACTAGACTTTCAGTATTATGCAAAACTGAATGAAATTATTACCCTGTCTGTCTTTTTATGAATGTTTTTCTGAATGCTTACTCTTCTAGTTATAGCTTCATTTTTATCTATGTATTTTGCAGGAAGTTCCATAAGAAGCTGGGTCAGCAGGCTTGGCTGGTTGCTGCTATTACTGCCACAGAGTTTCTGATTGTCGTGAAGTACGATCCCTATACTCTCACACTTTCTCTTCCATTCTACATTACCCAGTGCTGGATCTTGGGGATCATACTTGTGCTTACCTGGACAGCCTGGCGTTTCTTCATTCGGTAAGAAGTGTTTGAGGCAATGTAATGTGCTAAATTCAGGTTTAACCTGGGTCCCATGGGCAAGTTTTTCTGGGTATCTGTCCAACAGTGTGTCTTCAAACTTATTCTATCATGTGCATTTGGTGTCTCTTGAAGGTAGATTGCAACTCTCTGTACTTTTGGATAGCTAGAGCTACAGGGTTTTTGTCTAAGAAGTATTCAATAGAAGGGAGTTTTTTCCTTGTGTGATCTGGGCAGTTTTCTTACAGTCTTTCTGGATCGAACCTGTGGATCTTTGTCGGACTGCTTATGTTACTGCTGCTGTAAAAGCAGGTGAACAGTTAAAAGTACCTGACTGCATCTGGCTTTCCGGGATTAATGAAGATGGCAGCTAGGATCAGCATTTTATTTTTCTTGTGCTATAATTCAGACAAAATTAAGATACTTCACTACAAGAACATTTTGCTGCATTGCAACTGTCCAGTCTCTCATAATGTCAATAGTAAGCGAGCCAAGTTAAACACATTTGGTTTGGATGCTGCTCTAGCATGTGCTATCCATGCAAGTAAATGAAAAGCAACAGGATGTGACTGGAAGAATTAGAGTAATCTACAGAGTAAGTCCCATACGATGGCAAGAGCTGCTCTTGTTGAGCGTGCTTCTGAAATGTGTTATGCYTCTGAAAATGATGATAAAAACCAGAGAATGCAAATGCAAATTTCAAGTGAATCTATGCCATTAGCAATTTTAGAAACTTAGAGCCAGAAGACTGAAATGAATTAAATTATCTCAAGGCCGCTTACATCCAGAACAAAATGTCTTTATTATTTTTATTGGATGTTTAAATAATATGCTTGTTCACATCACTAGCATAAATCTGTTTTTATTTTTAGTGACATCACCTTGCGGTATAAGGAGATAAGACGACAAAAGCAAGAGCACAAATATGAAAGAGACAAATGCTTGAGCAATGGTGATGGACGTTCTTCAATACTGGATGAACAAAATGGGAACAAACTAAGGGAAAGGAAACTTTGAGCAACAGACAGAGGGCTAAAAGGAACTCATAGTACTCAAGTTAACCTGGCGGACAGTTTCAACCTTATCCTACCTAATTTCTAATTTTAATTGTTAGTTTTCCAACATATGAAAATCCTCTTGGGGAAAAGATGTCACTTTGACATAACGCTCCTTCTCCTCATATACAGCTAGTCAGAGTTGGAGAATGTCTGTATAGAGGGAAGTCAGAACCAACACCATTTGAACAAGAAGGGATCTTCATTCAAGCATGTTGCGTGTCCTGCTTGCAAAACAAGGTTTGGAGAGAAGGGGCTTTAAAACAAAGTGCAAAGGGAATCTTGTTGATCTGTTTCCAGTAAACTGTGAGATTTCAATTTTGACATTTGGGCATTAAGAAGACTTGTTTTGGAGAATACAGATATGTGTCACAAGAATTGGATTTTGCATTTCTCCTGAAATTACCTTGAGCTGTGGAGTAATATTATGTAGTATTTTCAGCCACCAGTTAACAGAACTGCAGCAAGATAAACATAGATATGTGACTGAAGCTTGTGAACAAGTTGCGTAACTTGCACAGAATATAATACAGTACACTACTGTTACAGCCCCTGTAATGCTGGGGTGATTGCCTTTCTCTAAACTGACTTTCAGCATCCTGGAATAGCTTATGATAGTTTTAGGTTATATCACAGACCTTGGGAGGCAGAAGACTTGTTGTTAGCTTTTTTAATTATTTTTATTATTATTATTATTATTATTATTATTGGTCATCTCTCAAATGGAAGGGAAGGTTAAATGAGAAAGCTCAACCTGCCTTTCATTGGCTTCATGGAGTAAAATATGCTACAAGCAGAAAACTGGGAGTTACTCCATCAGTCTTAAGTTATTTGCCTTATTCTCAACTATTTTTCTTAGCTTATCAAGAGGGTTTTCATTCTTGGTATCTGCTGTATGAGGCGTGTCAGGTTATACCATCCTTCAGAACTGCTCCATTCCTCCTAAAGGTAACTCCAGACTGAGCAGCCTCCTGAGGCAAACTGGAAAAGGCGTTCTCTGCAGTCACGCACAAAATAGCCATTAACAAACTGCCGTCACTGCCAAAAGAACAAACTAAGAGAAAGCGCATAGCTCTTTCCTGAGGAACGTACAGCAGTGGGGGGTCTGCAGGGCAGGCTAGACAGCATTTCTGCTGGTGACTCAGCATCTAGGAAAAGTAACTAGAAACCTGGGCTTCATTTTCCAGGTCATTATTCCAAAATATAAGTGCTGCACTAAGCATCAATTTAGGGGTTGCATCAACTACACCTGCTCTAAGCCTTTGGATTGGCTTCCAAGACACTGACAGAACTGTAACCATATCACTTCTTAAATACAATAATCTAATCTGGCTATTGAAGGATATTTTATGCTATTTTTCAGGGAAGGGTTTATTCAGAAAAGAAGTGATATAAACAACATCAGTAAAAGCTAAAATTTCAAGAGCTTGACCTCAGAATTTTTAAGCGGCAGGAGACTTGCAGAACTACTGACTTTAGCAAACATCTGTATTTCTGGCCTGTTTTGATCTTCTACTTGAATGACAACCAAAATCTGCATTTCTCCCATGCTTACAAAATGACCCAAATACTTTCTACCCCTAAACAATGGGCACTTAGCAGTAGGGCAGACTTTAATTGGGCAGTTCAATTGCATCTAAAGAGCTCAACAAATGAAGCAAAGTTTGTGGGCCGTGGGGGCTGCTTCTGTTGCTTAGTAGATTGAGAGGAGGATGACCGATATGAGAGGTAGCATCAGGCTTCTTTCTCGAGTATGTACAATGTACTGTGGATAGTCACTCAATGGCTGCTCTTAAACTGTAGTATTTTGCTGCTCTAAGATAGTGAAGAATGTATGGCTGTGTAACTAGATGCTGACAAGTTTGAAAATGGGCAGACAATGCTGAGTTGAGCAAGTATTTATTTCTATGCCTTTCTACCCAGAGTCGTTCTAGTTCCGGTTTTACAGCAGTCTCATGAACTGTTAACTGACTGTTTGGTAGCTAGTACCAGTGTCTTGTGCTTGTGTAGTCCCAGTTGACTCAGGTCAGTGTATTYTCATTCTGTCTGTGCTAATTAACCCTGTGGGTCCCCTTTCTGACCTCTTTGAAATACAACCTTCTGGGTCTGTTTCATGATTCAGGTGGTAACAGGCACACTTGGGGAGTATTTGTCATGGTACCCCCAAGACCCATTTATGTACATTTGAAACAACCGAAGAATACCTGTTCCTTGATAACAATTCTGGAATTTTGACCTAATACATGAACACTAACTTGTGTCTGTCTACATTCATCTAAACAGCTTTTATGGTTAGTCTGGACAACTGAACCGATGTAATAAAGCAATGTTTGCTGGTGTGTTCTTTGGTACAATGTGTGCATGTTTGTGGCTTTATCTTACTCGTTGCCTCACAAATGCAGTTGTGGGGCTAATGGAACTTGTTCTGAATTCCCCTCGGTGCAGAGAACTGTCAAATACATACAGACATCATTGCTGTCTGTAATGACTGTTGGGCCTTAAGGTAGTGAAGTTGTCCAGGTTTTCAATCAGATCAGTGTTACAACCCCTTAGTCCTTCCCAAATCTGCTGCTGTTATTCAGAAACATTTCTTGAGGTGGATTTGAAGGMGTGATTAGTATAATGTGAAACAATCGGGCTAGGCACAACGGGTTGAATGACTTTTGTGTTCTTGGTGTTTTGCTTCCAGATGAATGTCTAGCATTGCAGGTGGACTCGAATCATTGAAATGGTACCTGGGTTTAGGAACCTCTTGGGGAATTATGCCTATCTAAAGAATACTTGAAAGGAACCTTGTATGGAGAAGATGATAAGACTTAATTTAATAGCATTTGGAGTGACTTAAATGAAACCGTCCCTATGGAGATGAAAGATGCAGCCGTCTCCCACTTCCACA
Organism: Rhea americana; assembly: GCF_003343005.1. Taxonomy (NCBI): domain Eukaryota; kingdom Metazoa; phylum Chordata; class Aves; order Rheiformes; family Rheidae; genus Rhea; species Rhea americana. The sequence continues at coordinate 504,336 of NW_028185472.1, forward strand.
CACATCCGTATCTTGTTTCCCATTTACTTAGATTATCTTGTTCAATTTTCTCAGAAGGAAGGTATTTTTCTTGTCTGGTTATGCCATGACATTTGGAGTGAGATTTATCAAAGGTAAGTTGTTAGCTTTAAAAAAAGGAGAATGCAGGGTAACGGGCTCAGTATGGTTGGGTGGGTGAAAGCATGCTCAGCTAATGCTGTTGTGTGTGACTTTTTCTTGCAGATAGTTTCTCTTTGCTTTGGAGGCAAGCTAGGAGGTGATTTGATATTACTTTGAGATACAGACTTTTGAGTGTTCCTCAAGCCCGCTTGTGTGAACTATCATATTTGTTACAATACAGGTTTAGATTGTTGTTTTGAGGTGATAAACAAGTACCCAGACAAATTTCAAAGAATCACAGAAACAGGTAAGGTTGGAAGGGACCTCTGGAGATCATCTAGTCCAACGCCCCCTGCTCAAGCAGGGTCACCTAGAGCATGTCAGACAGGGTAGCATCCAGGTGTGTTTTAAATATCTCCAGAGAAGGAGACTCCACAACCTCTCTGGGCAATCTGTTTCACTGTTCTGTCACTCTCACAGGGTGACAAAAACTCTTTCCTCATATTCAGGTAGAACTTCCTGTGGTTGAGTTTGTTCCAATTGTCTCTTGTCCTGTTGCTTGGCTCCACTGAAAAGAGTCCGGCCCCATCCCCTTGACACCCTCCYGTCATGTATTTGTAGACATTGATAAGATCCCTTCTCAGTCTTCTCTTCTCCAGGCTAAACAGGCCCGGCTCTCACAGCCGTTCCTCGTAAGAGAGATGCTCCAGTCCTCTAATCATCTTTGTAGCCCTGCTGGACTCTCCCCAGCATCTCTCTCTTGTACTGGGGAGCCCAGTATGGGACACAGGAATCCAGATGAGGCTTTCCCAGGGCTGAGTAGAGGGGCAGGATCACCTCCCTCGACCTGCTGACAACGTTCTTCCTAATGCAGGATACTGTTGGGCTTCTTGGCTGGCTACAAAGGGGCATGTTGCTGGCTCATGGTTAACTTGTCCACCAGGACTCCTAGGTCCTTCTCTGCAGAGCTGCTTTCCAGCAGGTCAGCCCTCAACCTGTACTGGTGCATGGGGTTATTCCTCCCTAGGTGCAGGACCCTGCACTTGCCCTTGTTGAACCTCAGGAGGTTCCTCTCTGCCCAACTCTCCAGCCTGTCCAGGTCTCTCTGAATGGCAGCACAGCCCTCAGGTGTATCAGCCACTCTTCCCAGCGTSGTGTCATCAGCAAACTTGCTGAGGCAGCAATCTGCCTTCATCCAGGTTGCTGATGAGTAAGTTGAACAAGACTGGCCCCAGTACTGAGCCCTGAGGAACTCCACTAGCCAYAGGCCTCCAACTAGGCTCTGCACCACTTATGACGACCCTCTGAGCTCTGCCTTTCAGCCAGTCCTCAATCCACCTCACTGTCCASTCGTCTAACMCACACTTCCTGAGCTTGCCTAGGAGGATGTTATGGGAGATAGTGTCGAAAGGTGTGCTGAAGTCAAGGTGGACATCATCTCTCCCCTCATCTACCCAACCAGTCACGCCATCATAGAAGGCTATCAGGTTGGTTAAGCAGCATTTCTCCTTGGTGAATCCATGCTGGCTACTCCTGATCACCTTCTTTTCCTCCATATGTCTGGAGATGACATCCAGAATGAGCYGTTCCTTCTCTTTTCCAGGGKTGGAGGTGAGGCTGRCRGGCCTGTAGTGGCCTGGGTCTCTAGTTCTCCATGACCTTTCAAAGATGATGGAGAGCAGTCTGGCAACAACACCTACCAGCTCCCTCAGCACTTGTAGGTGCATCCCATCAGGACCTGTGGATTTGTGCATGTCAGGTTTGCCCAGAAGGTCTCTAATCCTATCYTCCTCAACCAAAGGGAAGTCTTCCTTTCTCCAGGCTTTCTCTCTCTTCTCTAGGCTCTGGGATTCTTGAGGGCTGCCTATAGCAGTAAAGACTGAAGCAAAGAAGGCATTCAGCAACTCTACCTTCTCTGTAGCCTTCCAGGGCCCCACCCCATCCAGTAGTGGGCCCACRTTTTCACTAGTTTTCCTTGTGCTGCTGATGTATCTGAAGAAGCCCCTCCTGCTGTCCTCGACATCCCTTGCCAGACTTAATTCCAAATGGGCCTTAACCCTCCTCATTGCATGTCTGCRTACTCTGACAACATTATTATAATTCTCCCAAGTAGCCTGTCCCCTCTTCCGCATTCTGTGCACTTTCCTCTTCTGTTGGAGTTCTGCCAGGAGCTCCTTGCTCACCCATGCAGGTCTCCTGCCCCCTTTGCTGGACTTCTTTCTCCTTGGGATGCACTGCTCTTGAGCTTGGAGGAAATGATGTTCAAATACTAGCCAGCTCTCCCGGACCCTCATTTCCTTCTTGGGCCTTAACCCATGAGACTCCTCCAATTAGGTCTCTGAAGAGCCCAAAGTCCGCTCTCCTGAAGTCCGGGGTTGCAATCCTGCTTGTTGCCTTATTTCTTTCCTGCAGGATCCTGAACTCCACCATCTCATGGTCACTGCAGCCAAGGCTGCCCCCAGCCTTCACAACATAGCTAGTTATTGGGCTATTTAAACATTTGTTGCCTTCTGTTCACCAGCCGCTAATGGTGTCGTGTAGGATCAAGCATGTTCTCATGTCTTTCTGTGTGTATTTTTTCCTTCCTTAAAAGGATAAATTGTTTTTTTTATATATATATACTTCTAAAAGGTTACAGAATACTGTTCTATATAGTGTTTTCTACAGAAATTCAGACTTGGGCAGGGGAAAGTAATAAAGGTATATCATCCAGGGCTAAAAGAGCACCTGAAAAGCCTTTTGCTGCTATGGCAGATGCAAAATGAGACCCCATAGGTGAGTATGTAAGAATGATCAGTACTTGTGAGATATTTTGGAATAAATAAATAGCTCTTTGCTTCACAGGAAGCTGGCTGAACACACTGCCACAAGCAGATCACGACGGCGGATATCCTCATGTTTTGGTGAGATGATTGCAGCAAGAGGCCACAGTTACTTGTTATAGCACAGATAGTGTTGGTGCAGTGCTTGTCTGGCCTGCCCACATCTCYAGTACAGCCTTACAGGCCTGCAGCTGAGGTAGTTATGGTCTGGTTACACAAATTTGCTTTTTCTTCTGGGTGTGTAGCTGATACAGATGCTTCACAGAACTGCTGTCAGGCTAGAAACTTCACATCCTAGGAGAAGGGGCAATTGGTGTCTYATCCAAGGAAGGTCTTTCTGGGAGCCAGTCAGTGCTTACTAGGCCAGCTCTTGGATGCTACTGCTAGCCCCGGAATGTGAACRCTACTTGGCCCTGCATGAGCGGCTGAGGGGTCTTTGCAAGGTCCCCACAGTATATAATAGTGTATCAKAGAATGGTTAAGGTTGGGAGGGACCTCTGGAGATCATCTAGTTCAACCCTCCTGCTCAAGCAGAATCACCTAGAGCATGTTAGACAGGTTGCATCTAGGTGGGCTTTGAATATCTCCAGAGAAGGAGACTCTACAACCTCTCTCTGGGCAACCTGTTCCAGTGCGCTGTTGTAGTGCAGTTTGGGTGTGTTAAGTTGCTCCAGGATGGCTGTGAGGCATGTTTTTAATAACATGGCTCACTTCCTTCAGCAGGCTTTGGTGGTCCTGAGAGTGAGGGACTAGGGTTAGCCTGGGCCAGCTTACTACTAGCTGAACTGGTATGATGCTCATAGAATCAGCAAGGTTGGAAGGGACCTCTGGAGATCATCTAGTCCAACCTCCCTGCTCAGCAGGGTCACCTAGAGCTTGTTAGACAGGATTGCATCCAGGCAGGCCTTGAATATCTCCAGAGAAGGAGACTCCACAAACTCTCTGGGCAACCATGTGTTGTGGTCCTTAAAAGGGCTTGGTTTTCAGTCTGTATCATCCTGATGCTGGTATTTATTTTTCTCCATAGTTATCTAGAGCCTGACCCAAACACAAGGGTAATAATAAACTTGCACTATTTGTTAGCAATATGAAATTAAAGTTTAATAGATTGGATGGCATCTGTATGTTAATGAAGCCTATAGATGCCAAACTCAGACTTTGTAGAGGTTACCAAAACTCAGCCAAACTAAATTCTACTTAAAACAGCTTTCCGTAGATCAACTGCAGCTGCATTTATAGCCAAGATTTAACCACAGGAAAAAAGTTTGCTATCTATAGAGCTGATATGAACTCTTTGCAAAACCATTTTGTGAAATTAATGTGTTTTCCTCTGTGCCTGCACACTCTGGGTAGGGGTATCAAGGTTCGTGCTAGCACCGAACATCTTGTTCCGGCAAAACTGGAGCAGCTATGGGAAACTACTGGAGGCAGAAGTGGTTTTGTGGAGAGCAAATGCAAAGCAGAGATGGGCTGCACAGACGCTACTGYGAGTGAGCCTTGTGCTGGCCCACAAGAGGGTGCTGGTGGCCTGGGCTGACTCAGAGACTGAGCTGCCAAAACCCAATGGAGGCCTGTAATCTCTGTTTTTAATCCTGGAGAGCCTTATGGAGGAGGCTCCCTTGGGGAGGGAAGAGGAGGGGATGCAGGGTGCAAAGCTGAGAAGTGGCATGCAAGGTCWGCCAGGTGGTCCTCCCAGATGAAGGAGGAGCTGCCAAGGGAGAACAGAAAGGAAAGCTATCGCAGATGCAGCAGGGCCTAGGAGGAGGTCCTTCCCTAAGAAGGAAGGAGCAGCAGGACACYGGTGGATGTCAGGCGGGTGAAGGTGTCCCAGGCCATGGGGGAATGGAGCAYCTCCTGAGCAGTGTGAGTGCAGGAGCCCTGGGGCAAAGGAAGATGATGTGGAGCATGGTGGATAGTGTGGGATGGGTGGATGATCCAAAGTGGGGTGGATGTTGTCAGCTAGAGCTTTCCCCTTGGCTCTTGAAGTTACGGACTCAGGGAGCAGAGGGGCGGCTAGAGGTAGAGAGGGAGGAGGAAAGGGGCTTCCTCCAGCCCCCTTGGTGCTTGCTGCCCTCGCGGGGCTTGCCTTTGCCGCTGGTACGTGAGGGGCCTGGACGCGGTGGGTCCTCAAGGCCTGCGGCGCTCCCCTATCCCGCTGCCCTGTCCTTTAGGAAGGCAGCGCGGGGGCAGGAAGAAATCTGCTTCCCTCGCCTCCCGGGCGCCCTGCAGCAGCCGCGGCCCGCGGGCGAGGCGGAGGCGGCTCGGAGGGGCCGCGCAGGCGGCAGCCCCC
>NW_028185472.1:509789-516723 GCF_003343005.1 Rhea americana
AGGGCAGCGCGGAGGGCGCTCGGCCCCGGCGCAGCCCCCGGCCCGGGGAGCCGCTGGAGCGGAGCGGCGCGGGCAGCGGGCCGCAGGCGCGTACGCATCTGCGCGGCTGAATTTCAGCACCTTCCCGAGGAAAGTTGCCAGCCTGCGGAGCGGGGCTGGCGGCCCCGGGAGGAAAGCTTTGCCCGGGGATTTGGGCCGGGCAAAAGAGAAGGCTTCCAGGCTGCGGCCGGGAGGCTCCGCCGGCGGTCTGCTTCCCCGGGGCGAGCAGCGCCGCCGCGGCCCCCGGCCGCCCGGGGCTCGGCGGGGGGGGGCAAAGCCGGGCGGCCGCTGGCCCGCCGCCTCGCTGCGGCACAGCCCTCGGGCTCCCCTCTGTTCCGTCGCTTTGGGGGAGGGGGCTGCTTTGATCCAGGAGCTGCCCCCCGCCCCCGCTACACCCGAAAGCGGTGGGAAGCTCCCGGGAAAGCGGGGAGCCGGCGGGCGCCAGCGGCRGCTCCCGGAGCCTCTGCGCTGCGCAGCCGCTCGTTTCCCTGCATTTTTTTTCCCCCCTTTGCCCTCTCTCCCCGGTAGCGTGGAAACTGCCGCATCTCTCTCCCCTCTCCGTGACGGCCGAGGGAGCAGACGCGCTGCGGCCGTCCGGCTCATGACGGAGGCGCCGAGGCAGCCGGCACCGCGCTCTCCCGCCTGGAGCCCCAGGGAGCTCCTCGCCACCGCCGGCGGCCCCCCCCTCCCCCGCGCAGGTAAGACCCGGGGCGACGAGCCGGGAAGGAGCCGGGCTCCCCGCCTGCCGCGGAGCTGCCGTCCTTTCGCGCTCGGCGGCGGCTCGCTGCCAGCGTCGGTCCCCGCCGGGGCGGCGCGGGACGAGGCCGGGGGCTCCGCTTGGCCGGGGGAGGCGGCGCGGCAGCCGGGCGGGCGGTCGCCCCGCTCACCCCGCGGGCAGGGCTTGGCGAAGCGCTGGCGGGGAGGGGAGCGGGCTGAGCCGCCGTGAGCCCCCTCCGCCGGCGCTCGGCCCGGGACAGCCTGCCGGGGAGCGGCACGCGGGTTAATTCCTGGACGCCGCAGTCGGTCGGGTTCTCGCCGAGGGATGCCTCGGAAAGCGGCCGAAGGCATCGCTGGTCCGTAGGGYTCCGTTCGGTGGTTGGGGGGAAAGCTCGGAAAGAAACAGAATGTTTTTAATACTCCTTTTAAAAGGAATACAGGCTAGGCATGACTTGAGCTTAGCCTGTTCTCGCCCAAGCCTCTACCGAGTGTTTATATCTGCTGCTTGCAGAGATTTATGTATGTCCAAGGGGAAAAAAAAAAAAAAAAGAAAGAGGGAAAAAAAAGAAAAAAAAAGAAAAGAGAAGCCGTCTCTCCCCAGCCTAACTCCTTTCCTCTGCACGTTGCAGGCTGTCCTGGGAGYGGAGACCGCTGGCCATGGAAGGTGGGCATGTAGGCAGGTACCACTTAAGTGGTGAGTGCATCTGGAAAACACCCGGCGGGCCCCCGGGCAYGGCTCGGTGGGGAAAAAGCGGCCGGCGCTTTAACCCGGGAGGCTGGGAATGGGAGGCCGGTGTCCCGGCGGCTCTGGCCTGGCCTGCGCTGGTGAACGTGTTTGTGCGGCCGGCTGTGCCAGGGCGCCGCCGCGGCAGCAGCGCCTGGGCAGAGCTGGGGTGCCCCGCTCGGCTCAGCGCGAGGGCAAGGCTGGGGCTGCTGAGGAGGCCRCCGAAGGCGGGAGCTGCTAGGTGACGCGTGGCTGGTGGCAGCCCCGGCTGGCCCGTGGCAGCGCGTTGAGACGAGAAGGGGTTTCCCACCCACACCCCCCGCCCCCCGGCCTTTTTTTGCGGTTACGCTGAGCGATCAGTGTTGCTCTAATCGCTGCTGTGCGGGAGGCTGGTGCAATGCAGCAGCAGCTGCGCCGGCCCCGGGCTGCCGCGTCCTCCCAGGGCCCAGCTTTCTCCTCCATGTGGTCGTGGTCGCATCCCCGGGAAGCTCCCCCCTCCATTCCCAAATTTGCGCGGTGAAACCAGGCAGCAGGCGAGGGACGTTGGAGGAAAATCAGAGCAGTGCTCCAGAAGTCCGGGTGGGAACAGCGCAAGCAACCGGAGTGGGAAGATGTGATCCCCCCCCCCATCCCATCCCAGCCCACTTGTTCTGGCTCAGACAGGCATTTTGACCGGGGATGGCGCACGTCCAATATCCCTCCTGGGGAGGACTGGCGGGGGGGGGGGGTTGCAGCTCGCCCCCCATTCACCCCGTCCTCCTGCAGTGGCCGCCAGCCCGCCCCGCTGGGAGATGGGCACCTACGTGGCCGGTGCCCTGGCCCTGCTGGGAATAGCTGCTGTGAACCTGTGGAAGCTCTGGCGCTCCGGGAGCTACCCGGCGCCGTCGCCCTTTCCCAACTACGACTACAGATACCTGCAGCAAAAATACGGCGCCGCGTGTTCGGAGGGCCACCACAAGGTAAAAAAGAAAAAGAAGAAAGCTCCCTCCTGCCGGCCCAGGCGGCTTGGGGCAGGTTAACCCTTCCCCGCTCCTCTGCCCCGGCCAGGCCAGGTGGCAGCCGCGGCGCAGGGGTCCCACGCGGGCTGTCTCCTTCGCGGCGCGCAGCAGGAGGCCGGCCGGAGCCCGGGCTGCCGCAGGGCGCCGGAGCGGCCGGGGCCGGGCCAGCCGGCCGGGCTGCGGGCGGCCGACACCTTGGAGAGCATCGACGAGCTGGGCGGCCTGGAGCTGATGAGCCGGGAGCTGGGGCTGGCGCCCTACGGACCCCTCAAGAAATCGGTGTCCGCTGACTCGCTGAGCTCCATCTCGTCCATCGGGACCAGCTTCGGGCAGGATTTCACGGTGGGCCAGGTGGAGGTGAGCCTGGAGTACGCCTGGCGGGCGCAGGCCCTGCACGTGGCCCTGCTGCAAGGCAAGGACCTGCTGGAGAAGGACGACGGCCGCTTCGAGTCCTGCTTCGTGCGTGTCAGCCTGCTCCCAGCCGAGCGCATCGTCGGCATCTCCCGGGTGAGCCTCCGGCTTTGCGGCGGCAGCGAGGTGGCGGCGCGGGAGGTCTGGCCGCGCGGCCCAGCCAGGGCTCTCCCGGCCCCTCTCGGCGCCTTCGCCCTGACCGGCTTCCCTGCCCTCCGTCCTCCTCCGGCAGCTCCAGAGGAGCGCCGGCTCGGTGTGCTTCGACGAGCGCTTCTCCGTGCCGCTGGAGCCGGCGGCGCTGGAGGAGAACAGCCTGCGCTTCGCTGCCTTCGGCGTCGACGAGGCCGAGAGGAACGTCAGCACTGGCGTGGCTGAGCTGAAGCTCTCCGACCTGGACCTGCCCGCCCGGCCCTTCAACGCCTGGCTCTACCTGCAGGACATGAACAAGGTGCAGGCGAGCCACCTTTCCCACGGGAAAGGGGGGTTTTATATATTTTTTTCCTGTGCCTGCAATCAGATCTCTCTGCTTCCCGCGGGCTCCTCTCTGACACTTTCACTTTCCGCCCAGACGGTGGACTCGGTGGGCGAGATCCTGCTCTCCCTGAGCTACCTGCCCACGGCCGAGCGCCTGACAGTGGTGGTGGTGAAGGCCAAAAACCTCGTGTGGACCAACGGCAAAGGAACCGCCGGTGAGTCGTGGGCGCCTCCGGCTGGGGCGAGTGCTGATCCCCTCTTTTCCTGGAGCAGCCCCTGACATTTTGGCTGTGGTCGTGCTTGAAGATGCTACATTATATGTATATAAACACAATATTATATATATATATATATATATATATATATATATATATATGTAGAGCATATTTTTGCCCTATGCTTGCTAATGCATGGCACGAGTATTCATTGCACAGTGCCGGTTAGGGCTCCCGGGAGCACACCCAGCTTTCCCCATGGCGAGAGGTGTTTTCCCACCCTCTGTCTCACCGTGGGAACCGCACGGCTGACAGCATCTCTTTCTCTTTTTGTTCCCCCCCTCCTTTTTTTTTTTTTTTTTCTCTCCCAGATCCCTTTGTCAAGGTGTACCTGCTGCAGGACGGGAGGAAGATCAGCAAGAAGAAGACAGCGGTGAAGCGGGACGACCCAAACCCCGTGTTCAATGAGGCCATGATCTTCTCGGTGCCAGCCATCGTGCTCCAGGTCAGCCCGGCTGGCAGCAGAGCCCGGCGTCGTGGGCTCGGGGAGGGTGTATTTGCATGGGGAGCACGGGCTGGGGGGAAAAAAAAGGCCCCTCTGGCGTGGTTTCCGCAGGAGCTGTCGCTGCGGGTGACGGTGGCCGAGTGTGGCGAGGACGGCCGGGCCGACAACACGGGCCACGTGGTCATCGGCCCCTCGGCCAGCGGCATGGGCATCACCCACTGGAACCAGATGCTTGCCACGCTGAGGAAGCCCGTGTCCATGTGGCACCCAGTGCGGCGAAACTAGGGCTCGCTGGCCGCCGGGCGGTCCGCCCCGGGGGGGGTTCGGCGCCGCTCGGAGGAGGAGCAGCCGCGGGATGGCGGCAGCGGCTCAGCGAGACGCCGACGGCGGGAGGGAGAGGCAGCGCTGCCGCGGCAGTTCCCCGCCAAAGGACCTTTCTGCCGGCTGGTTTCGCTGCTAAAGGCAAAGGAGGATTTTTTTGCAGCTCCACACTCGCATGCGCCTTGGGGACAGCGAAGAGCCCGCCCGGGCGGATTAAACAAGGCAGAGAAGGCAGGCTGCGGCCGGAGCGCCCCGAGGCCTGGCCCGAAGCGCTTCGGGCCCCGCGTGCTCCCCGCCGGCTCGCCAGCGGCACGGCCGCCCCGCGCCGGGCTCCCCCCGGCCGCCACTGCCGGCGGAGCGCAGGGGCGCCAGCGGCAGACGTTTGATAGACCGCTGGGTACGGTGCGTTTTCTCTGGGGCACGGGTGGTCTTTGGGTCTGTTTTATCAGCGTGGAGGTGGAAAAAAAGGAGAAATAATCCCAGGAAAAAAAAAAACAACAACAACTGCGTTGATGTTTTTTCCCTATTTTTTTGTTCCAGCTTTTTTCAGTCAGACTAAATCTCTGTTTTTCTCTTTGCTGGCCACGGCGGTAGCTTTCCACCGGCCAAGTGATCCCTCCCCCGTGTCTGCAGCCTTGCTGGCGGCTGGGTCAACCACGCAGCAGTGAGGCCCCAGGGGCGGTGGGCTTGAGGGAGGAAAAAGCAGGATTAGCTATGGCCCAAATACAATTTGGGTTTGTGCCCTGCTAGGGCTGATGTGTCAAGTCTGTGCGAGCTGTTATGCCCGCAGCCAGGTTTACTAGAAAGCCAGTGCTACYGTGTGAGCCAGGTCACGGGTTTCGTTGCTTGAATGAATGGAGCAGGCGAAAGAAAGTGGGGGGGAAGTGTGAATGAGCCATTTCTCATTGATTTAACTAACGCCATCAGGGATGCCCTGCTCAGCCRTCTTCTCTGCCCTTCGCTTGCACATGGGGCTGGGATTTCTCTCTCTCCCACGTTCACACCTGCACTTACTTACTTTCACAATGCCCTGATAAGCACGTTTCCCATATGCAGGCTGCCCTGGGTCCCCATCTCCCCTGAAAACGTGCTCCCCTCACTCCCCTGCACATGCACGCACTTTAGGACCTCTCTCTCACAAGAGCACACGCAAATGCTACGTCAGTCCCCCATCCCTGCAGTGGCTGTCTTTTTCCAGCATATCCGCACGCATTTGCAACCTGTCAGACTTGTGCTCCAAAAAAAAAAAAACGCCCCACTCCCCCGCCTCTCTATCCCTCTCGCTCTTGGAAAACCCACCTGCAATCCTTCACAGGCATCAGACTTGATCAGAGCTGCCCAGATTTTCTCACTCCCCCACCCCGGCTTTTCCTCCTCCTGTGCTCTCCCTCCAGCAGCCGGTACGTCCCATCTGGTCCCCTCATCCCAACGCGGCGCCAGCCCTTTGCAGGCAGCTGGGGCCGCGTCCAGTGCTGGCGGCGTTGCCAAGGCATCCCTCGGTGGGCTGACGCAGGACCGACACGCGGGTGCACGCAAACSCGAGGGAAGGCAACGGCCACAAGCATTTTTGCACTTGCAATGAGAAAACAAGATTTCCCCTGATCACAGAGGAACCCCCGAGGGTTCGTGCTGGGCGATACCTACAACGGTGCATGAATGTGGCGTGGCAGTTACCGAGCCCCTGTGCTGCAGCGTGGGTGTTGGCTGGCCCAGGTTAGACCCTTGCTTCTCTGTGCAASGTTTTAAATGGAGATGGATCCATTTTCTTAGTTATATTTCCTAGAGGAGAGGCTTTTTCAGTTGCTCACACACCACTGCCTGCAGCCATTTCTCTCACTGCAGCATAGAGAAATGTCACACTGACAACTGATTGCTCTAGGTGTTTTAACATCGTTCTTTATTGTCATTCGCCGGCCTCCCTGCATACATCTCTTACCTTGTCAATAAAAATAACCAGGATAAATAAAGCTGCTCGCCTTCCTCCAGCGCAGCTCTGGGGTTTAGAGAGGCCCAGTGACAATTTATTTAGCCATTTTTTATGGCATGCTGGCTCCAAGCTGTCTGCCATCCAAAAGGAGAGCTCCCTTCTTCCTCTCTGGCTCAGCATGATCCTGTACCCTGAACAGCATCTTTGGTTTCTCTAGTCTGACCTGTGATTTCAAGTCAAAAAAATAATTTAGCTTAGATGTCAGAAATAATAGATTTTTTTTTTTCATTTCTCTTTATCTTTCTTTTTGCTCTTTCTCTGGCTTGTCAGTTCATTAAGCTTTTTGTCCAGGCGCCTCTGGAGTTGAGCTCTCTTGGCCGGGTCCAGGGACTTGTCTTTGGAGCCACTGCCGGGGTAGAGCACCCCTTCCCTGCTGATCCGCTGCCGCGCGTGGCTCTTGGCCTTCTCCCCGCACCCGTGAACCTGCCGGAGAGAGAAGAGACACTGGTGTCGGGCATGAAACATGCCCAAGCAACAGCAACGGCTCACATGGGAACAAGCCTTTTGCATTGCCAGAGCCTGGAGCTCCTCAACATGCATTCC
>NW_028185472.1:516795-561082 GCF_003343005.1 Rhea americana
AAAAAAAAAAAAAAAAAAAAAGTCTAGTTTACTTATAGTTCCTCTAAAACAGGAAACAAAATATGAAGATATTTTCTTTCCTTGCAGAATATACAGAGGGCTGTTATAATGTTCAGGCTGTTCAAGTGTTTTCTTCCCAAAAGTTTAAATATTTGGGGGAATACTTGCACTATTTGTGGTAACAGCTGGCTCTCCTATGATTAAGTAGAAGAGTTGGAAACGAATCTGCGCTCCCATTTCCTGACAGCCTCTGTTAATACAGTACCAGCAGTTACCAGACTCTCCAGAGAAGCTTTAAAAAACACACAGGCAAGGCAGTTACTTGCCTATGCATAGGCAACTGGTGGCACCTGCTGGGCTGAGTGGGATGGGGAGGGGGTCAGCAGCTGGTACAGCTCAAGGGGTGCATCAGCACTTGCTGAATACGGACCTCCAGCAGGCAGAGGCTACAGCCCCTCCAAAAGGGGGAGAGAGTGTGTGTGCGCGCGCGCATGCGCTAATGCTGCTTGGAGGTCAAGGTGGGTAGGAGCTCGCAGGCTGCTTCCCATCAAGGCCTGACGCTATCTGGAAAAGGGGCCGAGATTAGAGAAAGCAAGAAAAAAAACTTGCTGAAGTGGATTGTATCTTCCCAATAGTTTCCCATGGGAATCCTCATTGCAAGTCACCAGGGAAAGGCGATGCTACAGGAAATAAATTTACATCCTGACTGGATCGCGAATGACCATAAATGCAATTATTCTTTGCCATGGAAACAGATAGTACTTGACAAGGGGAAAATCTCTGCTTAGGATTTATAGGCTGGCTCACTAACTGGTGCAGACTCCACAGCAGATGGGAGAGAGTGAGAGAGAGGAAGCCTCATATCAGTTCAAGCTTATTTTTTTTCCACCCTAGCTGTGGAGATGAAAGGGCTGTCTAGCAGCGAGGAGGCAGAAGCTAGTGAAATGGGCCAGCCTGGCACTGTCCCCATGGAGGCGCACGACACTACAGGACTGCTTATGTTGCTTGAGAGTCCTCCCTGGTGAGAAAGTGGAGCACAGCGGGCTGAGGGCTTGCTGGCACCACAAGTGTGGAGGGGAAATAAGGGCAAGGCTGCACAGCGCAGAGCAAGGCAGTTGAGGAAATGCCTAAATGCTAACGGTGCCCGCGACACCTGGCTCCCCACAGGCTCAAGCCTCGGCTTGGCTTGTGCCATGGAGGGAATTACTGGGGAGCTGGGAAGTGTCTGGGTCTGGCCTCCCTGAAGTCACTGCTTTAAGCCCAACACTTCTTTGCTCCCCTTCTCTGCCTCGCTTCATCTGCCTGACTCAAAAGTTGTATTGAAGGGTACAAAGCAAGGGGAACAAGCAAAACCTGTCAGGACACACGCAGAGCCTATATGCTAACTCCCAGCCGTTCTTCCTAGTCGTGGTGCCAGCAAAACCTCTGACAGAGATGGCTCTGCTCTAGGCTCCTCGCAAGGAAATCCTGCCTGGGGGAGCTGGATGGGGAATATTCCCCCGTTAAAACCGTGCTGCCCACCCAGCAAGGACTGACGCGCAGGCATACCTCYGGGATGTGATGGCCGAGGCAGTAGCGCCTGCTGCAGTGGAGGCAAAGCTGGCCCAGAGTCGTAACGCTGGTTTTGCAACAGGGGAAGCTGCAGGTGTTGTCAGCTTTAATGGCAGCGGAAATCAGAGCGTCGATATCTTCTGCTGCTGCACTGGCTGCTCCGGTTTGCTTTCCTAGGGGGAGGGCAGGGCAAGAGAGCCAAGCCTACTGGCTTCAATGGAAATGGAGACAAACCCAAACAACACTGAGTCAGAACCCCGACCAGCGAGAAGAGGCACAGCTCTAGGGATTTGCCATTTGCAGCGACAGGGATGTCAGCTGCCAAACTGGTCGTCGAGAACAGACTGTCATCTGCCTCCATGTTTAGGAGGTGCCCATGTACTCTGAGGTGGGCTGGGTACCACCTGCAGTTGGTATTCCTAGAGCTGGGAGCCTCCAAACCTCCAAAGCCTTCCATCGCTTGCTTCCTGGCAGATGCTCTCCAGAAGTGGCCTTAAGGCTAAAGGAATGTGCTTCTAGGCATCTAAACTCTCTCTTCCCCTGGATACTGGGGCCAGCAAAGGCACGCTCCCACCTATTCTCACATCTGGCCCATCTCTGTACTAACAAACACCAGAGACCCTTCCAAGAGCCATATCCCATGCACCACACACACAAGTCCCAGCACCTGGAGGTAAGAGCGTGAGGATCAAGCACAACATCTGTTCAAGCAAGGACATTAATTGCACTGGTTAAAAAGGGCAGGACTTACCCTTGGCTTCGCTTTTGTCTCTCTTCCCGCTGCCACGCTGAGGGCCACCACTCAGCTCCTGCACCTTCCTTGCCTCCTCTTCCCGCCTGGCCTTCTCCCTCTGCACTCTCTCCAAGTGTAAAGATTTGAGGTCCACTTTTCCCAAAGCCTTGCTGCTCTCCTCCTTCTCAGCAGCACCAGAAGTCTCCCCACTGGTGCTCTGCGGATGAGGAAGGGGAAGCTGCTTGCTGGGGGCCACAGCTGCAAGCAGCGAAGGCGCAGTGGGCTCTCTCTTGCGAACGCTGATGTAGCGATCCCTCCCTTCACCAGTGCTCACATGCTGCAGCCCATATTCCTCCGCCATCAGGTGGACCAGCAGCCGTTCATGTGAATTGAGAGATGGAGGGAAAGCCAGCTGTGGCTCATTGCTCTCCAAGAATGTCACCAGCATGGCCTTGAGTTTGTCTGCAGCATCTTTTGGCCCTGGGTTCTCTACCCCAGGGTTGCTTGAGGAGAAACATGTTTTTGGCTTTGGAGAAGTTGGTTTGGTCACTGCTGAGTTGCGTTTCCGCATTGGAGGTGGCTGTGGTTTGGGCCCAGATGAGGCAGAGAGTTTTGCATTGTCCTGTCGCTTGCTGTGGCCCTCGTGAGAGTAGTTCTCGGGCACAAGGTTGTCAAGGTACTCAAAGGCCGTGCGCACCTCCCC
Organism: Rhea americana; assembly: GCF_003343005.1. NCBI lineage: Eukaryota > Metazoa > Chordata > Aves > Rheiformes > Rheidae > Rhea > Rhea americana. The sequence goes on from NW_028185472.1 coordinate 519,783, forward strand.
ATGCTGGCCAAAGTAATCCACAAGCCGCTTCAGAAAGGCTTGGTTGCTGACGGTGCGGGAGTCGCAGATAACCGCCACGTGGCGCCGGGCACGGGTCACTGCTACGTTTATCCGCCGATCTTCGGCAAGAAAGCCTACTTCGCCTGTAAGAAGCAAACCGAGAGGATCCTCAGGGTTACTGGGCATGGTGCAGTGAGCTTTTGCCAATGGAGAGGCTAAAGTATCTGCTCTGGACCAACAGTGGTTGCAGGACTGATTCCAGGTCTCGATTTGGCCTAGACGATTGACCTGTTGCTTGGCCTAAGGCTGGGAGTCAGCATCTCCTGGGCTCTGGTCCTTGCCCCTGACTCGTGCCATGACCTTTGTTTTTCTGTCTTCATTTCACCACCTGTGAACCAGAGCTAGGAATCTCCATTTAGCTACCAGGAAGGGAGCCTGGAAAAAGGATGGATTGCACCCAAAGCACATGGAGAGGAGAAATATTTTACAGATGTTCCTGAGTTGGTGGCCCACGACATGAGAACAGCTTGGGACCTGGGAGCAAACGACTATGAAGCAATGGAGAATCTCACCTTGCAAGAGAAGAGGAACCCCAGGYAGAAAAGTGTACCCTGCTCCATGCATTCCTCCTCACCTGTCCCCAGGCTTCCACAGGCATAGGGTTAAAAATAACAGAAGTGTAGGGAACTCGGCAAGGATTGTCTCTGCTCCCTGGCTATTTTCTCGAAGTAAAGCAATAAGAGCAAGCAAATGCCAAGATGACTCAGTGAGGATCAGTGAGCAAGAAGGGGAGCGTGGGTGGCTTACGAGCTTCCAGCTCCTGGGGAGAAAGAGGCCAAGAGGGAAGAAATTAATGTCTCAGTGACACGGTGACCTGCCCAGTTCTGTTTATGCCTGGCCTTGCTGGGGCTGGCCAACTGAGTTTGTGCTGTCTGCAAGGAGCAAAGTGTGGGTGATCTCCCTCAGCAGCTTAGGGAATGATTTCTAATTTCTGTGGTGTTACTTCTCCTGCCTGGAGGGGCAAGTCTGGCTCCTTTGATCTGGCCAGAGGGGTTCCTGCAGGCACCACCAKTCGAGGTGCATGGTGCCCTCAAAGCTAAGAAACACGATTGCAGAAACATACGGGTTTCTCCAAAGGGTTTAAGAGGGTGCTAACAACAGCTGTTGGGCCTCAGGTGAATCATAGATATGCCCAGACACCACGGGAACCATGCCTCATATCCTCAGTAAAGTGAGTGACCCCTGTATTGAATCTGAGCATTATTTACTAGCCATCCATGGGAACAGGGCCCGGGGACACATGCCATCAGGGAGGCCAGCAGCTCCCACTGAGCCACCCAGCAAAGGTGAGGTGAGTCACTCCTGAAAAATGACCATTCTGAACCCTGTCCATGCCCCCATCCTTGCCCAAGTGCTGCTTTTCTTGCTTCAGGCTTTCTTTCTAAAAAAACCCAACCCACTCCTTCCAAGCATCCTCTCCCYGTTTTTCCTCCTAAACATCAGGACTCCCCCCGCCACACACACACGTACAACATCTCATCTTCAAAAGCATTAGTAGTGAAGATGGTGCCACAAGGGATGCRTCTTCTTGTGGGTTTAGAAAGGGCAATGAGCCGTGCACACAAGAGAGGTGGTTCGTGGTCCCACTTGCTCCACATGTGCCCTTTCACTCGAGTTGGCTGACATGAAACCCTTTGCTRCAGGCCAAGAGCTCCACCAAAGGAGTGTTAAGGCTTGAGGGCAGGTGCTTTTCTCCAGCTATTAACTTTCACTGCAGCCACTGATAGGATGGCTTGATTTTCTGCKCCAGATTTTGCTCCCAAAAGAAGCGTTTTCTATGCATGGCTTGTAATGCCAGCTGCTGCTCTCTTTGGTGAAGTGACCCAAAATAGGCTCCAAAYGCAAGGAATGAACCCCAAATTTCCACCTTTTGTGCGAAGTACTTGGCTCTCTAGTAAATGTGGTGCTAACCTGATGTTTGCCAAACTTAGGACTCCAATTTAAGTAATTTTTGAGGCCTCAACAGCCAGAAAACCTTCAAATTAAGCAGTGCTGGCTTCCTTTTTGCCTGCTTCCTAGCATGGGAGCCTTCCTCTGCAATCATGACAGCAAATGTATTAGTTCAAAAGAAAAAAAAATAAAAGGAAGGTTCTTTCTGGTGAAGTCTTTCAGATCAAARTGCCAGAGACCATAAGAGTTGCAATTAAACCACAGCATTTAGCAACATGATGAGTGACCTTTTAACAACTGCATAGCTCCCATTTCTTTCCTATTTTCCATAAATTAACTGTTCAAGCAGTGACTTCTTACCTTTCCTGTTGGATCTCACAAATGAYAGGATCACTGCCTCTTTCTCTCTTCCCTGGAAACCATCAACTGATTTAATTTCCAGCTCTGGGTACCTATGGCAAAGGTGCTCTCTGAGCATGTCCACCTGAAAAACAAGCGTGTGATATACAGCTTTTAAAGAACAGTGTAAAGTGAAAAGAATTAAAATAGTAAATGGCACTATTCTGGAAAAGTCCATTCCTCTAAAAGCCACATCTGCCAAAAGGCAAGTGTTGACTCCTGAGGAGAGGAATGGAAAATAGCTGACTCGTGATGTTATGTCTGATAACACATCCTTCCGTGGCCTTGAATGGTTCAACATTTGAGAAGTTGGCCACAAATCGATCAAAAAATTTGCCTCTGTTGACTTCCATCAGGAAGAGCCTGGAGACTCTGGGGAGGTGGTTTGGTCTCACTCCTGGAGACACSAAGGTTTGAATCCTCCTGATGTGTTCACTCCCCATGGGCAGGGAAGGAGAGGGGATGCCTGGAGGGGGACCATCTCACCTGGAGGTTGTAGGGAGCTACAACGGCAACATCTCGGGCCTTCACGCCAGCTTCCATCAAAGCTTGGATGTGCAACCCGGCCAGCTGCACCTCGCCTAGGGCAAAAAGCAGATGGGAGCAGGGAAGTGCTGGGAACAGGCTGGCAGGCAGAGGCTGAAGGTGACTGGCTGCACAAGGCGGGTTGCTGCCCACCTCCCCTGAAACAGCCTTCCTGGAGATCAGCCACTTCTCATCAACCCGTGGGACAGGGAATTCCAGAGGATGCCCCCAGGTTATTCCTCATGGCATAAGGGAGCTAACAGCACATCCAAGTGCTGGATTCCTTCAGCAAGGAAAGGTTAAGGCGACTCCTGCCTGCAGCCTGGCAGGAGTGGAGAAGCCAGAGTAAATCTAGAAGAGCTAGTGGCATCCTTGAACAGAAAATTACAACCACCCACCCCATTGTGGGAGCAGGGACAGGAAGGAGCTAGCATCATCATTTTCAGTCCAAGCTCTGCTCATGCTTTATCAGAAAGAGTATGGAGCTTCATACTGAATTCCATAATGACATCTACTTTTTAAGTCAGAAAAACAGCAGGAAACTCAGTGTCTTGAGAGGGAGAGGAAGAGTGAGAAGATTTGTGGAGAAAAGCTACAAAAGGCTTCATAAAAGGAGTAGAGGAACAGTTCACTCAGGAAGCAATTCTGAGCCACATCTACAGTCCCTCTAAAATGGGCTTGCGTTGCATCTGTCCCTCTGCAAGGCAACCTGCGTAAGACGAGGTATCTGTGGCAGAGATCCTCCACCCTGGCCTGGTCTGCAGCTCATGTGAGGCAGAAAAAGTTTCTGTGAGGGAAGCACGCAGCTGATGTGGCCACCCGCACGTTGTCATCACTGCCCTGGGCAAYGCTCGACCCTAGCTCAGAGCCCTTTCAGCTACAGAGGCGGCGGGATTTCCAGTGGAAATGATTTCTTGAATAAGCGAAGCTCCCCAGGGAGCCCACCTCCCCCCTCCTACCTGCTCAGGGGGAATTGTTTCAGCCTCCGCTCTGTTGGCGCTGTGGCTAGTCTGCAAGAGGTCGAGGAGCTCAGATCATCGATTCCTGCCAACCAAATTGCCCAGATGACTGTACCTGGATTCCCTTTGGACTGCTCGTCTTCCTCTTCCAACTCAAACAGGCCACAGCCGGYGGTATCTATCAGCAATAAGGGAATTGTAGTCTCTTCTGTAGATGTGACGCCTGGCAGGTCCCTGTGCAAGGGATTTGGGAAAGGAGCAGTTAGTAACACTGAATTAACAGCAAAGGGCTGATTCGGCATCCCAACAACARAGCGAGGATGGAGGGAAAACATAGCCGTATATTGCTTCCCAGAGATGAGGCTAAACCAACCCAAAGAGCAAAGGAGAGAGGTGCCAGCCCCACGCAGCCCAGCCAGCAGCACCGAGAGCTTTCTTGCCAGCTACATTATACAACCCAGCTGTTACAAACTGCAACCATTTCCAATCCAAAGCAAGAGTACTGTATGTGGGCATTTGTATCCCCCTTAAAYGGCCTCAAACAGGAAAGATATGCAAACCCAGGGAGCTGTGGCAGCTGCTTTCTTTTTTCAAGGTGCTGAGGGGGGGACAGCACCCTAAGTATTAACAGAGATTTGACAGCAGTGCTACTGAGCAAGAGAAGAAAGCACAGCATGGGGAACCACAGAGGAATTAGGTTTTCATGTAATTTCTACATCCAAAGCAGCTGTATTAAAAAAAAATAAAATTAATAATCCACATTTTAATATCCAGGACATAAATGTCTTGCTCAATTCACAGCCCAGGAAGAGGATGAGAGATGGCAGCAGGGGCAAGAATGGAAAATCCCGAGACCACAGCTCCAAAACATGGACACTGCAGGGCCAAGCATGCAGGTGCTAATGGGGCAAGGCTAAAGAAGACAAGCGCAGAATGGGGGTTACAGCAGCAGCACAAGGCCCCAACCTAGACTGACTGGCCACTGCGCTTGGAGCTGCACATCGCATACCAGTTGGGGAGAGCAAAGGGTCTGGAAGTAAACATAGCACACGGCAAGCAGTCAAAAAGAAGGATTAGCCCCAAGTGAAAAACAGAGAGGTAAAGACWACCCCCATAGCTCCCAAGGGATTCGGAGGAATTGCTGGCTTCCAGCTCAGGATGCAGCCCTGTCCATGGCCTCTCGTCTCTGGGACTCCTGGCACTGCAGGTCTGCTCCTCCAGTTTGTATGCCATCTGCCATTGCTTCCATTAAACTCTAAGATTTGTTGATTGAAACTCATTTTTCTCCTGTCTGAAGCTATTCCTGCTGTAACGCGTGGCTGGGAAGGTATGGGGACCAGCACAGCTATGCCAGGGAGCTAAAACCCCTGAAAAAGAGCCCAGGATTCACCTTCCCCATCCTACTGCAAAGCAGGGCAGAGGCAGGTCCTGAGCCTGAGGGAAGACTCTTCCCTTAGCTGTTGGGACTGGCCAGTGATGGAATTTGGATGGACACACGAGGTACCTTCCCCATTTCCACAGACAAAAGAGACCAGCCATCAACTCTTCTTTCTAGAGATCTCCTCTGGAGCAGGGCCACCTCCACTTGCACATTAGTATATTCCCTCTCCTGCAGAGAGTAAGATGGCTTTCTCTCTCTTTGTAACACAAAACTTAATAGATTTCCCATTTCTTTAATACCTGCCCTGCTTGCTGTCCTGTCACTGGCCACTCCTACACAGACYGAAGGCTTTGAAAAAAAGTCAAATTCTCCACATAGATAATCCTGATTCTTTGCCCACTCATGGTGGCCATGGAAAGCCCTTGCAGCATCTCTCGGTGCCAGGAACAATCTCAACCACAGGAAGATTGCTTCAGAGTAGTAATTATCTACATAAATTTTTCAGAGCAGAGAATTCATGCTCATTTATGGCAGACAGATTGCAGCAGAACAGGCTGTTATCTTGAAGAAAAGCTCTCCAATGCTTTGCTAACCCTTGGGGACAAGGCACTTCTCCCAACTGCTGCAAATCGCTGCAGGCATGGATTTTTATTCCAGGAGAGATTCTTGCTCTGTAATCACAAATTGTGTTGCTGCTGATGCAGCCAGATGCTGGATCCAGGTTCAAAGTGCTAYTCCAGGGCACCTGGGGACTCCATGCTTCCTTTGGGATTGCAGCCGGGTGATTTGCACATCACAGCCAAAGGATATTCTCGTTTCTGAGGGTCTTTTGGGGTGCATGATGTTGGGGGGTATTTCCCCCATGTTCCTTGCTCAGTGAGGGGATGTTAGAGCCAAAAAAAAAAAAGTGTAAAGGGAAGGGATACCCAGCACATTAATTAGCTAAAACCTGAGAGCAGAAACTGCTCATGATTTTCAAACCACTTTCTCAGGGGAACGAGTCACAGATTAGCAATGTGGAAAATGCCGCTTGCAGTTTCCTGAACTTAAATGTGGAGATGTGTGGGAATTTCTGATGTGCTAGGCCACTTGTTTCAGAAAGAAGGGAGATTTGGAAAGAAGGACTTTGCCCCCTTGGAAATACTCCACTCTTGAAAAGATGCTGCAGGACACCAAAATTTTCCTTTTTGACAAAACACAAATCTATTTATCAGAAAACCCAGTTAATGCTAGTTGGGCATTCCCTCAAGTTTTGCTGCCATTAATGCTGATTATTTCTGCTGGGRAAAGATGCCTAAAAGTGGATACTGGCAGACTGTTCGTTGTTGTGGTGACCTGTAGGTATCAGTAACTGAGCCGCAAGGATCTCCCCACACACAGAGGATGAAGAGACCTTTTTGGAATGGGAAGCTGGCTCTAGCAAGTGATGGTTTCAGAGTATACCCAGAATATTCTTGGCTTCTGCCTTCTTTAAAGGTTAAATCTTTAAAGTACAAAGACTGCATTTGATGCTCAAGGAACTACTAAGAGATCACAGACCACACATTCCTGACTGCCTCCAAGGTCAGAGCAGAAGATGGTCAGGAATACAAAGTCCTTCAGAGCAGAACTATAATGCTTTCAGAGACCAGAATTTAGGCTTTTTCAAGTAGAAGAGATGAGACTTAAATCAACAACASTGTTCAGAGAAAGGCTGCAGTGGGAGCTCAGCCTTGCTGTTAGATATTGGGGATTCTGCCCAGGTTAGTTATTGTGAGTGAAGGTCCCCAGGAATCAGGCTTTACAAGTTCAGCTGCACTGAAGACTCCCTGCCACCATTTCTTAGCACAAGGTATTTTTATACACCTATAGGTATACACATAAAGACAACAAACAATGCCTCAACCTCCTCCCAGCCATACATCTCCAAATTTGGACATCCTTCTTAAACTTTCACCTCTCCAAAAGCTTTACCTCTGCAAAAGCGGCACCAAGGTCCTTGCATTTTCAATGCTTGATTGTAACTTTATGGACAGGCTTTGTCAACACTGGTACTGTGGGGCAGGGATTATGGCTGGGAYCATGACAGGGCTCCCTGTTTACAAAGCCCCTCTGAAGTCTACATCTAGTCAGATCTTCCTCCAGAGAAAAGATCTCTGAATGCATTCAATAAGATGAAAATCTCCCTCCTCACACCAGGCCAGGCTCTGGGACTGGCGATGTTCCATGGCCATCATCTGCCAGTCCTGGGGAACGATACAAGAAAAAGTTGCAAATCCAGCATCTGCATGTTAAATGCTGTGGCTGCAATTGCAGCTGCTGGCCAAGCTCTGACTGCTTTTTAGGATGAGCAAGTGGGCACTCTCCAGCGTTCTCTAGGATACTTCTGCTTAAGTCAGCTTTTCTTAGGAGAAAAGAGAGTGAAATCTATTTACTTCTTGTAAGGAAGGGAATTAAGCAAATAATTTGGCTAAAGCCACCACTAGGCATGAAACGATCACTAATGTCATAAAAGGATCTGCACAGCAACTTAAATGTACAGTCATACTCTAAAGTCAGACCCCTGCATTACCTAGTCTTTTGCAGAAGCACAGAAACTGTATGTGGTTTTGCACCTGAACTGAGGACTGCCTGATATACAGCAGGGCTATGGACTAGCAGGTTTGATGCAGGTTCAGAAACCACTCTTTGCAGGATAAGGCCCTGAGCAGGCACTGTGAGCTGGGAAGAAACTGGGACACTCATTCTTCCATCAACTCTAAAAATAAACCAGCTCATTAGAATAACAGTTGGCTAACTTCAACTTTTCAATAAGCTCCTAATTTTAACGGTTTCAAACTATTTTGCCTAGGGTTCTTCATCAGCTAGTATTTTTAAATTACAAAATTAAATGGAAAAAATAAGCATGGCAAGGAACAAGGACAATCAAGGAGAGCATTCTGTATAGCGCCAAATCCTGGAATTAGATCCACATGGCTAAACTATTGCTGAACGAGGCCTGTGCATCTCAGCTGAGCTCCTGCCGGCTCGCAGAAAGACATCTTGTCCACTCCTATCTATAGAATCCAACGTGCACAGTCATATATAAATATACACATATGTACACATATACATATATAAACCAAGACAGAAGTCTGCATTGCTTCACTGATGCAAGCTGGACTGAAGACCTGAGAGTCCCGAAGCTGCGACACAGAGCGAACTGGTAAAAGCAGAAATCCTGCTGGCTGCCACAGGTGCAGATAAGGGTCTGAACACACTGCCAGCACTGTCTTGTGTGCAGAGCTCTCCCTTTGTGTCTGGGCAAAGGTTCCTACCTCATGGTACTGTCCACAAATTAGATTATTTCAAAACAAGCATGATAAGCTGGCCTCTCCAGCTATTTCCATCCAAAACAGGAGCCGCCATGAAATGAAGAGAGTCTAGGGGAATATCAGTTCTTCAAACTCCTAAACATTTGCATTAAAAAAGCATTGCTTTTTTTTAATACAGAGGCACTATGCAGAGAAGCACTCAACATCTTCTGCTTCTCCAAGTCTAACAGAGGGAGYTAATGTTTTCCATCTGTCTCTCAGAATGGTGCTGCCTGCAGTTTTAAAAAGCACCAATTACTGCCAGCAACTACATGTGTCAGCAAACACCGGCCTGTCCCAGGATGCAGTGGAAATGAAATGCTGGTTACTTCCTTTAAAYTACCAAAGAAAGGATAAATCGCTGCAGACAAGAAATGGAGATGCTGTCAGACCTGTCTCAGGTGCTTTCTTAGCCATAAGACTCTTCAAGTGAGAAATGAGATGTCGATGTTGATTTTGAAAGGAGATGTTGATTTGGGGGCCAAAGATGAGCTACAGAGTGCCCTATATAAACACTTGCATTTATGTCACCACTCATCATACCAAAGGAGTAAAGAGAAGATARCCATATAAGGTTTTTTGTTTCATAAGAAACAGGACAAAAACTCAAATCAGTGATTCCTTAGGGCTACAAAGATAATCAGAGGGCTGSAGCATCTGCTCTCTGAGGAACGGCTGCGAGAGCTGGGCCTCTTTAGCCTTGAGAAGAAAAGACAGAGGAGAGATCTTATCAATGTGTATAAGTATTGGAAGGGAGCATGTCAAGGGGACGGGGACAAACTCTTTTCAGTTGTCCYGTGTGACAGGACAAGAGGCAATGGGCAGAAAATGAACCACAGGAAGTTCCGCCTGAATGTGAGGGGGAATTTCTTCACTGTGAGAGTGACAGAGCACTGGAACAGGCTGCCCAGAGAGGTTGTGGAGTCTCCTTCTCTGGAGATATTCAAGGCCTGCCTGGATGCAACCCTGTCTAACATGCTCTAGGTGACCCTGCTGAGCGGGGAGGTTGGACTAGACGATCTCCAGAGGTCCCTTCCAACCTTACTGATTCTATGATTCAATGATTCTATGATCYTCAATGAAATAAAGGATGAAACAGAAATATGATCACAAGGAGGAATGGAAAACTTCATCATGGGGATATGGACAAGCTCCACGTGCACTCAGGAAAAGAAGACATCTCTGCGCAGATAAACCAGCAAAAAGCAAGGCACTTACTTGAGCAAATGCTGGGCTACCGCTATGTGGGCAGTGAGCCGGCCACTGTACATCTCCGAAGAAGCCCACTGCATGATGGCCTGGTGCATGCGGTACTGCACTGTCAGCATCCTTGTGGCCTTCTCCCCGTACCTCTCTATGAGACGCTCCATCAAGCTCAGGGAAAGGCCCTCGGCAGCAGCCCTGCAGGGAAAAACAGGTCAGGAGCCAAGTCTAGACATCTGTTCTTTAGTGATAAGCTGAGATATGAACTTAATCCTCTTCGGTGCTAAGGAATCAATAAGCATCTCCCCACTATGGATATAGCTGTCATGGCAGTACTACAACTGTAGTTGAATGTGATGTAGAAAATGCCAATGCTGCTACGCAGCAATGCTGCTGGGGCACCAGTGATGCCTACTTGGTATGCTGCTGAGCTTCCYTGGGTGGCTCTGCAACCCTCCCTTGACTGCACCCCTGCTGTGGTAGTGTTACCTGTCCGGCCTTTCTCTCTGTTTTACTCAATCTCTTACCAACAGGAACAGAGGGAGCAGGAGGAGGCTGCCGGGTCCCCACTGTTACCGCTCATCACAGGCTCCATGGTAAGGTGAAGACTGTAAGGAACAGACTTGCAAGGAGATCGGAGCAGCTTGAATATGTCAGGGCAGAGAAACACCTGCTTTCCTTTCACATGAGGAAATGCCTAGGGGTATCATCACCATATCACAAGGGATGCAAATGGTATTGGCCATCCCTAGTTCTAGTAATGTCGGGAGCCGTCACTTCTTGCCCCTAGATCTTCCTAGCACGGCTGGAATAAGATGTGATAGTGGCTCAAGATGTCAGGTCAGATATATGGTTCCAGAGCAAAGCCTTTTCACCCCAGAAGCTCATCCCTGTAACATCCTCACAGTAATGTCCCAGTACAGTCACATTTCTTACAACAGGGTCTAGACACCGAATCTGCCAGCATAATATTGCACTCTCATTACTTCAAACTCACCAGTGGCATCTGAATGCATTAATATTGGAGCTCAGCTCCACCAGCTTCTTAAAACATTCGGTGTCAACGCAGGCAGACCTTGCTAGCATTTTATCAAGATACTTGATGCTAAAGCTTTCTCATTACACCTTGGCCACTCACTCGAGACTAATGCACTAATGCATTCCAGGGTTTATTGCTTTATTACCCAATTAAGAAAACCAATACTCCAGCACTTATGGCAAAGGTCCTCTGCTTATTTCTCTGACACAAATTAATAAAATGCCTAATGAAATAAGTCTTCCAGGAGCCTGACTGCCTTCTCCTTGCCATGCATAAAGGGTTTGGTAGTGGTGTCACATCCTTCTGAGAAGGAAGTACAAGCCTCTCTCTGCTTTGTTTGTAGATTTTGGGCATTTCAGAGCATAATTTTATTTCATCCTGTATATGTGCACTGCCTTGTACAAGGCAGCGGTTCACAGTGAGCAGTTCTGGTTGCTTCCAAAGCACCATGAGTGAGTGTGGCAATGATGAAAACGATCATGAAACGATGCAGGAGAACAGCTAGGGAAAATGATTCCCTCAGAGGATAAGGGGCACAGCATGCATTCAATTACTGCCGTTGAGAAGCATTACATTAGTACACAGAAGCACAGCGAGCGTCTTGTTTGCCACACTGGCCAGGCCTGTCATGTTAACAACAGGCACTTGGTAAATATAACTAGAGGCTGCAAATTCATTAAAACTGCAGAAGAGAAAATTGAGGGTAGATCTTTCCAAGGAGAGATGTCGACTCTGATTAGCTGACCTTTTTTTCTAAATGGCAGAATGCAGCACCCATAAAAAAAGGGTCATAAACTGGGAATGATCACAGCTGCAGGACCTCAGAGATAGTGCTGCTTTTTCAAAGGTGTTTCCAACGTAAGGACCATGAAACAACACACGCAGCAACCGAAGCTTGGAGAAGGGCTGCTCAGTCATAATAATGTTCTGCATTACTGAGCAGAGGTTTCCAGCTGCGCGGTAATTTTGGCGGCTGACCAAGAACCACRGTAAGATGGACCACAAGGCCTTTCCAGTTCCCCAGCTCTAGCAAACATTTTTGCCCCAGCTATGGCATGGATGTACTTAAATGTAAATTCCTGCTCCCAGCTGGAGTAAAGGGATTAGGTAGAATGTGGCCTCAGCGAGGGGAAGAGCAGACTTGTGGGGCTGAGATCTGGCTAACAGAATCACACAGAATCACCAAATGGTTGAAGTTGGAAGGGACCTTTGGAGATCATCTAGTCCTCTGTGCTCAAGCAGGATCACCTAGAACACATTGTACAGGATCACATCCAGGCAGGTTTTGAATATCTCCAAAGATCATCTCTGGGAAACCTGTTCCAGTGCTCTGTCACTCACACAGGGTGACAAAAACTTTCCTCATATTCAGGTGGAACTTCCTGTGGTTCACTTTCTGCCCATTGCCTCTTGTCCTGTTGCTTGGCAGCACTGGAAGGAGTCCAGCCTCTTGACACCCTCCCTTCATGTATTTGTAGACATTGATAAAACCCCTCTCAGTCTTCTCTTCTCCAGGTTAAACAGGCCCAGCTCTTGCAGCCTTCCTCCTACCAGAGATGCTCCAGCCTTCTGATCATCTTCGTAGTCCTACGCTGCACTCTCTCCAGTAGTACCATGTCTCTCTTGTACTGAGGAGCCCAGAACTGGACACAGGACTCGAGATGAGGCCTCCCCAGGGCTGAGTAGAGGGGCAGGATCACCTCCCTTGACCTGCTGGTAACATTCTTCCTAGTGCACCCCAGGATACCATTAGCCTTCCTGGACACAAGGGCACATGGCTGGCTCATGGTCAGCTTGTTCACCACCAGGACTCCCAGGTCCTTCTCTGCAGAACTACTTTCCAGAAAGTCAGCCCCCAGCTTGTACTGGTACCTACGGTTATTTTTCCTTAGGTGCAGGACTCTGCACTTGCCCTTGTTGAACCTCAGGAGGTTCCTCTCTGCCCAACTCTCCAGCCTGTCCAGGTCTCTCTGAATGGCCAGCTCAGCCTTCTGATGCATCAGCCACTCCTCCCAGCTCTGTATCATCAGCAAACTTGCGGAGGCAGCACTCTGTGCCTTCATCCAGGTTGCTGATGAATAATATGAACAAGACTGGCCCCAGTACTGAGCCCTGGGGGACACCACTAGCCACAGGCCTCCAACTAGACTCTGCGCCACTTATGACGACCCTCTGAGCTCTGCCTTTCAGCCAGTCCTCAATCCACCTCACAGTCCACTCGTCTAACCCACACTTCCTGACCTTGCCTAGGAGGATGTTATGGGAGACAGTGTCGAAAGGCTTGCTGAAGTCGAGGTGGATAACATCCACTGCTCTCCTCTCATCTACCCAGCCAGTCGTGCCATCATAGAAGACTACCAGATTGATTAAGCATGATTTCCCCTTGGTACATCCATGCTGACTACTGCTGATTACCTTCTTTTCCTCCACATGCTTAAAGAAGACATACAGGATGAGCTTTCCAGGGATGGAGGTGAGGCTGATGGGCCTATAGTTTCCTGGGTCCTCCTCCTTGCCCTTTTTGAAGACTGAATTGACACTGCCTTTCTTCCAGTCCTCAGGCAGGAAGTTCAGTTCTCCATGACCTTTCAAAGATGATGGAGAGTGGCCTAGCAGCAACATCTGACACCTCCCTCAGTACTCGTGGGTGCATCCCATCAGGGCCCATGGATTTCTAGGTGTCAGGTTTGCCTAAGTGATCTCTAACGCAATCCTCCTCAAACAAGGGAAAGTCTTTCTTTCTCCAGATTTTCTCTCTTGTCTCCAGGATCTGTGTGATTCCTGAGGGCTGCCCTTAGCTGTAAAGACTGAAGCAAAGAAGGCATTCATAAGCTCTGCCTTCTCTGTATCCTTCATCACTAGGGCTCCCACCCCATTCAGCAGCAGGCCCACATTTTCCCTAGTCTTCCTTTTGCTAATGACGTATTTGAAGAACCCTTGCCAGATTTAAATCCAAATGGGCCTTAGCCTTCCTTGTCATATCCCTACATATTCTGACAACATTCCTACATTCCTCCCAAGTGGCCTGTCCCTTTTTCCACATTCTATGTACTTTATTCTTCTCCATTTATCTGGATTTATATCTGGATTTTCCTTCCAGGCTCACAAACAACTGGGAAGTCACTGGCAACCTGATCCCCCCCAGCTCTGCTCAGTCCCATGGGGCTCTTGAAAAGGCAGGCTTGACCTCTAAGGCAAGGAGGGAAGGAAGTACTTTAAATAGTGAGAGTTTGTTGCCGCATTAATCACATCAGGCAAGGCAAACGAGGAGCACGTGGTCCCCAACCAGGAGTTGGGGAACAGCTCAGCTAAGCAATATAAAAATAAAATGCTGTCAAAGACTCGAAGGGATTCAGCTAGGTAAACAGCCTTGACCAGTCAAAAGGTATCTGCCCTTCGCTTTTGTCCTTTACTCCCCTCCCTTAGGTCACAAGTTCTTACAAACTTAGGATCAAATCTAAAACTGATTTTAAACAGAACTGGCAACAGAAACCTGGTGGGTTTTTTTTTTAGCACCAAATGATAAACATGCTGAAGTATTTCTTTTAAGGTTATATCATAAAGCATGGAGGATTAAAACTCACAACAAGCCTTGGAAAAAATTCCCTTCTATACCCTAACAGCAGTGTTTCCACAGCAGGGATCTACGTGAGGATATATGCAGAATTAGTAATGAGGACATTAAACTGCTTGCAGCATTTCAGCTGTTAATAAATTTCCTATTATTTTACAGTGCAACTAATTCCTACAACAGTCTATTCCCATGCCAACAAAATCCCAGAGCCAAAGATTTTAAGCATCAATTGCTTTATGGCAAAGAAATTTGGAGGGGAGGTTGGACAGATAGACTCATGCTTTCAATGCTCAGGAATTTTCTCCTCTAAATTAAAGCTAGGAAACCTAAAACTACCCAAACAAGCCCTTGACAGCTAGTCTGCCCTGCTAACCTGAATGTACCCTGGCAAGAGTACAAGAGGAGATTGTGATTTGCCTGGATCCACCTTCCTGTGAGTACCAGCACCGCAGAAGGATGAGGCCCTTCAACTGACATCTACACAGTATAGATAAGGCGTCATCACCTAGCCTTTGGAGGAAACTTTGCAAATCAACAGTGATATCTGTAGCTAAGTGAAACTAAATATTTCAAGGGCTTTTGTGCTCGCTGTGGTGTGAAACAACCTTTTTGGACTGGGTGTGATGAGCCTGCCTGCCATGTAGGTGTAGAGTCACTACCAGGGGAACAAGTGGGAAATCTCCCATTGAGCGATGGAGTTGTACCATCAGTCAGGTTATATCTTTTTTTTTTTAATTACTTGCTGGATAGGTACTCTCCTCCCTCAGACACAGAAAAAGATGCTGGCTTGGCTCACATTTCCACTGTACATCACTGAATGTGCACAGCCAAGTCAAGAGAAGGAATATCAGCTTATGTCAAGAGCCCTTAATGTCAAAAACATGCTGAGACTGTGGTAGACATGCAAAGTATGAGCTATCCTCTGCTTTGTGCCCTGGGCTTTGGTATGCTAGTATAGGTTTAAGAGGTTTCACAAATGGAGGTGAAGCACTAAGTGAGGGTGTGCAGAATACCCCCTTTCTCTAGATATTGCCTTTATAAAGCCTTGCAAATATGAACACCTATCAACAACCTCACATCAAATATGAGGGAAGAAGGCCATGGAGGCTACCAAATAAAACTAAGGGTTGGTATTTGCTATAGAATGATGGAGTGAAAGCCAATTTGTTTGGACCTGACATGCAAAGTATCAAACTTCTAAGCACAGAAGACTAGCATGGGAATTTCAGGCCAAACAGAACTGCTAAAGATGCCCAGGCTCATCTGAGAAATAAGCTGAGAGGAAGGTGTCTGATAATCATCTGCAGATATCTGAAGAGTGTAAAAACAAATAAAGCAACGCTCTGATGTGGAGATAAATTAATTAGGATGACAGAAAAGACTGAATGAGAACTAAAATGAAAATGAGGAGAACAAATGTTCCTGCCAGACAGTAGAAAGTGTCCTGACATGGAGATTCAGGGACTGGGACTGGGCCAAAACCGAACTGAAGGCTTGAAGCTGCTGTCAGTGAGCTCAGGAGAGGGCAGCTGAGAGGGGAACAGCCTTGGGTTGGTGTTTATCATTGCTGCAAGCTCTTTTTGGAGAAAAACATCCAGTATCGACAAGATCTAAGTAAACGTACTGTAAAGTGTGCATGGGGCAGCTACCAACCTTATGATCTAGGAAAACGAGGAGGACAAATTGTTTCTTGGGAAGACAATCCAATAATGATAGGCAGAGAGTTTTGTCGACAGAGTTGGGGGGGAAGAACAGCAGCTTCAGGTGTTACGTTTTTGCACCTTTCTCACCAGCTTTAATGYCACACTGTTGGCCTACAAAACCTCTGCCTGTGTCTCAGCCCCTTGCTCCTCTTCATCCAGAGCTAAAACACAGGTAAATCAAAGGGAAAGGAAGAATCATCCTTTCGTCCCCCTCACCAAAACTGCCTCAGCCTCAAGCGGAAAAAGTGTTGCAAAATGCACCCAACAAATGCTGAGCACAGGGAGGAAAAACCCAGTAACAGAAAGGTCATAATAGCTCTGGGGCACCCATTAGACTGGGGACAGCATTGCAGATGGGACCTGGCTCCTGGAGCTAGACATAAGCCACAGAGGAGCCTGGTTGTGTGACTGTGCTTGCAGTATCACACCTATAAAGTATAACAGCATTCCTGTTTCATAAAGGCTTCCTGCTTAAGCAGGACCGGCTTCATATCTCATAGTAACGGACAATCCTTCTGGCAGTCCAGATTCATCCCAGCTAAGTATAGACCCTTCACTGAGGCCCCTAAAATAGGAGTCCACCCACTCCGGGTCTGCTGCCATCAATGGAGGAAGAGAGGCAGGTAGGTGGGAGGGTTTGACTTGTTCCCTGAGTGAATCATTCCTTGGAAATGTGCTTCTCTTCCCATTAACCAGGGAAGGAGCCAGCAGGTGATTCAGCTCCTTAATCAGACCTCTGGAAATACCTAACATTACATAGGTAGAAGCAACCTGCCTTTCTGTCTCATCTCACAGACTGCAGAGACTGTGACCATGCAAAGCGCTCTCCAGCATCTGTTTTATTTGCATTGTAAAGGGAGCCTGTGCAGCAAAGAGTAGAATGTGATATGTGCCATGTTCAATAAAGCAAATGCTTTTACTCCTGCAGCAATTAAACAATACCAGAATTCAGATTTGTAAAGAAAAGAGCTAATTATGTTTAAAGGAGTTTAAATTTAAAATAATTAGATTTTTCATAATAAATTGTTCTAATTGATCAATATTTGCAATTAATTAGGAAGGCTATCAAGCCATATTCTGTCAGTTATTCTAGCTGGATCTCACTGACATTTCTTCCACTCACAAGCTAATGCTTGCTGGAGGCTTTCAATAGATGACATCAGAGCTTTAAGAGAAAAACTACTTTCTATCAGCATTACACAATTTTACCTTCCACCAGGATAAGGGGTCTCAGTTCAGCTTTCTTTCCACAGGACAAGATACTCCGCATTACTCTGCTTCCCTTTGTAAAGGTCTGCCCAATCGCCCTTTCCATAGAGACAGCAAAGTCGTGAGGGATGCACTGGTATGCTGGAGGCAAATTTTGCTATTTCTGTGACTAGGACTAGCTGGAAGACTCCAGATGCAGTGTCTGTATGACAACCACCCGCTCTAATTCCCGCACATACAAGATAATACTTATTGGTGTACCCATCTGCAGCTAATACCCATTGGCCTGCTACCAAGGGCTCCCACAGAGATGAGAAGCAAAGGCATAAACGGCTCAGAAAACCTTATTTACCACTTAACTGTTTTTCTGCGTTCTTGGTCTTCCCACTTAGCTGCCAGTTATGTCTGAGTTACAGTTAGGAGATGTTCAGCCTTTCTTATCTCATTATAAGATCTTATCTAATAAGATGAAATCTTGCTATAAAGAAAACCTTGGCCTCATTTTTGAGGTTAATGGCATCTCAGCTGCTGAGGGAGACATCCACTATGGAGATGAACAGGTGGACTCTATCACATGGAGGTTTTGCTAATGAGAGCCAAGGGTCCAGAAAACGCCCCCTCCTGAGTGTCAGCGAGGCAGGAAGCGAGCACTGCAGCATTAGCTGACAGTGAAAAGAACAGTTTCTGAGGGAAGGAAGAGATGTCCACAGCTGTGAGGCTCCAGAAGCAAGCAAGGGTCCAAGCCCAAGGACTCCTGCAGCTCTCCAGGGAAGTGTCCATCAACACTGAGGCCTAGCTGAGGGCTCAAGAGGGCAGCTGCTGATTCTCGCCACCACCACCTACAACTTGAGCAATGGGCAAAGCTTTGAAATACCCATTTTTAATTAACTTTACTTAATAAAATGCCAGCCTTTAAAAGTAAGGGAAAAGATAGGAAAGATAAGCTCATTGAAAAATGCCAGGCTTGCTCAGACCTTGGTGTCATCACGGATTTCCTGTAAGACATAAGACGAAATGAAGAAAAGAATCCTTTTCCACTTTGCACTGCTTATTTAGAATGGAACAGGGACTATCTCTGATTATATACCATGCCTAACACAGTGGGATCCTAACCGGAGTTTTCCAGTGCTAAGCTAACATATTTCAAATAATAATAATAAATATAGGAAGCTGCACAGCTAGCAGAACTCAAAGTCTAGCTTCCTCTGGCTCCCTCCTGTGTGGCTTCTCTTGTGTCTGCTAGTCCCTCTGAGTTCACATAACAGCCTTTCCCCAGGTGAAGGAATCGGCTCATGCCTCTGCTTTGTGATCTACTTTTATGGAGTTAAAGATCTCCAACACTTCTACACTTTGACAGATCTGCGTCAAGTTAGCTAATAAGTTTCAAGAGTTACTGAGGGAACTGAGAGGAGACAGACTGGCATACGTAGCAGCATCAGAGCAGCTCTACCTTTTAGGCTAAAAAAGGAGGCTTCTCTGGAGAATGCCAGCATTTGAGGACACAACCCATAAATCCTTCATATAAGCTGAAGTCAGCTTGGCTTTTTGCACTTTATGCCTCAAGATGCAACTGTCTGTAAGACAGAGCTGGTGGCTGGTGTTGTGTCTGACCAGCACCAGGGTCACAGACCTTCTGATGCCTTGAGCAATAATTGTGTTGAATACAGCAAGTCTCTTGGAGAATAATTTAATGGTAGACAAAGCAGAGACATAAATCTGTTAACACGATTGATTCAGATTCTCTCTGTTCTATTTTAAACATATTTAACTTTAAAAGAGGCAGAGAGTGACACAGAGTCTAAGCATCACTAGAGCTTCTGGTCCAAAACGGATTACTCCACAAGAGATGGGAGCTGACTTAACAGCTGACTTGTTGTTTACCCTGCCAACATTGGAAAGCCAGAATTATCTGACTTCTACCCATGCTCTCTCTCAATCTTACACAGACCAGTTCTTCATGAAACCAGGATTCTAAAAATGTAGAAGGAAAACAAACTGAAAACGCACAGCAAGACTATTGAGCTCTTTAAAAAGCAATGGTAACATCAAAGATAAACAGTTTGGTGAAAGTCATACCTGTAGGAACTAAGGAGCAGAACTTTTTTTTTTTTTTTTTTCCCACGGAGACAGAGGCTATTATGATCACATTTAAGGGCAGGAAAGAGGCAGACTAGTGATGGCTTTTCAATGCATAAGCATGAACTCAAAACTGAAGGAGAGAACAGTGCAACTCCTCAAACAGGACCAGATCTACAGGTAGACAGATCCTACCAGTGAAGACCTCTGCTACCATCTTCCAAGATGCAGCACCAGTAAAGGCTTCTGGCACCAACCATCATGAGAAAGAGCAGAAGAAACCAGCAGGGACTGAGGGACTGAAGAGGAGATGACAGGTAGGCCAGACCCTACGGTATGGGCAACAGCTATGTTGCTCAGTTTCCAAATACACAGCCACTGCTTCCTACTCTCACTCACTTGTCTTTACTGAGTGAACAAGCAGCGCACACGATGCCTTTACTATTGCTGGGAGAACCAAAAACCAACTCCCCAGAGAATCAACTCCCAATGCTGTTGGGAGCTGGGTGGTTGGCAAGACACTTGGTGCAGTGTCTACTGTGTTTGACTAAATGCAAGAATGAAGTGTTAGAGAAGGACCAGTGGTAGAGTGCTTCTCGCCATTCTCACAAGAACCAGTGTCCTCAGCTCCAGAGCTCTGGATGGGCTGCGAGGACTGTCACAGTAACACAGCATACATGCCAACAGGATAGGAAACCCTCTGCCATGCCGGTGTGAAATGTTTGCTAGCAGGGTTACCACGGGACAGATGCTGTAAATGTTTTCATAGTTCTTCATCTGAAGAAGATCCATTTTATTTCACTGAGGGGCCCAAACTGATGTCAGGTGAGTGTCAGTTCATTTGGTCACACAAMTGAACCCTGGTCATACAGTTGGAATTTTTACTGTGTTCTGCCCTTAGCCTGATAAGTCTTCGGGAAATAAATCTCTAGCCTGTTTGAGGGGCTGGGCAGCCCCGTCTGCCTCACTAGCATGTAGTTATCCCAACTGCTGCTGCCTCAGGACAATGGCAAATACTTGGTGAGCGTTTTCATCCATCTACTGCTTCTGATCTTGTAAGTCAGCGTTGCTGTGGCTGGAGCTCTGGCCTGAGATACGACAACGTGCACTTCCACAGCCAGAAACCTAAGGAGAGGAGGGGCATTCATCCCTCTCTTCTCYGTTTATTCATAATTTGGAACAAATTACTGCAAATTACAAGCACAGAGAGGGATGGAAAATCTCAAAGCAGTGCCGCTGCTCAGAGATGCAGTTGAGAGGAATCCTGCTAGCTGAAGAAACTGCAAAGACCAGGACATCACGCAGCTGTGTTGCAGTTTCTCAACAGGCTGGAATGAGAACCTAGAAATTACAAGGATCAAATTGCAAACTTCTTGTTGGTAATTCAATGCATACCTCAAACAGTACCTTGCACATCAGGCAAGAAGCTCCTTTCCATTGAGAGTAGCTTTATTATTGAACGCCAAATTATTAAACCTAATTCCCTTCTACTGCGAGCAGGCACAGATCTACCAGGAGCTAAGCTGGCTCTGGCTCCCAACTAACCTCCAACTGCCTCTCCCCTGATCAGAATAGTAACAACGTGATCTTCTCTGCACAGATTTCAGCCCCTCTGAAGAAGAATAATGAAGAAGAAAAACATCCCAGCCTTGGCTAGCCATTTAGTTTCTGTGTGTAGGCAAGATACTTATTCCCAGCTTACAGATGGAAAAACCTAGGCACAGATACAGAGCCTGCAAACCTGCAGTAAATAAACAGTAAGAGACAGGAATGGTAGAGGGTACCAGAAAGGTTCTTCCGCAGTTCACAAACCTAAACAGCTCTGCTAGACAGTAGAGGAATGTGTGTATTGCCTGCTGAGACCTGCAAAATGACAAGCAGCTTTGCATTAGATGATGGCAATATCAGATTTCTCTTTAACATGATACAGTGCCTTAACGTTATTTGTACAATCTCTTAGCTACTTGCTGGGAGCCACCACCTCCCTTGGATGCTTCACTTTCCATGTCCAAAATTCAAGTGAGATTATAGATATGTATCTTGTTAATGATTTTTTGGAAGCAGGAGAGAGGGTTTATGAAGTCAGCTCTATGTCTCTGCTCATGCTGAATGACAGTTCAGTAATTTCAGACATAAAGCTCAATAAACAAACATGCACACATCTTTATTTTAAACCACTGAAAAATTCCTCAGCTGGTGTATCTCCCTGAAGCACTGGCAATTTGCACTAGCTACAGCTCTTTGCCATGAACTAATTGTTCTTAATGTGCGCATTGTACATATTGCAAAATTTTGTAATTGCTGTGGTGTGTGTGATAACAAGCACTGCAGCAACCTACTGGGCCAACTCCCACATTAATACATTAAATAAATACCACAAAGGCAGAATTTAATAAAGAAAAGAGAAGACTTGGATTAAACAGAGCATGAGTTTTCACACTCCACAGAGCCCGCACTCAACAAAGGGAAAGTAAACTGGGCTAAGCCCCTAGGCAGACAGAAGAAAAATATCACTTAGAAAATGGATGATCTTTTTTTTAAATCAAAGGTTTTAAAATCTGCATATAAACATCAGTCAATGAAATCAGACTTTCCCCGTTTCATTCACTCTCTGTCCGTTTACCATTTTACTAACTTGAATGGCTGATATGGACTGTTAGATATGTTAGATATGCTTTTTTTAATAACTTTTCCAATTGCTTTAAAAATTTCAGGGCACAACAGAGAGAAAACCAAGAACTTGGTTCACAGTGCACAAACACTGAACTGATAAGCAAAGAGAGTTCAAAAAAATATATCTCTGCTAATGACATGTCTCTCAGGAAAGAGATCTATTAAAATAAACACCATTTTGAATAATCCAGTCATAGTTCATAGCATAAGCACTTCTTTTCAATCAAGAAAAAAACCTAACAAAAGCAAACATGGCCAGCTCAACGCATAGAGTTGTTCAGAGCCGGGGCATGTTTTAGATGACCGAGGGAAGGATGCTGATAAGCACACTGAAGGCCACAAGCGACCCCCCAGCAGCACAAGCCAGGAGAGTATCCTCTCATTTCATGAAGCTTATCTTGCCAGTCCCTGTGCCTTGCACAAAGCCTTTTGCAGTGAGTGGAAAGGTCCCCATCTCATTACAAAGGCTTTTGAGCAGGGCTGTTTACACGCTGCCATGGAGCTACCTTTGATGTTTCCAGTGTGACAGCTCTTCCTTCCTGAAGTCTAATTTGGCACGACGGTCTGCCTGCTCTTCCTGCCTCACTGCGCTCACCCTCCTTGTCCGCCTTGGGCTTTCTCTGTATAGAAGATGCTCTCTGTTGTGGGCACGCAAACCCTAACTATGTGTGGGACAAGGACAAGTGGCAATCACAGAAAAGGCTAGGTATTCAGCTGCTTGATCATGCCCCTGATGCAGCCTGGAACACCTATTCAAAATGGGCACAGCCCTGTTTCAAAGCGAGACAGCTCCCTGTCATGATGTGACTGAGTAATCCCAYCACAAGCAAGGCCAGGATGTGGTAGAACATCACCTACAGTTTGGGGTTTGCCTCAGTGACTCCACAAAGGTAACCCACCTGAGCGTGCTCCTACAAAACTCAATGCAACATGCAGCCTCCTGCAGGCTACATCTCTGCTCCTGCCCGGCCAAAAGCATCACATCTGCCTTGTGGCAGAGTTCACTCAGCMGCTCCAGCATGAGGCTGAAGGATGCCAGCCAGATTGCTCATCTTGGCTGCAAACTCAAAGCTTTCACAAGCCCTTGAGCAGTTGCCCAGTGGGCATCCATCAGCCCAAGAGGCCACTCTCCAGCGCCGCGCTGACTACAAAAGCTTTATCATTATGGCATTCGGACAGCAGCAGGTAACATGACCAAACGTTATGTCATCATGTGATAAGGAAAGGCTGCTCAGACAGTGCTGCATTAAACTTTAAGCAGCCACTATCAGTAAAACAGCTCTGATGTAATACTGGCTGTGCGATTAAACCCAGCCCCTGGAGAATACAGCCAAATAAACCACATTAATAAAATGTTATGAAACCTGAGGAGTTTATAAGCCTTTGGCTGCATAAATAACAGGAGAAGCAGGACGGTGAACCTCTCCTTACTTGTGTGAGACGATGGTGGGGGGAAGCTGCTTGTGGTCCCCAGCCAGGATGCACTTTGGCGCTTTCAGTAGAGGTATCCAGCAGCTGGCTTCAAGAGCCTGAGCGCACTCATCTATCACCACCAGATCAAAGTGATTTTCAGGAAGCAGCTTCAGTGGGCCATCGGAGGAAGCACCTAATTAAAYGAGAAGGTACCCAGTTTAGCACCAAAGAGCAAGCAACCCATTTTTAACATAAATCACGCACACTTTAATTGAGATTGAGGGAGGGAGGTAGAATAACTTTTCTCGGCAGGAATTTGCCAGTTCAGTTCTCTAGTCCATGCCAAATATACATACATTTATRTGTACATGCCAGAATTGTTTTTGCCAGTTTCTGTTTGTCCTTTTTTGCCCTGGCATCTGGGCCCAAAGGCTTCCAAGTATCTTTGAAAACAACAGTGAAACACATGATAAACAGAACAATATGCTTGACTAATTCACAGAGTGGGAGCAGAGCAAAATGAACACCCACTTCCCTTCTGCCCTCAAATGCAAACAAAACCTTCCAGCAACCAAAACTGAAAGGATGACAGGCTGGAGATTCGCCTTGCTTGATGTACTGAGGGAGACCCCAAGGGAGAAAGATCAGCCTTTGGCAGCAGAGATGCTGATTCCTCAACCTTGTTGTCCCTGGCTGCACTGCCATGTCCTTCCTTGGGACAGTGCAAGAAAGGAAAGCACAGCAGACTGTAATCAGGCAATAAGGGCAAGGACTATTTTTTTTTACATAGAGACACGTCCCTCATCCTCACAAAGGTCCTGCTATAATCCAGACACAAAATGATACTGATTTATGCATTGATCAGAACACTGCTGTAATTAATAACAAAAAGGGAGGCCAGAAGTGATTAAGAAGCCAGTGTGCCAGACAAGGAGACTGTTGCTTACAGCATTTACAGAAATGTTTTTTCAAAAGCTCTTCTGCTATTGCAGTGTGGCTCTGAAAGCAGCTCTGATTAGGGATGATTTTGTTTTGCTGCTGTAAATCCTGCTGCCTGTACAGCTTTGCATCATGTCAGATGTTACAATTTCTCAACTGAGACACTTCTTCCTGCGTGCAGTCTGAACTTGGTTTTTGAGATTCTGCCATGATGCATGTGAAAGAAAAAGGCTTTAATAAAAAGRGTCTCTCTATCCAAAAGAAGACTGTACCAATGTGGCATACAGCTGTGCGGATGTGTTTGTTCCCTTCTAGCCCTACAGACTTGAGTTTATTGAACTCCCATTAACTAAAGGTCACTGGTATCCCTGTGTGTTGCCATGATTAAATTGTCTCTCTGCTGAACCTAGCAACAGAGCAGTTTGGCTTGCATAAATAAGTCCCATTGAACGAGGTCGTTTCAGACAAATATCAAGATTGCTATAACTGCAGAAAACACAAAATACAGACCTTTTATTTATCTGTTTGTCCACTACCTTTTGCTGAAACAGAATTGCATAGACTTCCAAACTGGCTAGCAAGCCCTACAGCCCCAGGAAAGAATTTCACCTGACCAATGCAAAATATGAGTGTTATTAAAAAAAAGAAAATTAACTCCCCTCATCTTTTTTTCAGGCAAAGTTACAAAAGCAAGAGTCTAATTCCCTGCAAATAACACAATGGAAGGATTTCTCTTTCATTTAACCTTCATGTTAGTGACTTGTGAATGCCTCATGATGCTCTTTTTCATAACCTAAAATTATTCACATTTTCCTTCAGCAAATAATCACTGAACAACCAAATCTGAAGATCATAACTGGGCTTTGGTGTATTGTGCATCCAATCTAGAAAAGCACTTTAGCATGTGTTAGATGTTAAGCATTTGTGTTTTCCCTTTGATTGCACTGGCATTACTTTCCTCCTTGTAGATGCAGATGTGCCTGCTTGCACCACCTGACCAACACCTGGAACAGCTCCCTAAATCCCATGTGGTTTATTCCACTTGGGCAATTTATAAAACCAACTGAACACATGCATCCTGGTAAGTGATGTAAAGCCCTGATATGCAGTGAGATGCATCTAACATGTAAAAGAGCCTCTGCTGTTCTAACATATATAATATTGCATGAAAAAGAGGATCTCTTACCTGTATTCGTAGCAAGGACAACACTGGCATGGGAAAGGGCTGCAGTCATGGCTGTTTCTTCTCGTTCCTTCAGCTCCTTTCTCAGGGCCTTTATCTCACTTAGAAAATGGCTCCGTTCTCCCTTGTCTTGAGCCTTTTTACTTTTTGCCTGTGAAACAGAAGAATCAATATAAAACAGACAGTTCTAGGCCTAGGAATATGTTTAGCAGCTTCTTAGATAGCCAAAGATAACAGATCCAGCATGGCTTCTCTGTGTCCAGCACAATCCATTGGCTTATCCTAACCAGCCTCAGAAAATCTCGGGTTTTCTTCCCTTCCCTGACCAGAAAGCCCCTTTCACCCCTAGTGTTGCTTGGAGCATAAAGAATATTTCTGTCTATGCAAAAGATGGATGACACTGATACAATCACAGACTCTTAGTGTGGAGCAGCAAAATGAGAATGCCACTGTGCATCAGCCCATCTGGGAGCTCTTGCAGGAGTAACACTACCACTCTTGAGCCAGACAGCTATTTCTTAAACTCAGTCCATGCTTGAATTCTTCTGCTTGCACATTTTTATAAGACCTGAATTGCGAATGTTGAAGAGCAACTCCCTACAGCTATTTCTCAAACTCAGTCCATGCTTGAACTCTTCTGCCTGCACATTTTTATAGTCCTGAATTGTGAATGTTTAAGAGCAACTCCCTAGCCTTACAYCCTCTGCTCAGCCCTCCTGCTCTGCCCTGCACTTTCCAAACACCCCAAAGAGCAGCGGGAAGAAGGCCAGACACTTTGGTCTTTCCAACAGTCCAGTCAAAGCATCTCGGCACAAGGAGGAAGGGCAGCTGCAACGGCGACAAGGTTTACTGGGAAGATGGGGGCCTAATAACACTGTTCAGCTCAGACTGCAGCCTTTCCTGTTAGAAAAGACACTGATTTGTGTCTCTCTTCTCTATCTAGCCACCTGTTTTGATCAAGTTTGTAGGAATTTAATGTCTCTGAGGCATCTGTATGTCTGCTAAGTATAGTCAAAATTGGTAGATGGGTTCAGAGGTTACAAAGGAAGGACCACAGACAGAGAGACAGGTAATGTGATCCTGTAATCCTGTATGTGTCTTTTTGTTTTGAGTAGAGACTAAATATGCCTATGGCTAAATGAGATCAAGTATGAAAAGCTAGATCTAAAGGGAAAGTGTGGACACCGATCCTGACTTTCATTATAGGCACAATACTGCTAGCCGACCTAAAGGGACATAGTAGACTAATGTCAACTTCTTCTTTGCTAAAAATGCAGGAAGACCAGAGAATAAGACCGCTGGTGTCTGTTGGACAAAGCTTAATATTTGTTCTGTAAAAAGATCCAGTCAGAAAATTAACAGCAACCATTCTCTGACATTTGCTGGTAGCATTAAGACCCAAACATCTGGCTGAATCTCAGTTCTGAAAGCAGCTGAGAGTCCTAGTTACAGGGRGCCCAATCTAGAGGTAAAATGGCATGGCAGGATGGGCTCCATGGAAGATGTTAAGCCCAGTGAGCTCAAATCCAACTTCCTGCTCATGAGTGCAGGGTGCCAGCAGGCTCCAACTGCCCTGCCCTGTCTTGTCTGGGCCCCCACCCATGTACCCTTTGTCCACAGGTCTGCAAGCAGCATTTAAGGTCAGACTTGGTCCTTTCCTGAGCTATAAGGGTTGTGTGATGGTTGATTTGCCTTCCTGGTTTTATGATAGCCTTGCCTTATTGCTCTGGACTTGCTTGGTGATCCAGGCTGCTGGCTGACCCCGGTTACTGTCACCACACCTGCTCTGCCCTTCTTGCACAAGTACAGTGGGACTGTGCCCTTGGCAGTGAGAGTATTGCCCTGCTGTCACCCTGGCTCCTTGCTCTTGCTGCTCTGGTGCTGCTCTTATACCCTTGCCTGTAAAATATAAGCAGCTGAATGTCCCCATCCAAAGTCATTCCTCAAATGGGTGGACCAGCAGTGTGAACAGCATCCAGTAGCTGACGTCTTGGAAAGCTCACAGACTAAGTAAGTGAGGGAAGGAGCCAAAAAGGGTTGAAAACCATGCAAAGAGAGCACAGGCTTTCATATATACTGCTACTTCCCTTATGGTTGGGGCTAGTGGTGGAGGAAAGAGAGAAGAAAGGAATGGTTTGAGTAAAGGGGCAGGTATGGAATGCACTGGAGAGGAGAAACTGAGGCAGGAGGGGACACAAGTCTGGCACTGCCCATCCCCACAGCATTTCCTCTGCTTTCCTAGCTGTACTTTGTCTCCCCAGGCTGAGCCTGGGACAATAGGCAGGAGCCAGACAGCTCCCTCAGCATCATGGAGAGGCCCTGCAAAGCTGTCAGGCCTGGCTGCCCCTTCACTTTCCTCTTCGTGATGAGACAACCTGGGATGCCAAAACTAGAGAGAGCTCCTGCAGCCCTGCAAGGTAAGACATGGGCCAGGACCTCAGAGCTGAGCTCTCTGATGCCCAGAGAGAAGAATAGGTGCTAGTGAGTCAGAAGCACCTTCTGTAGAAGACCTGATCCATGGGCAGCTCAAAGCATCGCTGTACAAGCTGAATTGGAGAAGTTATGATAGCTTGTAGGCCTTTCCATTTGGTAATTGACTTCCACAACCTTGGTGGCCAGTTCCAGCTTCCCATTGCCATATGCTCTACTCTGCTCAGGAGGAAGCAGGTGGAAACCTTAATACTGAAGGCTCTGCTTTCTCCTTCGTTTCCTTTCTATTATGGAGAATCAGTATACCAGCAGCAGGGAAAAATCTCCTCCCACCTTTCAAAGTGCCTTCCAAGAGGAAGGAAAAAAAAAATCAATCACTAGTGAGAGCTGCAAAACGAATTAAGAAATAACAAAAACTCAGCTTTGAGCTGTGAATACAATCAGGTCTCCATCCCTGCAGCTAGTTACATTCTCTTCATAAATCTGCCTCTCAGCTGTGAGTACAACCCTACCAGCCCTCAGATGCCTTCTCCTTCTCTTAKATTGATGTGCAGAAACCTGCAAGAACTTGTCTATCAAGTGCCTTCCTCAGCTGCTCAAACTGCAAATATGCTTGAAAACAGCAGCACATCATGCATAGCCACCTTTGCAGAAACTTAAGTAAACTGCTGCCACAGTAGTGGCTGCAGATTAATGTTTATGAATTTGGAAGCCATGTTCAGTCTGCATCATTTAAAAAGTAAAAGTGCACTGCCTTATCTGAAAGGCAGATATATATWCTTGGGCAAATACCACACAGCATGCGTGCAGGAGTATGAAGATGCAACTCCTGCATCTCTGGTAAGATGCAAGATCTCTCAAGTTGGATACATTCGCAGAACTGCTTCTGAACAATGCTGCCTCCAGAAGGGGAAGAGGGGAAAAAATCCAATTGGCATCAGAAGCTATTATCTCCAGTAAGAGCTACTTCTTAAATTAAGTTTAAGAAAATTAGATCATGAAAGAAGAAATTAAGGATGTGTTTTTATAGCGTACTCTGCTTTCTACTTGAGGTGGCTGAGAGTGGGAGTGTCAGGACAGCCAGGTATCTAATTAGGAAATGAATTAACGATGTGAACACTTCTCCTCTCCTCTTGTGAAGAAGACTGCATTAACAATGCCAGACAGACACTCTGGAGAGCAGAGCAYACAGCATCTCCCCACAAAGCAGCAATAAGGATGGGGATTTTGCCGTTTCAGTCCGGAATACAACTAGGAGCATTTTTGCCCTCTGCTCCCCCTACAGCAGATGGAGGTGAATGCTACCAGCTGGTGAATGAYGAAGCTAAGTCACACCTCCCAGCAGAGGTGCAGTCTCCAAAATATCTTTCCTTTTGGGGCAATCCAGACCACCTGGTGACAGCTGGTGTCTTTTTAGGGCATCCAAAAAGGGTTAGAACTAATTCTCATTTATAGACAAGGTGGCTTGCCTGACTAGCAGATTGAGTACTGCTAATCTAGAGAACTGGCATGCAGGTAACCCCTGCCAGGGACCGTATAGGGACACGTACGCAGGTCTGGTCAATCTCCTTCCTGATATCYGCCACTATCTGAGCACTGTCACCACGGGCCAAGACCGCGTCCAAAGCATACTGTTGGATGGGCTCCAGGAGGCGAGCTGGGTGCCCAAGGCGCAGGATGCGGGCTTTGTAGCYGGCCAGCCTTTCCACCAGATTATCCACCGCAATGTTGGAAGGGGCACAACACAGGACCTGGGAGGGGAGAAATCAAGGGCYTGTTACTGCCAAGGAGAGCAAAGCACAGGAGCACCAGTGTTCGAGTAACAGCATGCTTGGCAGGGCAGAGAGGAGACCGGCATACACAACTATTAGAAGTAAGCCACTGAYATCTCCATAGTCTACACACATCAAAGGCAATGCTCACTCTTCTTTGCAGCACTAGTGCAGGGTCTTYAGTACTGAGTGGAGCTGAATTTCAAAGCTTTTTGCACCTCTTTGCAGCTGGCAGGTAAAACTCCCCAGCTCTTGCAAAGAGCCAGGCCAGAATTTGCAGAGCARCATAGCTGGTCCTGGAACCACCACAGCAAAGCCCTATGAATATGCAAAATAAACCCATGTGGTCACTGTCACTTCAGTCCTGCCACTGATACTCACTTTCAGGCCTTGCTGTACAGCTTGCAAGATGATCTCTACTATCGTTGTGGTCTTTC
This sequence comes from Rhea americana, assembly GCF_003343005.1. Classification (NCBI taxonomy): domain Eukaryota; kingdom Metazoa; phylum Chordata; class Aves; order Rheiformes; family Rheidae; genus Rhea; species Rhea americana. Next base: position 549,980 of record NW_028185472.1, read on the forward strand.
CTGTRCCAGGTGGTCCATGGATGATGGCAAGCTCTCTCTGTGCCAGCGAGAAGGAGACAGCCTCCTTCTGCGATGCATCTAGTGAGTCATTGTAGAACTTCAAAGGTTCTGGGGAAACAGCAGGAGATTCGCTTAGGCTTCCACCATAACTTGGGTGCTTGCTGCGAGGCACAAATCCAGGAATACGTATGAGATTATTGGTAGTTGCCCCGTATCAATTTCAGAGTAACACTTTTGGGGAGCAAGGCACACTGTGTACTACCTACATGACAAGAGCACAGACTGGCAAAATAAGGCTCGCTCTGCTTTCAGAACAAATAACCCATGTAGGTTACCCAGCCTACATCCCTCCTTCCCCCTATCTTTCCTACCCTGCCTACGTTTCAGAAGGAGAAAGTGTTCAGTTTTGATTGCAGCTAGTCTGTTTTGACACTCTGCAACATTTAAAGAGGTATTTACTCATCCTAATACCAAACAGTCAGGATTTCCTGGAGGGAGGAGATTCTCTGGGGTTATTTTAAAGTCAAGTCAGAATACTTAACAAACAGTCAATGAAAATAGAGGGAAAAGCAGCTTTCCAATGAATCATTCCTCTTCTAGGTAACAAGTCTAACACAACGCTAGGGGAAAGGAAGTAGAAAAATTACAGTGTCGGTGAGCTGAAAAGAACAGTCTTATATCACTCAGTAGTAACTGAAAAGGAAGCAGGGGGAGACACAAACAACCAGTGTAAATGATGAAATCTAAAATTAGTTTGGGTTTTAACAATCAGAACAGAAAAAAGGGAAAAGAATATGCAAATTTCATTGTAAGATGCTATGTCTCATTACAAAAGATAGAATTCTCACAAGCCTTTTTTTTTAACTTGTAGAATTATCTAATTTAAACCCATATTTATTCCCATCCCACATAACACTGCTGCTAATCTCTGTGTTCATTATGGCAAGTTAATTACAGCAGAGATGATGACTCATTAAATTGAGTTTTACTGAAAATAATGTTCCCACAAAAGCTTATATAAGACAAATCTCTGGGCATCACTTTATCTCTACCTTTGTGTTAAGGGCTTGATCCAAACCAGAGAAGCCTCCTCAGGCTTCAGATAGGCTAACTCCCATGATGTGCATGGGAGTTAGACGTGCAACTCCCATGTAACTTCCGGTGCACTGACTTCTGAAGCAATGCAACCAAATGAGATGTCCGGGGAAAAAAAATAACAGAATGGAGTTAAAAGGATGTTTGGTGGGCAAGAAAGAAACAGGACTAATGATATCTTTTCCTGTTAGCCTGCTTCTTGCTTTATTTATGAATAATTTGAGGTTAGATAGTGTGTCAGTGATTAGAGAAGAAGAGTGAGCATCTATGGGACAGGGAAAAAGAAAGAAAAGCTTAAAAACTGAAAGGCATTTCCCACAACAAGGAGCAGCTGGGGCGTAGGAGTCATTGATATTTCCTTGCTCAACGAATGAGCTCAGGAACTGGCTTCTCCACATGCACTCCCTCTTCCCTTTTAATCACACACTGGCAGAAGTCACAGCGTGGGCAGGTTGGGTAATGTGACTCTTTTCTAGGCTTGGCACATTAGTGAGGATGAGGAGGAGGGCAGAGCCTCTCCAGGGATGCTGTGGCTCCTCTAACCTCCTCATCTCCGTGCAGCAGCTGGGCTCTGAGCAGCGCCAGCTGAAGGGATGTGGTTTAGCTGCTCTAGCAGGGCTGGCCAATTGCTCTTTATGACTAGCCTCCTTAGGATTTGCCCAGATATTCCCAGAAGACATCCATCTGCCCAGCTCTAGCAGTGCAGCATGAGCTCTGTATCACCACCTCCAGCTCTGCTCAATTCCCTACCTGAGGAAGTGAGGCCCTTTTCTGCACAGTACCAGCATTTGAGTAGCAGGAAYGTGTCCAAGGGTGATGTTCAAGTCCATGAAAAGAATCTTTGCACCAAACACAGGTGAGAATGCACCTACAAGAGAATGGTCCCTCCTGGGAGGACAAGGTCAAGCTCTTCAGAGCTGAAGGTCTCTCACATCTCAATATACTTTCCAAGATACATTCCTCACGATCTATGTAGGGGCACAAAGAGCTAACTGGACCTCCATAATCAGCTCTTCTGCAGTACAACCTAACTACAGCCAAACACTGTTAGACAAACTCCAGGCAGGTAACTAAGCCTGCAGCGAGGAATTGTCCCTGTTCTCMCTACGAAATATTTGGCTGTTGAGTTCTTCTGACTGCCTAGTTTTCTCGACAAATCTCAAGAGCCTCTTCACGGCTCCCCTGATGACAGGAGGCGTCATACAGACGATGAAAAAATGAGTGTTTGGGATATTGCTATCGATTTAGTACAAGTGCATGGCACAAGCAGCAGGGGAAGTTTTGCTATAAATCCCTGGTGCTTCCCTAGGGCTCTGTCTACAGGGCTGGCTTTTACTGGGGACACCCCTAGCTTTTCACTGGGTTATCTTCTTCCTTCCTTTTTTTTTTTTTTAAGTATCTTTTTAGGGCAATTAAGCAGAATTAGATTTAAGCAATGCCTTTTGCATTTCACGTGACCATGCGAGTCAGCCTGGACACAAAGATTAATACCCTCCTGCTTTTTCTTGACTTGCTCCAGAACTAATAGGTACCAGCTCTCTCCTACAGCACATCTGCAGAGGGTTAYGCCTACAACAGAGAATTCTCTGTACGAAAAACAAATTCATGCATCCATCCCAGCTAGCCCTGCTGTGTGCAGCAAGCAGAGCAATGCTGGCCTCTGCTGGCTAGTAAAGCCTCCCAACGCACGGGTGCAGGGATTGCTGCATGCATGCTGCAAGGCAACAGCTATAGTCAGGGAAGGATTTCTTGCAGAGCTTTCCATTGAAAAAGCACTAAATGCTTCTGGGCCATGGGCACAGGTTAAAATAGAAGAGAGTAAAGTGGAATATTTCTTATGGAAAGGCTTCTAAATTTTGCTTCCCATCAAGTCTGGCAAGACCAGAAACCCTATCCAGTTTACAGCTCACCTTTTGGAAAGCTCATTGTCTCATGCCATACTTTTCTGGAGGCAGCAAGGTAAAGATTGGAAATGCTCTGTGGTGGGGAACAGTCCCATTCCCATCTGCAGATCCCATCCACCTGCTGGTTACACCACCATTTTTAGATTTTAGACCACTCCATGGGTTATTCCTCCTGGAGCCTGTCTAGCATTCCTATGTTGTGCCAAGGATACTTATTCTGAGTCACTTCTTTTTAARCGCGTTGCAAGGACCTGGGCTCCAACATGCAATGCTGTAAGTGCACGCTTCCCCTCAATCTACAAGCAATTACAGCAGCTCGGGAGCAYGGGCGAACAGCATCATATGCAGGGCACTACTTGTGGAAATATGATCCTTCTGGCCAAGCAATGAGTGTGGGGCTGCGAGAGTGCCCTGGTACTTTTTATGGTCTTTGGGCGGATTTCAGCCATGCCTTTTGTGCCRGAGAGCTGGCCTCAACCACTCCCCATCAGATGGGGAACCACAAGCCTTCTGAATTGACCATGAAGCCCCTAGCTGTCCCTCACAGTTCAGGATCCACCCTCTCCCCCCCCCCAAACAATTATCAGGCCTGGCCATGTTCAACCCTGAGCCCAAACATATTCCTACTAGACCCAGAAGAGCAACCTGAACATCTCACAGCAGCAACAGTGGGAGAGCCCATGTGCCGAGATTTCCTGTTGCCTGTAAAAGTTCATGGGATGAAAAAGCTGATGTCAACTAATTTCAGGCTTCTGAAGATCAAAAGCCTGGGATTTTGCTTACCAGTTACTTGCAGCCATCTCATAAAAACCCTTTCCTAAACCATTCATGCTCCAGGACATTGTCCCAGTACAAGTCATGCCCGTACCCATTACACCTGGGAAGGAGCAGGATTTTCCAGAGACTGTGGAGAGCAGCTGTGTGCAGATTTGCAGCAACAACAGCAGATGATGGAAGTCAGATGGAGTTGAGAAAAAGGGCACTAAATTGTTGTTGTTGCCATTATCCTTCTGTGCATAGTGATGGTTTCTTCAGCAAGCCAATATTATACATTGGTCAGATGCCAGCAGCCACTAACTATTTTAAGATTATGTTTCAGTTGGCTTTAGCAGACTTCTTGTCTGTCTAATCATCTGGGGACTGGGTTTAGGCACCCTCCTGGGATGACACAGACTTTAATATCGATCCTCCAGACACAGCATTTGGCAGCATGCTCTTGCAAGATAATCCAGGCAGCTGCAATTTARTAGTGAGAAAATTAAAACATAGCCCCGCAGCACAACCCAAACACAATCATAAGCTATTTATCAGATAGCAGGCCACAAAAGTCCATCAGGGTAGTGGAACCCTCTCTGAGTACGCCCTGAAGAGATCCCACATAAATCATCTTTTGAAGAAGATGGAGATGCTTTTTCCCTCCAAGGACAGCCAGAGATTCAGGGTCAGTTCAGAAGGCTTGTTGCTCCCCACCCAGTTGGAAGTGSTGGATGTCACCTCTCCTGCACAAAGGGCAAGGCATGTCAGGAAACAGCCAAATGCAGAAAGCACCAACTAAGCAGAGGACGGTGTTTGGATTCCACTAGCTTTGCTGCTGGAATGAGAAACTCCATCTCTCAATGTTACTGGTAAGTGCTCTGCATTTCAAACCTGTACCAARTGCCACACCTAGGGTACTTAACAGCCTGCTTTCTTGAGGACATGAATCTTGCAGACTTGCTGTGTGTCTGTCACCCTATGTGACTGTCACCCTGCCAGCATCTATGCTCCCATCCTAGTAATGCTTGAACCTGCTGACCAATTTCAAGCTATTTTCTGACCTCTGAGAACCCACRTGAGAGCCCTGAGATTCTCAAGCATACAAAATCAGGCTTCACTTATTCTGCTGCTCCCCATACAGCTTGCTGGGGGCTTTTTTGCCTTCTGTCATCTGAACAACACCCCTGAATATCTAGGCATGGAGTTGGGTGCTTACGATCCCCACTGGCCCTCTTGCTTCTTAATCTCCTTGCAGTCTGGCTCTTCCCAATGATTTACCCAAAAGGCAGTAAACGCTCCCCTTCCAGACACAGATCTCATCTATTCTGAGCCTTTCTCTTGATTGCTCTTCCCGCATAAGTATCAGTGCAAGTTTTTTCTTTGCATGGGAGTTTATAATAAAGTGTCACTCCTACTCTTGGTTTTCTAGGCACTTGACTGAAATGGAGCTTATACTGCCACCTGGAGTAGCATTAATATAGGTCTCCTTTGTATAGACATCTAGTTTTATAAAAATGTACAGGAACTTATTAATTCTGAGACTGACCAGTCAAGTTGCTGAGTGCCTTCACCTCCAACTCAGTGGAAGCAGGCAGCTCAAGGCACCTTGCAGGACCTGTGTAAAGCTAAACTCATTATTACTTAATTCCTGGCTAGCACAACCTCCTTTTGCTTGGCAAATATAGTGAGAAGGTGAATGGAAGGCCTTTTCACCCTGCCAGAGCATTTTGCTGTTTTCAGGTGATACACTGTCCTATCACATTGCAATTCCTCTCCCTAATGTGGCTGAATGCTTCTAACAATCAATATCTTCAGTGCTGGGGAGAGGTGAAATTCATCTTTGCTTATTTTGGCACATCTGGGAAATCCTTTGAAAAGGAATTTTTCTTCATTACAGAGGCAGTTCTGTCCCTATGGGGAAAAGGCAGAGCTAAAGCTGCTAAGAAAGGCGGTTCATTAAAATTTAATTCTTTTATCTAATATTAAAAACCTGAGTACACTGAAGTCCGTGGTAGCCAAAAGGCTAAGAGGTTTGACTCAGCTTAAACTCAGTGCTTAGAACTAGGGAGATATGACTCACACTAACATTAATTCTTCATCCTTGGTATATTATATCAAAAATCTAGCCTGAAGGTATTCTGAAAGGGAATGGGATACTGTACGTGAAAAAGGGGACTAGTTATACGCATCAAACCACTGCAGACAACCAAATACAGTAACCAAGATAACAGAAAAGCTGTAACAGCAAGCACAGAGAACAGGGAGCTATGAAAGGAGGAAAACAAGCAAGAGGCCAGCAAAGGGACCAAGGATCAGCAGCGTGACCCGCCAGGTGAGCAGGCAAAGGCTTCTGACTGCACCTCAAGAGAGGCCTGCCTTCTCCTTCTGGCTTGGATAGACTACCTGCCTGATCCCATTAAGCAACTTAATCTACTCTCTGCCTTCATCTTCCAATTGATGCAGCCCAGGTAATATTTCCCTTCTTTCCAGAGATGCTGCAGCGAGAACCTTCATTAGCAATTGCCAAGAGGCTGGATATTCTGATGATCAGAAGCTTTAAGCAGGCAGGGGCTTTGGTTTCCCCATGGTTCCTCTGAAGGAATAGGCTGTTAAATTCTTCTTTCATTTTCCAAAGACTTGCATCAAGAAAGATCAAAGTAGAAAGAGATTTTACTTTTATGTGTTTCTGGGACAGCTGTTAGCAAAGCTAATCTGTGAGGTTTTAAGTATTTGGTGATGAAACTAAGACAGCCTGCACAATTCCAACTTGACTTAACATGATCAGACAGCTGTAAAAAAAAAGTACACACAAGTTCTCATGCTGTTTCTAACTATGGCAGTTGCACAGTCACTTAATTCCCATGAAGGCTGAGTTAATGGATTTTCAGTATCACAGAAGCAGCACTGACAGGTTCTGATCTCTGAAGTTTATGGATGGCAAAGGAGCAGAAAGCCAAATGATAAGAAATGCTTCATAAACTAAATCATGCTTCAGACTTGGGAATGTGTGCAAATAAACTGCCCCATCACAAACACCGCATGCTTCATGTCAGATCCCAACTTTACCCAATACGCTGAGAAAAGGGAAAGTTAGCTACTTGAACAGCTGGGTTATTTCTCTTTTTACTTCCAGTGATGATCAGGGTTTTTACACTGGCAAATATGTCTACCCACTCACAAGCCACTATGAAAAGCAGATGTTTAATGCTGCCAGCTACAATATTGCTTATTACTTGCATACAATATTTGTGTCTTTCTCACAGCAAAGGGAGTAGCCTGTTTGGTGTGGATGAAAAGACCTGCACAAAGATCAACCAGAGGAATCTCCATTCTTGTGGGCAGTTTCAAAGATCAGGTCATGAACTGAGAGGTCAAAAGCACCTTTCTCAGTGGTCAGCTCCAGAGAGGGGATTTGCAGGACTGGAAGAGCAGTAATAGCATCACAGCATCCCTTAAGGCTCTGGCTCTTTGCCTCAGTCACATTTAGTTGTGGCATTGGAAGAGGTAAGCATCCTCATAATTGAGCATGGAGCCCTTATCCTRTGGGTAGGGAACTTCAGGCTTCACTGATTGCTCTGGAGACTGAAGCTTCTCTTTCTTATTCCCTCTGAAGTTTCTCTTTCTCTTCTCTTTCTTATTCCCTAGGATAAGTTTCCAGGATCTCTGCTCAAAATCTGCATAAGGGCAGTAATGTCTTTGCTCTAACCTATACATCCAAAAGAGCTCTCCACCTGCATACACATACACAGCTAAGGCAGACCAAAAACAACAGCAGTCTTGGTGCATATGCCGGGCTGTGATGGTCCRGGGCTTACAGAGCAGACATGCCACGTGTTCGGCATGTGACGGGGTAGTAATAACCAGTAAGGTGGATGGACAGACAAATGGACTGATGAGAGTTCAGAAATCTGAGCTCTGACTTTGAGAGTCCAAAAAATCTCTCTCTCTAGAGACCAGAAAATATCTGCCACCAGTCTGCTATCAAAACTCAGGAAGGAAAAAAAAAAAAACAGCCTTACTCGTTTCACTAAACGTGCTTGGATCAGAAGAAAAGAAGAGGACGTCGATCAGATCAGAGGCTGGACCACCATGATACTGACTTAGTGCATTTAAAGCCCTGCCAAAGAAGAAAATAGCAAGGTTATATGCACAATATGAACTCCTTCAGAGATTCCKAAGTACTTTAAGGGCTAGAGCACCATACCCCAACGACAGAGGACTGTACGCACAGGTTTATCTCTTATGAAGCTGAGTATGTTATTCCAAAGAGGCTAATCCTATCCACCTCCTGCATCCCTCATTCCTCACGCACATCCCTTATGCTGGCAACACATTTGCACTTTCTCTTACTGCTCTGGTTTGATACAGTCAGACTGTGCTGAGCCTCTTCAGCACTTTACCAAAAAGCTACTGACTTCTGTCTGGATGGAAAAGAATCCAGTGAGTACCAGAGCTGGTACAACACAGCATCAAAATACATAGCTGAGGGCAAGACAGAGGGCGGGGGACAGAGGAGGGGCAGAATTGTGTCAATAAGCAGGTACACAAATTTACGTTGTTGTGGCACTGTTGCACAAGACACCCCACTGAGTCAGCTCAGTAAGGGATATGGGTTCTCTCAGCAGTCAACAGAGAGAGTAAAGCTCATCCAGAAGGTGGATACTTCCCCTAAAATGAAGCTGGTGTAGGACTAAGGGGAACAAGATAGGAAACAAGAAAAATCAAGACCAGTGAAGTGAATTRAGATCAGTCTCTGAACAGCTTTCCCAAAATCAGCCCAGCAACTTTCAGCTGGCTGTTGCACCCCGAAGTGGAATGGTTCTAGGTGAGCTGCACCACTATCGCCCTTACTTTTTCAGTCTCTTGTAGGTTACATCATTGGCTAGTTTGAGCAGACGGTAGGAGCTCTCTCGGTCCAAGCTCAGCATGCCATCTCGAGATTCCTCAAAGGCTACAGTCACCGATTTGGAGGTGACGCGCGTTATGATGCCGGTGGAAAGGGKATCACTCTGGCCAGCTGATTCATAAAGACCCACAATGTCACCTGCAAAGACAAGTCAGAGAAGGGAATGTGAAATGGGCATTTTGAAAATGCTCTCTTCGATGAGACAAGCAAACAGCATCCTCACCCAGCAYAAACCAGCACAGCCTAGTGGGGACAGAGAGGCCAGCTACAACTAGAACTCTAGCTCCATGTTTCCTGCCAAKTTCGAATTTGTCATGCTCTGAAAGAAGAAGCATATCCTTCGTTTTGCCAGCACAAAGCAAGAGGCAGTGAAGAGACTATCAGCACTGAGAAGGCAGCAGGGAGCCACTAGCCAGCTGCCTTCAGACCTCCATGCACCACAGCAGCACAGCTGGAGAACAGCAGTGCTCCCCACAGCTRGGGCTACTCGGAAGGTCAATATGCTTTTGCACAGACCTTGGGTGGACCTGACTTCCTGGAACTCTCAGACAAACCAYTTCACATCCATTTTACTTTTTAATAATAGCCAAGGAGGTCATACAACACTGTACTCCTTCCTACTGCCATATGCCAGTCAAAACTAAGAACAACCAAACATTTGCAAGGACTCACTACAGTCATTCTGCTTTTCACAGTCGCTTTGAGGTGAGGCCAGTCAAATGATGCAGGACAAAAGTGAAATGGAGATTTTATGAAAAGGATACCTGACATGGATAACTTAGCTGGCACTTGCGCTCCTTGAGAATTAAATTTCATATTTACAAACTAAGGGAAGCTCCCCTTAGTAAAGTCTATCAGTTCTTATATTGAAGCACTTACATTCCAAGAACAATTCACTGCTACAGCAACAATATCGATGCTCTTCAATAAGGAATATATGTTTTTAGACCTCAAGGCTAACACCCCAATTAGCAATGAATCTTTTAACTTTCAAAGGTCAGCAGCTTGGAGGCCTGGCTGGAAAAAATGCATCAAATATAATTGAACCTAACACTCTTTAACACAACATCACAGTGAGATCACGATCAAAAACAATGCAGTCCCTCATGACATGTGTTTAGCAAGCCAACTAACCCAGCAAAATAGAGCAAACTAAATGAGCAAAATAGCTGGGGCAGTCAGCTTCTCTTGTGGACCCTCTATCTCCATCTTTGGACTCTTGAGATCCAGAAGGCAGCGTGCTGTTGGGTTCACATTTCTTTAGTGCCTCTATTTTCAACAGTTATCCAGGCATGTCAGCTAATACACAGGGTACAAACCTCTCTGCTTTTTCCTAGCGAAAAATAACAGTACATGGAAGAGAGAAAATATCGCAACTCAGGAAGGAAATGAACAAACCACTTTCCATTTGAAAATCAAAGGGTAAGTAATAGAACCTCATTACTTACCTTGAAACCAGGTTAAAACATAAGCATCAACATTTTGGTACAAAGAGTGCCATGAAATGTTTAATAACAAGAGACCAGGGCCATTTTTCTCTAGAGTCATCCTCTAGTCATTACAAYTTTTCTCCTCTTTTTTGCATCAATTGCTCGGTGTTTACAAATGTTGCATGACAAAAATGTGARAAAACACACCAGTCATTGCTTAATTTAGCTACTTTGCACCAAGAAGAACGCCACTTACCAGGCCCAAAACTGTTAGAGGGCAGCTCAGCGTCCGAACTGTATGTTCTGGGCTGAAATGTCACGAGCAACCGTCCGTAGAGACCGGTTCTTTGGTTGGCAGCTTGGAGTTTGAGCAAGCAGATACCCCTGCGCTGCAGTTCCTTCAGCGAGCTGCTCTCCTGCCATGTCCTGGAAAATGCACAGGGGCACAGCAGTCTTTTGCTGGACTGATGCAGAGATCTGACGTTTCAGCTGGCCCCCGGAGGGCCCGGCAGCACCCTGTCCCTGCCACCATGCATCCGAGTGGGTCGGGTGGGAGATGGTTTAGGCTCAAACTCTGAGGAAGGAGGGCTCTGGGGTGATGCAGGGGCAGCGGGACCGCAGCACCCCCCAAGGCCTGGGGGAGGAGAAGAGGGGCCCTAGGGAGTGAGTGGGGGGATCCTGAGTCCTACAGGTGCCAGAAGGCCTTCAAGGGCAGGCCCGTGGGGTTCGCTACAGGGACAAGCCGGCCCTGTAGGGGTGAGCGTGGCAAGGTCCCCCACAGGCGGCAGCGGGCCCTACAGGGGYGAGTCCGCGAGGCCTCCTAGAGGGGACGTGCCGCTCTTCGCGGGAGAGCTGGCCGGGTTTCCTGGGGGGCGGCAGGGGGGCGGCAGGCCCCAGCGCAGAGTCCACCAGGGCTCCCCCGGCGCGGCCACTCCCCCAGGGTCGCCACAGGCGCCGGCAGCCCCCGCGGGGAGAGCGCGGCGGGTTCCCCAGGGAGGCCCCGGCCCCGGCC
>NW_028185472.1:561587-588987 GCF_003343005.1 Rhea americana
GGCGTTTTAGGCTGTGCCTGCCGCCAGTCGCGCCTGCCCCAAGGGCCCCCGCAGGCCTTAGGCCTTGGCGGCCGCTTAAATTAAGCGGCGGAGCGTAGAGGCGTTAGTTAGGCGGGCGGTGAGGCTGAGCGAAGGGCCGCAGCAGGGCTTAGCCCGTGCTGCGTCTCCGAGCTCGCACCGCTGTCGGAGCTCCAGACAAACGAGCCGTTTTGATCCGCYGGCTGGGAGACTTCAGCCTTCATTGGTTTCAGCGCTTTGAGGGCTGCTGGGTTGCGTCTGTGTTCCCTTTCCGCCGTCGGGGCCCAGCCCGGAGGCGCCTGGATCGGGTCGCAGGCCGTGCCGCCGCGCGGTTGAACCGGAGGGGGACAGCGCGGGAAGGGGCAGTGCCGGCGTGCAGCACCCAGGAGGGACAAGACGCGTTCCTGTTCTCCCGGTGGGCAGTGGGGAAGGGGTTTCATACCTCGCGTCTCTTCCCCTGTGACACAGCCCCCAGCATCATTGCGCAGCCCTACAACACACCCACAAAGCCCTGGTGCTTGCAGATAGGTATTTGCTGGTGATTGCTTTGAGTTTCTGTAAAATCAAAACTCTTTAAGAGGTGTCTCTGGGCATTACTGAGTAAACTGATGAAGCGCATCTGCTGTTGTATTAATTCTGCCTTCTTTCATTAGAGTCTCCTGCTTCCTCCTGAAGGTTTTATGCAGTTTGCACTGTTATTTATCAAAACTGTAGATCTTAGCCCACAAGAAATCCCATCATGGTAGAGACAGCAGTTATTGAGCAGTACCTTTCTCTTCAAATGTCAGAAATCAGTACCTTTGGCCGTCTCCTCTAGAGCCAACCTGAATCTCCCTTTGCTTGACTAAATCTAAGATTATACTTCCATCATTTTTTCTTGCTTAATAGGGAGCTATGATCGTTTCATTAACTCATTTGTCAGATTAGATCAGTTCATCATCTGATGCATTTCAGTTGCGTCTCTTACTACATTAAGGCATTTTGCATCTATTCTTGGGATTTCTCTAAAGCCTGTAATATGTGCCTTGTGCCTCCCTTCCCTGCCCTCCCGAAATGTGTATCTGTGTTCTGGGGAAGACACTTGCATGTTTAAAGTGCTGTCCTGGTTAGGGTGGTGCTTTTCTCTACTGTGTCGCTTTGGGAACAAATCACTAGGTTTTGTAACTGACTGTTAAGACAGGGATGTAAACAGCTGCCTCTGGTCCTCCCTGTTGTTGCTGCTTGTCCTAGAGATCTTGGAAAAAATGCCTGTTACTGCAAAGCTCCATTTGCCTTTTTTCCACTCAGCCTCACACTGAGTTTCACATAGTGCTTCGTTTTTGGATTAACACCCTGTGGCACACTTGAGTGGACTTAATTGTTGTTCAGCCCTGCTGTTTAAGCAGAGTTCTTATGATTTAGTGCTGTCTATGCTGCTGTCAGAAAGCCAGCATAGGCCTGCGAATACCTGCAATTCTGATCATACAGAGCTTGAGGCAGTAAGGAATTTGTTCAGTATTGAGGCAGAGGGTCCCTTCCAGTGACAGTCTTGAGAAAAGCAGAAAGAATCCACCATGACAGCTAATGAGAAGGTATTGTTGGCTGCTGGCTGCAATGCCTCTGGCAGTTTTCAGTCTTCTCTGTCTGTAATTTGGCCCGTTGGCCTTCAAACCCCCAGATTATTCACTAAACTGAAGGTATCACTGTGTTAGCCATGTACCATTTCCAGGTGGTAAGAGAGCAGCATCTGAGTGTAGAAAGTAGAACAGACTGCAAGTAAGAGCTCTTCAGCACAGAAGTTGTTATTCAGGTGCTGGGCCAATTTGATCTGTGAGCATGTCAGTGCTGAATGATTCCAAAGCAACCCATTTGTGGTGTTTAGTGGCAGCCCAAAACAGTGCTGGGCTGGTCCCCGGGAGGATCATCAGGGGTGGATGTGAAGTCTTAAAACAGRGAGACTTTTGTGGTACAGTTGCTGAGTTTTGAAAAGAGCTTACAGGGATTTTGCTTCACAGCTGGAAGATGATACCATTAAGGAAGGTTTAGGATTGAATATGCATCTTGTGAATATGTTGGTGCATTAGTGAAGTCAGTCGTTATGAGGAACTTTTGTACTAGCCTGATTGGTTGGGTGTGAGATCATGCAAGCTCCCACTCCCTTTTGTCGTCCACCAGAACTAAGATAGTCATGGGTCAAACAAGCTCTGCTAGAGCCCTCCTCCAGTCCCTCTCCAATATGGTATTGTTGTCTGGAGACAGGCATGGTAATGGCACAGAAGAGGCTTTGGGGATGAATATTTCTTGTATTAAATGCTGAATTGTGCAGAGGGAGGGGTGGCAGAAGTTGTTGATATTGCCATTCAGGGAACACAGCTGTAAGTGACAAAGGATGAGCGGCTTCATACTCTGCTGTAAAGAAAATAGCTGTGGTCTCAAGACCCTCTCTAAACTGTCTATTTAACAGTAAAGATCTTTAAAAGTAAAGGGATAGGAAAAGGAAGGATATATGTGACTCTTTCATGTGTAGCCCTTGAGGCTGATGTAAGAGTGCTTATTAGCACTTCTTCCCCATCAAAGGCATGCCTCCTCCCAGATGCTTCCCTCTCTTCAATAAATCCAGGGCTTTGTGCTGAAGTTGACTGAGGAGCATTCATGTGGTCAGCCTCTCAACCGTGGTGGGGATAACTAGTAAATATACCTGAAAACCTTACCAAGAACCTCTTCTCTAAAATACAGTCTTTTTCTTAAAGCTTGTTGCAATTCCTAGTGGACCTAGGTGACATTAAGCACTGGGAGAAGCAACTGTATCTGTTTTGGTAGCGCATTTGCAGATTTAGSTCAGAAATGAGAGCAAGCATTTTCCGCATGTGCTCAAACAGCCTTTTGAAATAGACTGCAGATTTGTCACTCATGCAGTGTTTCCTGTGCCACTGGAGGGCCTTTGCCAGGTTTTGGGAAGAAGGCCTGGGGACTTTGCAGTATCCAGCATCCTCTCCTGGAATCCTAGGGAAGGTATGTCAGGTATCCTGGTCTGTCATCCAGACCTCACCTGACATTATTACCTCACCTTGCTGATGAGCTGCTGCAAAGTCAAATGAGGTCTGTGGGAAGTTGGTTTCTGACCTGACCAGGTTTTGGGTTGAATCTTTCATGCATCCAAACCATTAAATCTCCTGTACAACTTCTACTCCCACAGTGGTAAAGCACTCAAGCTTGTCTCCACTCTACTTGTCTCCAGCTTCTACCTTCTCTACTCTGTGTTTTGTATGTCTTCACAATATCTGTTTGTTACCAGTGAATCTTACCTTATTGTTTACAGACTTGTTGCCAAAACATCTCTATCCTCACCACCATGGCCTGAAGTGAAACTGCCAGATCCAGTAGAAGAAGCAGCCTATCATGCAGGTAAGGTCTCAAGTCTCCAAATGAAGCCTCGTAGTCCAGTATTATCCTTGGTGGCCTGAATGAGTGTAAATCGGTGTCTTCAGTGATTGAAGCTAGTGTTTGTTCTTTGCATTTTTGTCTCATTTCTGATGTGCTTTGGTGTCACTGGATTCATGCTGGTATTGGAGATTTGGGTAGAATGTGATGTCTCTGTAGTTTGTGACAGCTTTCCAGGTTGTAACACTCCCAGGGGATTCTTGCCTGATGTGATACATTGTGACTTAAGCAACAAAATGTGTCTTTTGGCTAGGAGGAAGCCATATTGGTTTTACATGTAAACCAAAATGCTACAGCCAGCAGAGGCAGTTGAATGAGGGGCACACCACAGAGCTACAGAGGTGTGACATATGGCAACAAGCAGGTGGGAAGTGTGACACATTGCTAGCGAATGTCATCTTATCCCCACCCCCTAATCAGCAGGACAGTTGAACGCAACCTGAGGAGCTCATGGACCGTACAGGTGTCAGCAAGTGAAGTGCACATAGCTGTTTGGCAATTGTTCGCATTGCTTAACCTGATCAAAATATGTTCCATTTGTTCCAAACTTCCATTTGTTACCAGACAGTTTTCCCTGGCAGATGAAGGTGTGAAAATCAAATGCAGAGAAGCTGAACGTGTCCAGTCTCATATTGCCCAATGGGGCCATTGTCATCCAGACCATGCTAGGGATAGTAGTGGGGAAGGTGATGCAGATACAGGATGTTTCTTGGAAGCAGGCAGTAATGAGCTCCAGTGGGTGACTTTATTTTACAGTTGCTGTGGGAGTAGCAATTGGCAGTTCTGTCTGCTTCGTGCAGGGAACTACCTCCTATGTTTATTAACAGGCTGTCTCACTGTCTCCTTGCATTAGCCTCTGGGACATCTCAGAAAAGCTTCCCAGCCATAGATAGCCAAGAGACCCAGGAAGTGAAGGAGAGAAGTTCTCATGCAAGGAACAGTGAGAGGAGCAGAGCTAAATTGTGTCCAGCCTTTTGCAGATACTCTCCTGTCGTGTAGCTGAAGTGTGTTAGTAACTGTGTGAATGATGCGCTCTGTAGAGCGTCTCCAGGTCTCCTCTCTGGCTGGTTTTCATCCTGCTTTTTGTCCCCTCTGTGCTTTTGGGGTTGCTCAAGTGATGAATGAGTTTCCTGTTCCAGAGCATCTTTGACCCAGTGAACCATAAAGTGCTCGGTTTGATTTGCTGATCCCTCCGATGAACAAGATTCTGCATTCCTGTGACTGATTGACGCAAGATCTTTGGGCCATTGTGATTTCCATGCCTTGTAACCCTCTGCTGTTCATGAGCTTGCGTCATTATGTGCTGACTGTGCATATCCAAACCAAAGCTGTGGCTCTCTTAAAGTCACACCATCTAGAGTATTTTGAATTCTGCATTATATTCTCCTGATGGCCATAGAAACAGCCATAAATATTTTTGCTACGTTTGCTCTACAAGCAAGATACAAGATACAAGCCATACTAACAATCAAATGATAATATCAGTTGATGTGTCCTGTCACTCAGGATATTTGCAAGAGTTACCAACAATTTTATATCCTAGGTACAATGAAATAAAATAACTTTCCTTCTGTTACAGAAGGATCAGAAAGTCCTATGGGTGGACAACTGAAATTTGACAAGGAAATAACCCTTGTTAGAGCATGACTCTGCATATTTCTGGCTCAGAGAAAATTGTAAGCCAGCATTTTCGTATGTGGCTGTATGAGTAGACCACTAAGCTTGAATTTCATATCTGAAATACCCACAAATCCCACTGTCTTTAGTGGGAGCTATGAGCATTATGCACCCCGAGTGCTGATTGGCATGTCATTTTAAAATGTTACCACCAGGCTACTGATACAATGCACCAGTGCTTTAGAGCTAGAAGAAATTTTTTTTTATTGTATCCTGTTGAATAGTTGAGGGCATAACAACGAGAAGGAGATTGTAGTTTTTCTCTGGACTTTTTGTGGTGGACCACTCTGTGTCAAAGAAGAGCACCCAGTTATCTTTTCTTCCTCTTTGGCAATTCCAACAACACAGAAGCTCTGCTTTTCACTGTAGTGGGAACTGGAGTGACTGCCATGTTGCAAAGTAGTTTCCATTCTAACCCTTGGTTTTCAGTTGTTTTTAACCTTCAATAGTTTGCGTCTGTTGGGATGAAAGTTGGACACTTTTGAGATGTTCCTTCAAGGGCTGGGTTTGATTTGACCAATTGTTAAATTCTTGTCTGTCCCAAATGAATATTGGATTTTGTTTACATTCCAAGAAAAAAAAAAATGATTCAGCTGCTTTTGAGGACAGTGAAGAAAATCTACTTTTCCAGTTATAGAAAAGTTGCTCTTTTTCTGAACAACTCAAGGGGGTGGAAAACTGCAATTTGGCAGGGGAATGGCACTCATTAAGCCAAACCTTCCTCTGTTCCTGTAAAGACTGGTTTTGGCCTGACTGCACAGAAAACTGACCACAGAAAGCTGAGTTTTATGCATGCGCAGCGCCTCTTCCCAGGGATTTGTACTGCCTTTGGCACCAGCTCTATGTTTGTGCACATATAGGAAGAGCTCTTCTGGAAAGAAATAAAGGAAAGATCTCTCTTGACTGTGCTACAGGTACAAATTCGCAGACTAGAGTTTATTAACATGCCAGAGCCCTTATTTCTGTATACTTCACAGAACTCTTTCTGATGTTTCTGGGTATCTTACAAAATATCCAGAGCTGGCTTTGCCAGCARCTAGTATCCAAATACGTTTACGGGAAAGGAGACTCGCTCTGTGTATAGGAAACAACATAGTCCTTGAGTTTTGCTCAAGGATTCYAAGATGATACCAATTTTTGTAGGAGAACAGTGTGGCTGAATTAGTCTTGAACAGCTTTTCACACCTTGCTGTTTCCTTCTTTCCCTCCACCCCCCGAATSCCTTCCTGTTGTTTACCAACAGAGGTGGTTCAAAAGGTGAACGAGATGATYGCAGCCGGGCAGTATGGGCGGCTCTTTGCTGTGGTTCACTTTGCCAGCAAGCAGTGGAAAATAACCAGCGAAGATTTGATTATGATGGACAACGTGCTGGAGGCTGAATGTGGGGACCGAATCCGGATGGAAAAGGTAATATGCCTTGGTTTCACAGCCCCCACACTGTGTGTGGGGCAAGAACAAGTTGTCTGCAAACCTTTCTTGTGGTAACGAGTTTTTGAAAAGTCCTGGAGAGCTTCTGTTGGATCTCCCATTCTTACTCCAGCTATTTGCTTGACTTTATTTTAGTTCCAATTTCAGTTACCCTGTTATCAATAGTATTACTGTGATTTCCACTGAACTCCTCTATTAGGAGGCAGATATTTGTTGTACTGACTTCATCCAAAATTAAAAAAACCACAGTTGTTGTTTTTAGAGACGGCACCTAAGGATGGTGTTTACCTTGAGACTACAACGCCCAAAAGACTCAGAGTACCCCCAGAGGGACTGTCACCACTCATCACTCTGCAAGATCCTTATCAGGCTGAGTGTGCCACATAGAGGGAGAGGGATGGTGTGTTTGGGGGGTAATTGCCAGAATGCAATTCAATGTCTTTACCATTGGCCTTGGTTAACTAGCATGGACTTGTACAGACTCATTATTCCAAATCTTAAGTGAAAGACTCCGAAGTGGGGTTCTGCTGGCTTAATCTTTGGCTGTTTTAAGCCAAATAGAATGGCAGGTTTTTTTACCTGTCTGTTGCTTTAAAGTCCAGTTTTGAGGCAGTTTTTCAGCTGTCCCCTGCATCCTTGGGTGCAATGGGAGCGAATYGTATAGAGCAGCCAGCTTGGAGTGCAAAGACCTAGATGAGGGTAAAGAAGGTTTAAAAACTTGCTTAATCTGTCATTATAATCCTATTGGGATTTCTCTGGCAAGTTTCTGTCTAAAGCAAAAGTCAGAACATTTAATGACCGCATGTGTATTGTTTTTAACTGTTGCCATATGATTAGTGTGGGAAGGAGGCAGACTGTAAGAAATGCTGCCACTTCTGATGGTACCCTGTTTATTACCTTGCCTGGTCCGACACATAGGCAGGTGGCTGAAATGCCCTGAACAAAAGAGCTAATCCCTGCAGTGAATCCACCCCAGACATCCGTTTATTTATTACCCATCTTGGGGCCTCATGGAGAAAAATGAGCAAAGGGTTTCACTAGAGGAGATGTTGCAAATGCTATAAAAATCCAATGATTTTAAGAGCTGCTATTCATTCAGATCTCACGCAAGTCATATTTTTCTTCTCCTATGTATTGCTTTTCATGTTTTTACAACTTTTGATGACCCAGAACAGAAACGTTCAGTGTGTTCTGATCAGTGTGAAAGATACTTCTAAAATATGCTTTAGTAGGTTAAACTCTCCTGGGAGAGTGTCTATTTAATGAGTCTGTTTCTTGGTTGTTAGCTGCCTTCCCCCACCCCATCCTTGTCCAGCAACAATTTGACATTTGAACTGTGTAAAGACCTATTTTCAAGCAGTCTGGCTCCTTTATGGTGACTGTAGAATTTGGACAATATTGCTTGC
Organism: Rhea americana; assembly: GCF_003343005.1. Classification (NCBI taxonomy): domain Eukaryota; kingdom Metazoa; phylum Chordata; class Aves; order Rheiformes; family Rheidae; genus Rhea; species Rhea americana. The sequence continues at coordinate 569,537 of NW_028185472.1, forward strand.
ATTTCTGCATGATGAACCGGTGATGTGTCTGATTAAGTTGCTTTCTGTAGGTTTTGTTGGTTGGTGCTGATGACTTCACGCTGATTGGAAGGCCACTCCTGGGGTAAGATGTCTTGTAAAAGAATTATATTGAAGACAAATCTTACACTTAATTGTAGCTCCAGGGCTCCTGCAGTCTCCTAGCTGAAGAGAAGTCTTGTGAATTTATTAGCGCTAACCTTTTTCCAGATCTGTGGCTTTTGAAAGAATCATCAATAAATCATAAGCCTCTTCTAACTCCAGCCATTACCAGTGTCAGGATAGAGCAGCAATGCCCGTTCCTAAGGTAACTGTAGGATATTCACCTCTGTTGGGATGGTTCTTTTTCTCATTGCATGACCTTTGCATAAATTGGCAGTAAATCTTGTTCTTCAACATCTTTGCTCCCTAACCCTAATTGCAGTGATAGTCATCTTAGAATAATCCAGAAATCCTTGCCCATCCCTGAGTTTGGGGGGAGAGGGCGTTTGTTGTTTGTTTTTTGGGGTTTTTTTTAAACCCATTTCCTTTTGACCACATCCTAACCCCACAGGCCTTAATCCTTACTTAGAGTTTGTAATTCTCCCTTCCTCGCAGTCATGTGACTCCGGTGATCACAGAATTGAGGAGCAGAATTTACCCCATTGGCACCAGCTCAGTTCTAATGCTGTAGGACTTGCTGTAATAACTAGCAATACGCCTGGTTCTTCAGCTTTTGCTTTACCAAAAGAGATGGTATGTGGACTAGGTATTATTGAACAAAGTCATGAACTGTGGTTTTCCCCAGAACAATAGGTTTTAGTGGTGAAATACAAGTCAAGGTAAGGTCGGTTGTGAGAGAGCTGAGTGTCTGGAAGCCATGGCTATTGCCCAGTTCCAGGCTAAACCTCGCGTTTAGCAGTGTTGGATTGAACTGCAGCAACTGAGGTAGAGGACAATAAGATAAAGAAGAGTTTTTACATCTCAGTATTTTCTGGTGATTTATAGATTCATGGTAGAAATACCATGTGGTTTCAGGTTGTTTTTTCCTCTGGCTGGTTTCTTTTTTTGCCAGTAGGTTATCTGGATTTAAGAGTTATTCATAAAATATTTGTATAGTTCGTAATAGGGCTTCAGTGGCACTGCTCAAGGCTAACAGCCTTGAGATCCCTGCGTTGCACAGGATTTGGGGGTTTGCCAGCTTTTCTAACAGTGCTGTCAATAGATCTGGAATAGCAGATCCTCAGGAGCCTGTGCGTTATTGCCAGATTTTCCATTTTGGAAGAGGTTAGGAAGGGGAAAATCATTATTTGATTTTACTGCTATCTTGCAATAGCTTGAGTAAAAGCCCAGATTCTGCAGACAGGGATGTGTTTAGGAGCACCATCCTTGGCTAGGCACTGTTAAATAGTGCCTCTGAAATGGTTCTTTGCAACTCAGTTTGCGTGCTGGACTTGGGCATATGCCCAGTGACCCAGGAACTCTGGGACAAGAAGAAAAACTGCTGCTCGATCCCTGCAAGCACTCTAAGTTCATGAAAAGCCTTGTCAGTTGTTTGAGGCAGACCAAGTTGCACATCTGCCAGTGTTAGCTTGAACTGCAGTAACTTTGGCAGAGGAGGATCAGGAGGAGGAGGAGGAGGCTGAGCAGGGGAAAGAAAAGGTGGTAGGGAGGTGCTGTCCTCTCTCTGAGAGTTGTAGGGAAACCTCCCACATGCCCAACTCCCTCAGCTCTTCTATGCAAGCTGAGGAAAAGAGAGCAGAACCCAGTGTTTTGGAGGCAACATGAACTGTAATTCTTTCACATAGGTCCCAGTTGTGCCTAAACCACAAACATTTTGGAGGAGAGAGAGAGAGGAGCTCGGATGCAAACAAAGGCTTTTCTGTGTTTTTTGTTGTTCTTGTTTCAAAAATAAACACATCAGTGAATGCCTGCACCAGTATCTGTGTAGGACAGTTCATTACAGCTGCACCCCCCTGTATCCCTCCTCCCCACCTTTCAAACTTGGGGGCGGGTAGGAGCTTGTCCTGTTTTGGACAGATGGTCATGTTTTAGTTTTCTTTAGCAGTCAGATACCTCCCAAGATGACACTCCTTTAAAGCTTTAGAAAACAGCAAAGCAGCAAAACATATCTGCGTGGCAAAGGCAATTCTGGGAACTTCTGGCTGACTTCTGCTCTGGGATTTGTTGGGTTTTGTCTTTGTTCAAGCAGCTTGCTCTCTGATGGTCAGCTGGTGCTAGAGTAGCAAGTGGTATGCAGTTACACTGTGCTTAGCTGTATAGTGCGGACCTTGCTGTGCACTTTTAAAGCTATCCTTAGAAGCAAGCATAAGCTCAGGCAGGTTTGCATTTCAGGCCCTCAAGTGTTCTAGACCTGAGTGAGGGGAATAGTTCCTCTCTGAGACAAAATAGTTTTGCTTGCTTGTAAAGGTACAAAGCATAGCTGATGGGGTATTTTTCCTTTAAAGGACCCAAGCCTTTCTCCTGGCTACCTGCCCATTCTTGCAGTGGTTTCAGATTTGGAAAGTACCTGACAACGTGCTGTAGACCTGTTCTCCTCCCAGAAAGAAGGCTGTGATGCAGGTGCCTTCTGCAAGGAAAGAGAGCTTGTCAGTGATGGCAAAGTTGCTGCCTCTAAGAGTTTTGATTCTTTGAGGATGAAGGATTGCTTTCACTGTTTAACAACAGCTTTCATTCTAATTTACATCTGTGAGATTGTATGAATTCTTATGAATTCAGTATGAATTCTTCTTACCTCCTTCAAAAATATAATAGAGGTGCTTTTTTATGAAACTTTTTGCCACCGAAAACAACAAACCTGACTGTCCATCTCAGCCAATAACATAATCCAGACATCTGGGAAATGTTTTGTGGACACTTCAGTCACACCTAAAAGTTTAATAAAGATTCTATCTTAGATCCTATTTTGCTGAGCACTTCTCTGTTCCTATGTGCTTGAACAGCATATTGGTTTCTGCTCTGCTTTAGCCTTGCACTGGGGCCTCCAGCTCTGAGCTTTGACTTTTAGAGTGAAGCCAGTACCTTGATACTCTAAAATATCTTAAAAAAAAAAAAGAAAAAAAGAAAACTTCAGAAGATTTGGTTGCAAGGCTGTCAGTATCTCCGAACAACATGGGGGGAGGTCACTTATCAACAGATCTGTCTGTATCAATGCTTCTGTCTTTGGCTGAATACTACCCAAGGCCTATGAAGGTTAGCATGGCCTAGCAGTGAGGGCTATAGCAAGGAGGATTTGGCTCTGCTACTACAAACACTGGCTCGCCTAAAAGCAACACATAGATTTCAGTGACCCAGTCACTTTCTCTGGTCTGGCCGGTTTTCAACTTTCCCACATGATCACCGTTAGCAAGCTTCTTRCATGCTTTTACAATCCAAACCTGAGAGAAGTCAGTGGGAGTTTAGCTTTCCCTTTGCCTCCAGTGGACAGGAATTAGACCCAGAAAGTCTCTAGCTCCCTAATTATGGTGGTAAAACACAGCCAACCCATGCAGTGCAGTTCATTTTCTGTTTTCTTTCCAAGCTTTGCAATGCTGTGTATTTCAGTAGTGCTCTTGGTCCTGTCCTTGGGCCAAATCTGGACCGCATCCCTTAGCTGAGACGACAGGGTCACCCAATGGTCTCTAACATCTAGATTATGTCATGGCTATTTTCTTTTGGACTAGTCACTAAATGCAGATGTATCAGTTCTCTTGGCTGTCCTTCCCTCTTCCCTTCAGGATTCAATCTCTGATTATATACTACACCCCAGAGGGTGAATGTTAATAGAGATGGTAAATGTCTCAAAGCCTTTGGCCTCTTAGTGACCTCGGTGAAGAGTTAGACTAGTTGGGCTTTCCCTTCACCCGCCTTTTTAAGTGCAGACAGAGTCGTTTGTCAAGAAAATGTTCTTTAAATGTCTCTCGGCAGAGAATTGAGCATGCTGATGAGCTTTTAATGGTATTCTGCAGTGATGCAACATGAAAGAGTGTCTCTTCCTCCTTCACTAYAGCTGTTAATTAAAACCACACTTTCCAGAGGCAGTGTCTGGAGGCAGTAGGTTTCTGCAAGAGGAGCTGTTGCGCAGCCAGGTAACTTGTCCTTCAGTGCAGGCTTCAAAACACATTGTTTTCCGGCTCTGAGGTTTTTTTAGATGGCAGGTAAAAATGGCAGAGCTTTTTTCTAACTTTGGTAGGATGATTTCTCCCTGTGCGCCATAGAATAACTACATTAGGTGCAAGGCGTGTTTGCCTGTGTTGGTAGGGAGTAGGGAGGACAGAATTGTGACTTTAGTCATGTGTGGTGGAAACAATATTCTTCTTTCCAGCCCCATCCTTGTGGAAAGAGACTGGAAGAGGGAATTTGTACTTGCTGAGAGCTTCCACGTGTGGAAATAGATTCCAGAAGCAATTGAGTCTTTGAGTAGTCTCRCCCTCGTCCCTAAGCTCCCCTGGCTGCTGGGAGGTCCCTTTGAACAGAGCAGTACGTGAAATCCTCAGCGAGGCCCCATCTTCTGTTCCAAGTTGGAGTAAACACCCAGGGCAGACCAAGAGTGGGAGGCAGAAGAGGCATGTGGGAGGAGAAGTGACTTGCTCTAGCAGCCGATTAGCTGTGCTTCCTGYTAAAAGCAGTGGGCCAGAGCTGCTGTCTTTACACAGCCTTTGCTGGGGCTATTTAGGTGAGTAAGGTGAGATTTTGTTGCAGCTGGCTGTGATGCTTTTTATAAAGAGGAAGGACTTGGGTGTTGACCAGTAGAGCACAAGAAAAAGGCCTGTGGTTGTGTTTAACTTTACCATAAGCACAGCAGAAAGTACAGAACTATGTACTCTTGCCAGGGGAATTTATCTCACTGTAATCCCGCAAGTTCCTGCAGGCTCCCACTACTCAAGTGTCCTTGACTGTTTCTGATCTTATCCCTGGTATGGCGGAGTACTGCCCTGCAGAGTAGTACATCACGTGGCCAATCCACGTAGCACCTTGAGGCTTTTGGTTTTGTACTGGGAAGCCAACAACCAAGCAGATTTCCCTCTTCTCCTCAGTGACTTAGTAGTTCCTGCTGACCTGGGCTTTGTAAGGCAGGACATGTTACTTGTGCGTGGCTCTTCCCTAGAAACCTGCCCATTGACAGAGCATAAAGAATTACAAGGTGGTACTCTTACTTCTTTTTAAGGAAAGAGCTTGTTCGCGTGGAGGCTACYGTGATTGAAAAGACGGAGTCATGGCCAAAAATCAACATGCGCTTTTGGAAGAGACACAATTATCAAAGGAAGAGAAGTAAGCTGAAAAGGATAGAGCTTCCCTCCCTCCTGCTCCTTTGCTGGGTCCTGGAGATGGACATATCATGGCACCTGGGGAGGGACATTCATTTGCTGTGCCCCTGGTACCCCATAGGATACACCTTTTTGCCAGCCCACCGCCCCAGGCATGACCCAAGGTATTTGGAGCACAGTGACTTTAATTCCCTGTGTCCTGCACCCTTGGTTGGATATCTTTGCAAAAAAACGTTTTGGAATTAAAAAATAATAATAATTAAAAAAAGAGAGAGAGATTTAAAGGGCAGTGAAGCAGTGTTGTTCTTCCAAAGCCTCAGATATTATATATGTAGTCACAGATATTAAAAAGCCTTAACAGTATCCTGTAGCAGCCTTTTTGATTAACGAATCACTGCTCCTTCTCGGATATGACCGAAATGGGGGAAGGTCATTACAGATTTTTGCAGGACAGACATTAAAACCTTGACCCATCTGCCACACTCCCATGGGAGCTCTGCCTGGACCTCTTGCTCATGCCATATCAATGGTATGTGGCTGTCCTGCCAACATGGCAGCATCTGTCAGCACTCCCCCTCCTAGAAACTGTCACGCCTTGGCATGCCTCAAACTAGTGCAGCTTTGCCAGCGGGAGCCTCTCAAAAGGTACACAACAGTTCTGTGCTGTCATCTGATTTTTTTTTCCTCTCTTTTCATTCTTTTTCAGTAATCACGAACCCACAGACCGTCCTCCGGATAAACACCATAGACATTTTCCCCTGTTTGTCGTGATGGATTGATTGGGTGTTGTGTGGCTTAGGGTTTATTGTTGCTTGAGGCAATTATGGAAATAAAACTGCGTTGTCATTGGAAAGTTCTGGGCTTCCTGTTATTGTCTGAAATGGAAATCTATAGGTACTTTCCTTTTTTTCAAAAAGCRAAAATAAATATTTTTGTTAAAACTATTATTTCAGCCTTGATGGTATTTATTTGTTAGGAGCCTTAGACAACCCAGGATCCTCTGCTACTTGACAAGCTGTTTCATGCCGACAGCCCYTCACCTCTCTAGGTGCTTCCAACTGCTATAGGAAATCAGATTTCATCTGTGTCTTAGAAATGTCTTGCTGCTGGGCTTAGTAATTCCTGTTCTTGCAARTTTTCCTATGCTGGAACTGTGAGTGCACTCAAGGCTAGCAGAGAGGCAGACGTGACTCTAGGTGAGCTGATTTACCCTCTGGAAACACTCATTGCTCTTCATGAACTGTAGTGACATAGCTATAGACAGGTGAAATGTTTTCATAAGAGTGCTAAGTGTGTTTTTTGTTACTGTTTTTTTTCACCRTTCTCTCATGACAAAATTTCTGCAGCTCTGCCTAAAGTTAATGTCTGGCATTGTATGGCTTCAGGGAATAACCTGCGGTACAGCATGGCTCACAGCAAATGTGGAGCTGAAGAGAGGAGTGAAAATTACTGACTGCAAGGTCCCAAGTCCAAGATCATGCTAAGCGGTGCAAATGGTTAAAGGCTAGCAAGCAGAGATGCAGCTGAAAAATTRTCCTGTCCAGGCCAGTCTGTTGCACAGTAATAAATTGTCTGTGTGTGTATAATGCAGATGTCAGTGGTTCAGAGGTGATTTCCTAGTTATTCCACAGACTTGATACCTCATATGCTGAGTATGATTTGACTTCCAGGTCTCAGTATTTTTCCTCTCTCCACTTTGTCCTTGAGTTGACACTGTCACTGCGCTGTCACTTATTGAACAACATGTATTGGGGTGTTGTCCTTTAGGTCTTTCACAAGTCAGTATAAACGTTCAGAAGATCACTTTAGATGCTATTAACAGGTTCAGGCTGTGTTTCATCTCACCTGACTTTTCAGCTAGAGAAAGATTMGGTTTGGGTTAAGCCAGCTGTCTAGTTGCTGAAGAGCGATAGATGTCTGCAGAGGATAACTCGCCTCTCCCCCTTTAGGATGGTCAGTCATGAACCTTCTTTGGGAGATGCTTTTTTTTTCTTTTACTGACTACAGGGAAGTTGAACAACAAGATTTTAGAAGTTACTGTGTAAAAAGGTGAAGCCAACCTCAAGTTAGAGTATGAAGAAGACTTCTTTTTCTTTTCTTTTTTTTTTTTTTTTTTGTGGTAACTCCTGGCACAAACACTCCATCCTCTGCCATGCCCTCATCTGTCAGGACAGATGTTTGTGAAACTGTGCCATGACTCAGGTCAAGTTAGACCTGCTCCTCAAGTCATTTGGGGATGCAGCCTCAAAACCTTGCGACGGYGCAGCTGAGTGGCTGACGACAGGACTCCACCTCCATGCTGAACTAAGAGCTCTGACCTCAGCTTTTCTGGTGAGACCCAAGATGGAGCGTGCAGCTGTTCAACTTTAGTGTGTTCTGGCTAGAAGGGCCCTTTCTACAACTGACTTTGGTAGTTGCATTCTGCATCTTCCTGTCTGAGCTCTTTCAAAGGGAGTGAGAGGGAATCTTCTCCAAGATCCTCTCCCACTGGTGTTGCCACCTCCTTCCCCCATACCAAAGGTGGCTCCAGCTCTGTATTCTGGGCCACAGATCCCAGCAGAAACGATAGTTGGAATATGTAGTGCCAAGCGGCTGGCATAAAGAGCATGCCGGCACAGACCAGCACAGTGACTGCCTTCCCGTTACAGTCTGTTCGCAGCCTGCAGCGGAAGCAGTGGTGCCAACTGAAGCAATTTTACTGGAAATCTCACAGTCCTTGCRTTTCTTAAAGCCTCTGACTGCTGGGGCTAAGAAAGCGAACGGATGTCTTGGCTTTCACAGTGGCAGGGGGAGTAGGGAAGGGGAATTTGTCAGCCTTGTTGATCRTGGAGAAACACTGCAAGATAACAAAAAGGACTTCAAGGCTCAGAAGCTGGAAGAAAGAGCTCACTGTTACTTCCAAAAAGAAAAATCAAACATCTTGAGCTGATCGCTAAAACTAGTCCCACCACCAAAAAGCCCTTGGGAAACATAATTCTCATCCAAAGGTGATACTATATGAAATTAGGCTGGTTTCACAGCATTTTTAGGGGGAGGGAGAATGCAGGAAGGGAAAATTCAACCATATCAGGATGTCCTGTTTTTTGTTTTGAAATTTTTCTAGTGTCCAACCAGAGCAAAATACTCAGGTTTTATGGAAATGGTGCATTTAGATGGAGGCAAAATGGGTTTATTTTTGACATTTGCTTTGGGCAAAGTGAAAGAAAAAGCCATTTGCCATTCCAAAATGGAAGCAGAAGTCACCAGTTCTCTGGCATGGAGTTGGTGATCTCCCTTTGGCTCTACACGTTACGGGGTGGGAGTCCCCTGTCGGTCTTCTTGCCCACTARAGGTGGTAAGGCTGATGTTTGCCCCACAGAGTAGTTTCAGCAAGAGCAGGAATTCGTCACCGGAAGAGGCTTTTGATTAAAGCACTGATTCATGGTACAAATTTATGTTAGACCAACATGTCATGTCAGGTAGTATGTCAGAGCAGACTGGAATTTGCGAGCGGCGCTCGGCCTGACATCTCCGAAGTGCAGGTGGCCACAGGGGTTAGAGGAGAACCACCACAACCTTCTTGTCTCTTCTTAGTGCCACTCAGGTCTCAGTGAGGATGCTGGGATATGAAGGCCACAGATGRCTGGATGCAAAGCTTGTAGCTTTGAGGTGCTTATATTTGGGTTTAGTGGCCTGGCAGCAAGAAGGAGAGCATCCTAAGCGAAGTGGAAACAGCTCACACTGGCCATCCTATGGGCTAGCTTTCCACAGCATGTCTCCCCAGCTCTGTCTGGACAAGTTTTAAATTACCTACGTGACGGGGTTTCTCTTTCTTCCCTTGGCAAGTTGTTCCACGATCTAAAATAAGCTTTGCAACCAAAGCCATCTCTCACGGCAGGAAGGCCCCCCGTTGTGAGCATCCGCTGTTTGCGAGGTGTAATGAAGTGCGAGAAATGTGCTAAGTGCTAGCGGGCACTGGTTCCCGTGGCCAGCCTCTGCAGAAAGCCAGAAGTGCACAAAAATGCCTCTTCGGGGACGCAAGGGTCTGCAAAAGGACTCAGCGACTGAGTTGTGATGTTTGTCCCTGCTTAACATTTGGGTTCGCTGCCATGTGACAAACTGCGGGCATTGATGCTGTTGCAGTGGCGAAGAAGCTTCAGAAGCTCCTAGGTTTGGGCCTCCAGGGTAGAAGGGCAATGCTGTTAATACGCCCCTTCGGTATTTCTTTTTTTCTCCCCCCCCCCCACTTTTTTTTTTTTTTTTTTTTTTTTTTTTTTGTTCCTGTCTGCTTTGCAAGGCGTCTTTGAACTTGTAGAATTCGTATGTGGAGCCAGATTTATTTTCTCAGCGTGATCCGGACACATTTTGGCTGCACATCGAAATACATTGTAGCAGGCAGAATTCAGCAGCAGGCAGAACACAACACCAGGAAATTGTGCTGGTTTGATTCCTCTTTGCACTAAAGATGCGGGGGGGGGGGGGGTGCTGTTGAGGTTTTTTCATTTTTCTTTTTTGTTTTTGTCTCCATTTTGGGACCAGAGAAATAAGCCCCTTTACTGAGGAGAGAAAAGAAATGCTTCACTGCTGGATCTGGGTCAGTGCAAAACCTATATGGAGAAGTCCAACAGCAACCAGCAAGCCTGGGCGTGAGCAGGCATCCGGGATAGGTGTCTTTCATCTCCTTTAGCTCTTTCCATCTATAAAACATGGGGAGATGCAACTGAAATCCGTCTCCGAGCTGCTAATGCCGTATTTGTTCCTCTGAAGCAAAGACAGCTTTTGATTTCTGTAGAAACAGAGAATGAGTCTGCGAAGTGGTTGAGAAAGGAGCTGGCCCATCACTCCCTGAAGTTAGAGCCCTTTTTTTAATTGCACGCTGTCTTTGCTGTAGCAACCAAAAATATGTTTATTGACAGGGTGGTGTGGCTTTGGTTATGTTCTGGGAGAGCATTTTCTGAAGGCCCTAGCCTACATTAACTGTCAAGATGCATGCTAGCAGTGAAGCTTGCTGCACAGTATATTGTCTCCATAACAATAATACTTACACAGTCATTAAAGAGAGAGTATCAAGTGTAATACTTACATGAGTTGTAAACACAGGGTTTGGGCCCTTTTAGTGGGGGCTTGGGAAACGAAGCTAAATGTTGGTTTTAGCTTTGAAACACCTTAGTCGTTTTTGAAAACAGGGCATAGGCGCTAAAGGCWGCTTAGAATTATTTTTTTTCTGCCTAGATCTTTTAGCTCCTGCGCCTTCAATCCATTTAATGGCGAAAAAAGGGACAAACTTTTTTTTACTTTCCTCTTTAAAGTGAAAATAAACACATAGATTGTTTTTCTTTCAGAGGCAGCAAAGTTCAAATTTGTTTGGATCTCAAAATAGCCAATGATCCAGCAGGAATTTAGGTTGGACCGCACGATGGGAATCCTGTGAGCCGAGGCCACAGCCCAAGGTGAGTTTGTTCTTTGTCTGTTTTCGGACAACTTTTTCTTTCTGCTGGATTTGTGTGTGCAGGGACATGATTCATGGGTGAAATTGGCCTCTTTCCCAATGCAAACTCAGTCTCTTTAGAAAAAAACTGCAAGCATGGAATAGCCTGACCACAAATATTTCAACACAAGACAAGATCTACTCCACCTATTTTCATCTGGCTCTGCTGCAGGTGCTTTGTTGTCTGGGAAGAAGTGATTTATTTAGTGACTGCAAATCATAAAGCCCTATTTCCATTGCAGTCCAGTGGAAAGGTCCCACGCAAATGTGTCACTGCAGCTGAATGCACATGTAGGAGAATGCAGCTTCTTCCCGCCACACAAAAGAGTTCTAACACCATGGTCTGAGCCAACCTTTTCCTAGAGAAGTAAGGTTGTTGTTTGGACAACAAGTTGACCATGAGCCAGCAATGTGCCCTTGTGGCCAGGAAGGCCAATGGTATCCTGGGGTGCCTTGGGAAGATTGTTRCCAGCAGGTCRAGRGAGGTGATCCTGCCCTTCTACTCAGCCCTGGGAAAGCCTCATCTGGATTCCTGTGTCCCATACTGGGCTCCCCAGCACAAGAGAGACATGGAGGTACTGGAGAGAGTCCAGCGTAGGGCTACRAAGATGATCAGAGGGCTGGAGCAYCTGCCCTCTGAGGAACGGCTGTGAGAGCTGGGCCTGTTTAGCCTGGAGAAGAGAAGACTGAGGGGGGATCTTATCAACGTGTATAAGTACCAGAAGGGAGGGTGTCAAGGGGATGAGGCCGAACTCTTTTCAGTGGTGCCATGTGACAGGACAAGAGGCAACGAGCACAAACTGAAACACAGGAAGTATGCCTGAGTATGAGGAGGCATACATTTTCTCTGGACACATATTTATTCCTTGCTAGCTCATGTGAGTATTGCCTGTGTTGTCCTCTCAAGCAGCTGGTGCTAGATCAGAGGGTCACACTGGCCTGATTCAGCCCGATTGCTGGAGATGGCTTTGAACGGTGCGGAGCTCTTAGAGATGCTTTCTACTTTACCTCTCTGCAGCACTTGGTTATATCTAGCGGTTATCAAGGCCAGCACTTCACTGCATTGGAGCTGAGTATAACAGTGCAAATTGTAGCACTCTTAGGTTTTTTTGACTTCCTTCCAAGAGGACAAAAAACAAATTTACGCAAGTTGTAGTCCAGGCCTTTCTGGAGGCAAGTGAAACTATATAGCAATGCGAAGGGAGGGAAGGAAGCCAGATGCAAGCTATCCAGAGACACTTCTCCTTCAAAGCTCTGTCATGGGCTAGCTACGGATACCAGCTCTCCTCATGAAGCCGTGAGCATAAGATCACTCTGTACCTTGCTGGGCTTAACCACCTACCACAACCAGAGTACATTTTAGGTGGACTCCACTGAATGCTGATATTCAATACGAAAGGCATTGCACTGAAGAAGTATAGCAGATCAGCTTAACAGAAATGTCACATCTCCCCCACCTTCTCTGGGCTCTGATGCGAGAGTGGTGCTGCATGTGAAGGAGTGCCCTGTAGAGCTGGTTTGGTGAGGGCTGTCCTCGGACACACTGGCAAGCATCTCAGTATGCCTTTGCATTTGCCAGTAAGAGCCTTGAGAGGTTCAGAAGAGGTCACTGAAGGCCTAACAGACAGCAGATTGATTCCTTAAGGATGTTTCTTGAACTTGATAGACTTTGTGTAAGGTAGCCCSAGAGCTGAACGATGCTTTCCCCCATGCTGAGAACATTTACCATGTTTCTTCTGTCTGATTCCTCCTGTGTTTGATAGGGCTGAGCTCATTCTGCAGCCTTCCCTGCTGAGTCTCCTCCACCTTCAGTCTATTCCCATGAAACTTGTAAAGACCTGTAAGGTCTTTGGAATGCTTAGTTCTGTCACAGCTGATCAAAATGAACCAAAGTGGGGAACTGGATGGGCAAAGGAGAGCACACTAGCTCATTGAGCAGCTCCCAAAACTTTGCTGCATTGGAAGGCAGTCTAAAAAGCCTGTTAAAAGAGTGCCAGAATCCAAGCTTAGGCCTTATCACTTGTGCAACACAGTAGTAGAGCCATATAGATTTTCCTTAAAGGTCAGTCTTGTCTTTTCCTTGATACTAGCGGAAGAAGATGCAGAAATAGACACAGCATCGTTTTTTCCATGTCACTGCTTAATGTATCGAGCCTTTCAGGGGACCAATTCAACAAGAGGGATTTAAATTTGGATGGGTTTTGTTTTTGTTTGGTTGGTTGGTTTTTTGAGGTTCTGAATATGTGTGACTAAGAACAACGCTATCATTCTCTTTTTAGAGGCAGATAGCTCCTCTGTCCCAACTGAACTCTCTTGCCTTTTCATCTGACTTCAGTACTATTTCTTTGCTTTGATCCTACCCACAGTGTGGAGGTGCAACTGGAGCTACAAATCTGCTACTGCTCAGAAGACTGAGGCCATGGCAAACCCAGTGTTCGGTCCAAACATGTTGCTGCAATGTGATGCAGCTGATGCAAACTCACTGCCTCCAGGTCAGGGACAAGCTTTGGAAGGGGAAAATGTTCTTGCAGGCTTTCTGCTGGATTTTAGGTACCAGCAATGCTCCTATAGCTGGTATGAGCATTGTCCAGCTTTGCCAAAGAACCAGCAGCTTCTCAGCAAAATGGAGAACCAGCTTCATGGGCACTTCTGAGAGAAAAGCCATATTAAAAAGGAAAATGTGGCTGTTAAATCATTTTTCTGTTGTTTCATCCACTGAGGAAGGGTCTGTAGAAAGACTAGCGCCTCTGATCTAGAGAACTTGCTGGGCACCAGCCTGGTACAAGGCAGTTACTTAATCCTGGTTTAATGGTAGCATTGATGGAGGAATAAGGGTCTAGTTTCATCCTGCCCAGCTCTTTGGACCACTCACCTGAGGCAGCACAGGTAGGAGTTGACTTATCCTCATCTCCTGCTAGAAGCAGAGGCAAATTTGATGCAGCTGCCAAGGGTGCAGTGGCTCCTGGAAGCATTTACCACAAGCTGGGATGAATCTGGGCCAAAACATATATGGGACTTGCCTGGGGAACCCAAGTGCCTACCGAGCCCTGCTCCCTTAGCCATGAGGGCCATGGGCAGCAGACTAGGTTTGATAAGGGGAAAATTAAGCAGCCTTAATTTACAAAAGGTGCCTAGCTGTACTTCTTAACCTTACGTGGCAATGGAGACGCGGTATTGGAGGACCAGGGAGGGCCATGCTTATTTATTTGGGAAATTTCCATGTCCCTAGAGATCCACGCCTTTTAAAAACAGTTGCAGTTAAGGCAGGTAGAGATTCATAGCTTTGGGCAGTCAGATGCAGCTGRAATTGGCCAACGTATTCAAAATATTGTTTAAGATGGACCAGCAGACATCTCATTTCTGTAGGAAGTCAGGCTAAAAATAGGAGAGGAACATAACAGAGACTTTTTTTTCCTTGACGCTTACCCCCACCCTCCCAACTCCCAGCTAGGAATGAGCTTTTGTCCTCAAATCTGAGGATTACAGTTTCTGTCATTTGCTTCTGGCCTCCAGATGTAGTGAAGGCACGAAATARGTCTTTCATCAGCTTTGCAGAAACAGTGCAGGAGTGTGGTCGTTGCAAGCAAATGATGTGCAGAAGGATATGCTGGGAGCCATATGCTAGCTCGTGTCAACAAGATGAATTTCTGGACAGGGCTCGCTTGCCATGGGAAGAGCAAGCCTATATGTGGAAGAGTGCAGATGCAAACAGTTTTGGGCTCCCAAACTGCAGAGCAGGGGGGCGGAGTGGTTTGGAAGGAATGGACTGAAGAAATCTTGTGAGCTCAACAGCTTGGTGCTTGGTCCTATCTGCTTGGCCAGCAGCGCTCAGGGCTGAGTCACCCGCTCTCAACGTCTCCTCTCTGCCTTTTCCGCTTGCTTTTTTCTCCTTGGTGCACCCGTGTGACCATCCCCCTCTCTAGCTAGAGCTTTGTCCCATTAGTGTTAATGGATATGGGTGTCCTGTTGGCTGCAGCAATGCTTTGATGTCCTTTTTCTCTGTTGAAGGTGAGACACCCACTTGACCTACTGGTTGTGTGCTAGTGTCTTCTGTAGGCWCCAGCACAGCTTACTTTTGACACATGATATGGACTATAAATATAGGCCAGGTCTCATGTTACCTTGAATACAGTCCAGGCGCAGATGATCTGTGCTCTGCTTCAAGCAAAGTCACCCAGATTTGTYGGACAAAGAGATCCCCCGTGCCAGAGAGATGACTAAAGCCTTAAGAAAAGAGGCCAGACCCGTACGCACTCCCTTAGTCAGGTCTCCTCTGCGCGTGTCACCCGGACACCTGCTCCACAATGTGCRTGTCCTGGAGTCGAGATGTCGCCCATCGCCTCCCCTTCTTGCCGGGGCGAGTTCGGGCCGTGATCGCCCGCGTGCGCCTGCTCTGGCGGCTGCTCTGGACGCCCAGGCTCATGCCCGCGAGCCCTTGCTCCGGGGCTTCTGCCAGGCGCACCGCGAAGCTGGGCTGCAGGCCTGAGGCAAAATCTTGGCTCTTTGGTGCCGCCGGGGACCATAGCCCCCAGGTTTGCCGGGGGGGCCAGGCTTCGCTCCTCACCTCGCTGGCCCAGCCTGCAAGAGCTGCGGGGAGCRGAAGGCGGGTGGCAAAGTCAACGGCGCCTATTTATCAACGCTGCCCCTTGAGGCAGAAAGAGCCACGGGCGGGACATCTCGGGGGGGGGTATTTTGGAGGTGGGGGGGCAGGTCTTCGTGGCCTTGCTTGCCCCCTGCCAGCTTCAGAGGGGCGAACCCGCCCCAAAGGCAGCTTTAGAGGAGCCCCCCGAGTGGGAGCAGAGCGGGGAAGGGGGTGTCACCGCGGCCCTGCAACAAGGAGGAGGAGGAGGAGGAGGAGGAGGAGGAGAAGGCAGCGGCACAGCCCGACGCCGCGGGGCGGAGCGCTGAGCCGCCACCGCCGCCGCTGCCCCGGCGCCGGCATGAGCTTCCCGCGGCCGCTGCGGCGCTCCGTGAGCCTGAGCCCGGCGCGCAGCCTGCGCCTCGTCGTGCTCGGCCAGGGCGCCGTGGGCAAGACAGGTAGGGAGGGCGCCGGGGCAGCGGGGGCCGGATCCGGGGCAACGCGGGAGCGAAAGCGGCTTTGAGGCTTCGCCAGCTCCTTGGAGTTTGTCGGGTTTGCACGGCTGAAGTTGCGTTCCCGACGGGTGCCGGCGAATCCCTTTCCGTGCTCGCCGGGGGAGCTCTCCTCGGCAGCAGGAGCGGAAAAAAATCGCCCGTCCTCCGCTCGCTCGGCGGCAGCTCGCTCCCCCGTCGGCGCTGCCGGTTGGAGGTCGGGAGCTTGCGATGCTTGAAATCGCAAGGAAGATGCCTAAATAAGGGCTGCCCCAGGCTGGCTAAGAGACCGACGGGTCAAATTCAGCCGAGGCAAAACTGCCCCCTCCAAGCCCCCCAGCGCGCCGGCGCTTCGTCCGGCAGGGCCGCTCGAGGCGCCCGGAAGCGCAAGGTGCCTCCTCCGCAGCCGCACCGCCTCGCCAGGGCCGCCAAAGGCTTCCCGCGACCCCGGGGCGGAAGGGGAAAGCGAGCCTCCGTCTGGGCACCGCTTCGAATGGAAAGAGCCCTCAAAACCCAGGCGTCTGGAAGAGGAAAGAGTTCGGTCGCTGGCAAAAAGAGTTGGACTCTGGGGAACAGCCGGGCTGGAAGCAGCTCACGAGGGAGCTTCGTGGTGGGGGCCTGGGGAGGGGGGGGCGGGCTGTTGCTGCCCTCACGGCACTGCTACCGCCCCGTGCAACCAGCTGGATCTGACAAGCATGGGCCGCAGCCCCGCGGCGGGCTGGCGATCGCGACCCGGCTCTGTAAACCGGCTGCCGGAGGCTCGTAAATCCGGCCCTCGCCTGGCGTCGGCTCCTGCCTGGTGCCATCGAGCCGGGGCTGATCCAGGACCGCACGAACCGTGCCGTGCTCCGGGCGGGTGGGTGATGGCGGGAGGGAAGCGCTGCCCACAAAGCGTTCACCGAAGACGGACGGGTGCTGCCAGCCGGTGTGCTGGCCCCGCCGATGCTGCGGCGCAAACGTGGCGCCGCGCGGCGCAGACCGAAGCCTAGCCGCTTCGGGGGTCCCCAGTGAGAGCCCACCGCAGGGCTACTCGTGTGCCAGACGGAGGGAAAAAACTTCCTCACGTGGCCCCTCGGACGCACTTGCGCCCGTCGGCCTGCACGCGCCTCTTCCGAGCGGCAGCTCCCCGTGCGCCCAAGCCAGGTTTTGATCGCCACTGGCCACCGCTGGTTCCCCCTCGGCTTCGCGCACAGGCGGCGTTGCATCCAGGAGGCCACCTCCGGATGGAGCCACTGGCCAAGCGTTAGGAGATCTCCGGCGAGCCCGGAGGTGAGCAGCAGCGGTGCGAGCGCGATGGCTGCCTGCTCCATCACGCTGGCCCGGCTCCCGGCCCGCCACCGCCACCTTTCCCAGGCTCTTCCCAGGCCCCAGCTCACGGCCGTTTAAGTTGATGATCCTAACTGGCTTCTTCTGTTGTGTTTTCTTTTGTTGTTGTTTTGTTTGCTTTTTTTTTCTGTTTTTTTTTTTTGTTTGTTTTTGCCAGCATTAACTGTGAGGTTCATCACCAGGAGGTTCATCGGAGACTATGACCCAACCCTAGGTAGGTAAAGCCCTTCTTTATCCTTGCTCTTGCTCCTGCTGCCGAGGCTTCAGCATCCCTTTTCCGTCGTTTCCGGTAGTTGGCTAAGGCGAAATCCGCGGCGGAGACGTGGGCAGTGTGCAAGCGAGTGCAGCACGCCTCCTCGGCCCCGCGCGGTTTGGCACGAGGAGGCTTTCGTGGGGCAGGCAGGCGCCTGGGCCGCTGAACCAGTGGCTACGGCTTTTCCTTTTCTTTTTTCTTTTTTTTTTCTTTTTCTGGGGTGTTTGGCTTTGCGGGAATTTTTGAGCACTTGCTCTTTGGAAACCGAGTCACTGCGGGAACATTTCAAAAAATGGCCAGTTGCTGGTCATGCATGTCTTTATTTACATATATATATATATATGTCTATATATTTGCAATGGGGACACATGGCAGTGTCAGAGGCGTTTGCAGCGGGTGGCAGTCTGCTTCTCCGGTGTGGCTGGCAACAAAGCTGGCAGCACCTCTCACTCAACGTTTTTGTGTCTGTTCCCTCCCCCCAGAAATGATTTACAGGCACGTGGCTGTCATCGATGGGGACATGGTGCACTTTGAGATCCTCGACACAGCAGGACAGGTGAGGTGGGAAGCCCCCCGGGAGGGGTGCAAGCCCTGGCGTCCCGCTGCCATTGATCTGTGGCGTCYGAAACGCTGAGCCGAGCGCGCTTGCCTTGGAGGAAGGATGCTCGGGAGACACCAGCTCTGGGTTTACGTCTCCTAGCATCACCTCCAGCATGGCTGCAGTGCCTTGCGTGAATGTTTGCCGCTTTCCTGCCCCACCAGGAGGAAGACTCCCTACAGATTGAGGAGAAGATCAAGTGGGGCGAYGGCTTCGCCGTTGTGTACTCGGTGACGGACCGCTGCAGCTTTGATGAGGTGGTGCGCCTCTGCTTCCTCATCAACCACCTCCACGGCAGCCCCAAGCGYGGCAGTGCTGGTGACCAGCCGCCCATCGTCATCGTGGCCAACAAGAAGGACTTGCAGTACGACCGCATGGTTTCCACCGAGGAGGGCRAGAGCCTCGCCAAGGCCTTGAAGCTGCCTTTCTATGAGATCTCCACTCGTGACAGCTACGAGGAGACGGTGACCGTATTCGGTGCCCTCTACCAGGAGCTCATGAGACAGGGGCATTTCTCCCCGGGCTCCTTTAAGAGGAGGACCGCGTCGAAGCTGATGGAGAAGATCCCCAAGATGCAAGCGAGCTCCACCTTGACGTCAGCGGGCCGAAGCCTCAGTTTCAACTCCTTCAGGGACTACATYCCCGAGTGAGCATCCCCAGGCAGGCGCCGGCAGTGAGGGACACGTCCCCTGGCCACCCTCACTTGAGGGTGAGCTTGCCGGGCCAGGTCCGTGGCAGCTGCGACGGGTGTTTTGGAGACCTCTTCAGGCCCAGAGCGGGTTTTCTGTCTTTTTTATTTTATTTTATTTTTTTTTTAATGTGGATTGGCTGGGAAGATGCACCATGTCCTCACCTCCTTTCTCTTCTTTCTCCTCCCTCTGCTCACCCCAAATGCCTGTTAATCCCTGGCTTTTCTGGAAAAAAAAAAAAGCATTTATTACCATTTCAAGCTCCCCAGCRCTCTCTCCTTGGATGCCACTGTAAATAAAATGCAATATCGTCTGCAGCGAAGGCAGCACACGTTGCTCTCCCTGCCTGGGCTGAAGGTGCCCGGRTGTTTTTGGGCCATGGGGCAGCTGTGGGTTCGGCCACCGTCGCCGCGCACAGCAGCCACGCGCAGCAGCCGCACAGATCTCAGAGGCTGCCCTTAAAGCAGCGCCGAACCCGGCGGCGGGGGGAAAGCCGGGAGCGGGCATGGCGCTGCGGGCCCCCCACCGCGTGCCGTTGCTAATTGCTAAAAGGGAAAGGGCAGCAGGGCAGTGGGCTCCCCCGTGGGTCCCGTTTGCAGCCCCTGGGGTGGGGTAGGGGGACTATTAAAAGTGATATTTAATCTATTTTTGTTATTTTTTCCTGGGGTGGGGGGGTGATGCAGAAGGAGGGCTGCAGTTTGCTCTGCCCAAGGGCCCCAGGAAGGGCTCAGGGCTACGAGCAAAGCCCTGGAGCGGCAAATCCCTTTTGGTGCTGTGCCTCAAG
>NW_028185472.1:589174-590176 GCF_003343005.1 Rhea americana
GTCCTTCCCACCACCCCAGTGATCCAGCAGATGGGGATATCAGCCCGGCACCGGGATAGCTCGGCDCTGCCGGGCTGCTCCCGCTCTCCTGGGTGGAAAAAGTGCCAATTCCCCCCCCTCCCCGCTTAGTTTTGGCAAACCCATCCATGTCTCTTTTTTTTTAAAAAAATAAATAAACGAGCCTCCCCGGTGCCGACGAGGCGTGCCGTGGAGAAGCTCCGTCCCTGGCACGCCGCGGCTTCGGGAAAATATTGATGGTGAGGGCCGGCCCGGCGGAGCGGCGGCTCGGCCTCTGCCGGAGGCTCCGCGTGCCTACGGGCACTCTCCCAGCCCGAGGGGCTCGCCGGGCACCGGGGCGCTTGGGCTTTATGCCGACTGCTCGGTGATCACGTCTTACTAATTATTTTACTAAATAATTCCATTATTATCCATCTGGGTCCCGAGAAATGGTTCATAGCGTCTTTGGCGGGAAGAAACACCACTTCTCCCCCTTTTTTTTTATCCTCCCCCCCCCCCCGGTATTTCAGCTAGTGCTCGGAAGCAGTAGCGCTGTGCGGTGCCACGGCTTCCTCCTGGGTGGGTTCTCAGGTGTCTCACAGGGTTGATCCCGAGCTGCCACCTCTTGGGTACCTGGTTTTTCACGTGTGGGGGGCACCGGTGGGAAGCTTGCGTAAATTCCTTTTTTTTTTTTCGGCTGTTCCCCTGTAAAGAAATGCCCTGCTGTAGCTGAAGGTAAGCGCAGCCTGGCACGGACTGAGCTCGGCGGCGGCACGCGACACCTCGTCTGAGGTATCGCTCTTGGGTGCCTTCGGATCAAATAGCCTCGGCCATCAACGTCCTCCTGCGGCGGCAGCAGGCGCTTTGCTGGCCGGCGGGGAACAGAAGAGAAACCCAGCTTTAGTCTCCACAGCGGTGGGGAGGAGTTGCCAAAGGGAATATTTTTCACTTTATTATTGCAAAGAGGGATTGAAGTTTAATTTTTTTTTTTTTTTTTTTTTTTTT
>NW_028185472.1:590686-726404 GCF_003343005.1 Rhea americana
CTCGCCTGGACCCCGCTGCGGCCCGGCGCCGTGCTGAAGGTAACGGCRAGGGGAGAGGCGCCCCGCGCGCTCGCGTTTAGGTGCAATGGATCCAGGCTTCGAGGGGCTGGGGGGGGGGCAGGAGAGCCGGCAAAGAGCTTTTTTCCGGCCGCAGACACGATGCGGCTGCTCAGCGCGCTGAGATTTACGGGGGTTTGGCGCCCGCAGCCTCCGGTCTGCCTCCTCGGTGGGGGGGAGCAGGGCCGCTACCAGCAATGCCGAGGGGGGGAACAGAAAAAATACCGAAGCAGTTGGATGCCATCGGGATGCTCACTGGGCTGCAGGGGAGGGAACGGGATGGGGCGCCCGAGGATTTTATTTTCACTCGTCGGCCAAAAATTGCCCACGGATGGTGACAGCGGCTGGCAGAATGTGCCTGATTCAGAGAAAGACGAAGACGTCTCGGGGGTGTGGGGGGGCTGCTTTTTCTTCTTTCTTTCTTTTTTTTTCCCCCCTTCTTCTTCCCCTAGCTGGTGCGAACAGCTGAGCTGAAACCCGGCCCAGCTCTTCCGCGCCTCGAAGCTTTCCACTTTAATAATTCAGCTCTCCTTTCCCCGGCCCTCGGGGAGACTTAACCTCTTCCTGCCTCGCCGGCAGAAAGGAGCCCTGCGAAGCTGTCGCCCCCTTGTCGCAGCTCGACGGTCCGGGAACTCGGGGGCAGAGGAGCGAGAAAAGCTCTGCATTTTGCCCTTCAGAAACATTTTCCGCTCTGCCTGGGGCTGCTCGGCTCAGGATAAGGCCTGCTGCGATGTCAGGGTGCTTCATGCAGATTTTCTTTAAGTTCCATCTGTCTACAACAGTGGGGCACTTAGGGGTATTCTGTGTTTGCTTTTTTTTTTTCTTTTAGTAAGAAACTAATTTTGAAGGCACGAATTTTTTTTTATTATCCCTGTGATGAGACTCTCATTTTCCTCCATCCGGCTGCATGTTGAACTCAGGCATAAGGGCAAAAGGAAGCAAAAGTAGCTTAAAATTACAAAATTAAGACTTTTGTGGTCTTAAAGGTAAGCCAAGTGCATAAACTGTGCCCTCGACTTTTGTTAGGATTATTTTTTTCTCCTCCCTTTTCCCCTCTTTTCACACTGCTTGATAATTTTAAATAAAATCCACAGTGTGAGGGGCAGCTGGGGGCACAGGGAGGCTCACAATGCTCTCTTCGGCTGCAGGATTGCTTCTCCATGGCGAACGTCTCCTGGTACGGCGGCGCCGGCGTCCGCGCCCCACGCTGGCTGCTGAATGATGTGGATGCCGAGCCACAGCCCTTCATTATCAGCGACTTCAGCCGAAACCCTGGTGGCTACGGGCCTGTGCTGGAGGGATACTTTTTGGGATCGACAGGTGACTGCTTCCTTTATTCCCTGATTTCCTATTGCCACTGGCGCATAAATGGTGCTTGGGCTACTTGGATTATTCTGGGGTTTCTGCCTGCTTCCCTGAAGATGCTGCTCTGATGCAGTTCCTGGGTTCGATGCAATCCCTGGGTTCAATGCAGTCCTGCGAGCCCTGCCGGCTGTTTCTTACCCCACAGCTGAATGGCTTGAATTTTCCTGTAGCTTTTTTTTACCCCAGCGTCTGACAACATGATGCTGCCCCTGAACTGGGATGCAGGAGAGGAGGCGCGGGGATACGGGTCTGTCTGCTCTCAGCTCCGACAAGAGCTGGAACAAACCTCATTTCCGAAGGCGGGGGGGGGGAGAACAAAAGCCCTTCACCCGGGGTTTTGCATGCTGTGAGCCTTGAGTTACAACCGGGATCAAACAGCGGCCAGACTGCAAAGCCCGCCAGGCGCAGACTGGGTTTGCACCCCTACGCAGGAGATGCAAGCCCATCACGGGGAGCAGATTAGCGTGGCGGCGGCGGGGGAGCTGGTGCGGCGAAATCACATGAGTGGGCTCACGAGGAACAGGGCCAAACAAGCTGTCCTGTCCCACCGAGCTGGCTCYGGCACCCACGGCTCGCCTCGTTCCTGCCCACTTTCATACTAAGGTAGAGAGGCAAATAGCGACTGCGCGCAGCAGCAGTGATTGCCTTTGCGGCTGGGGGCGATTTCATCCTCAGGAGCCTTTGCGGTGCGGGAGAAGAGCTGGGAAATCACCACAATGCACTTCTACCCCCCCTCCCTTTTTCTTGCCCCTCCAAGGTGTGACAGTGACGGTGGCGCCCGACATGCCCCTCTTCCTCTCGGTGGAGAGCAACAGGCACTTCTGCCTCGAGAGCCCCCCCGGCAGCCCCGTGCCAGCCCTGCGCTACCGGCTGTGTGCCAGCGCGGACGTCGCCACGGCCCACCGGCACGCGGGCAGCCGGCTCACCCTGCAGCCCCGGCGCCCGCCCCACGCAGCCCTGCTGGGGTAAGGCTGGCTCCCCCACCGCCCCCAGTGGGGCTTGAAACCCAGTTTCCTAGCCCCCTTGGTTCGTTGATGAGCTTGCCTTGCCCTAGTGCGGCCAGAGGGCCAGCGTGGATGTTAACCCTCCCCGTTCCCACCCTGCCTTCTCCACAATGCAGGTTGCCGATCTGGCAGTACCACGGCCCCGGGGGCTTGGCCACTAAAACCAAGCGAGGCCTGAAGGCCTTCTCCAACCGACTGCAGCGGCACCGTCTCAAGGAAGGACTCTTGGCCCTGGGCGAGCGCTGCACTGCCGCGCTTGCTGACACGGTACGTCTCGCCCTGCCCGCAGTCGGCCCGGCTTTGATCCTGAGCCACAGCACTGACACCTACCCTTTGGCCGTGGTGTCGGCACACCATGGGGTTTCACCTCTGGGCTGAGGARGAGTGTGGGAGGGCAACAGAAGTGGCAATCACCAGGCAAGGAATTTTTAGATGCAAATGCACGCTGGTGGGTTTTGTGGCAGACACRGTCGATTTTTTTCTCCACTCTGCCTTTCTCCCCTGCAGGACCACCAGAGTGTGCTCATGGAGGGAAGGAAGCGACGCAGTGCAAAACATGCCTGGGACCTTTCCATGATCAAGCCCATGAAGCTCTCCATAACTTTGTCCCCATACACCAGCATCGCCTCGCCACTGTTTCTGAGGTCCCTGCGGAACGACACGTTGAGCTACTGGCTGAGCCTGCGCTTGTGGCCCGAGGGCTCGGTATGAAGCGCTGCCCCAGCCACTACGCTGCTGCTCATGCCATGGCACAAGCTCTTTGGCCTGAAGTCAGAAGAAATCAAAATTTTTTGTATTTTCCTGTGTGCTCCATCACTAGTCAGCGGTGCTGAAATACTGGCACTCACTTTGCATGTGCTCGTGCAAAGCGCAGCCACATCTTGGTGGCTTGACCTTGGCAGTTCCCTACCTAAACCCTCCTCCCCTGGTCCGTCTTGGTGGTGTTACCCAGTCTGCCTCCTGATGGACCCTTGTTTTCTCTACAATGTTAAAAGTTAAATAATAGCAGTGCTGGTTTAGACAGGGCCCTTGGCTCCGTGGRCCACCCCGCGGCAGAGAGTAAATTATACAGCATGCTCGAATAGGGCGCTGAGATTTAGAAGTGCCTGGGACTGGCTGCTAGAGAGCCAAGTTGCATCACCGGGCTGAAGGCTATACATTAACACATGGTCTAAATACTTCCATCCTCTGCCGCAGGTCCCGCTGCTCACCCATTGGAAAGGGCAGCTTTCYGCCCGCCTCGACGCGACCAGCGAGGCTGCGGTGAGCTGGTTCCTGGCACGAGCCAGGCACCTGCAGCAGGTGCTGGGCGCTGAGCACGCAGTGCTTGAAGGTGCCGAAGGCAACATCTACTTTGAGCAGGGTGTCCAGCCGCCCACCGAGCTGGAGGGTGATCACTACGCTGGGGCACTCGCCGCCGTGGCCGTGGCACTGGGCAATGCCACCATCATCACTGCTGGCGCCAGGTGAATCCTTGGGTGGGAAGAGGCTGAGGGACCCCTCTCAGGACCYRGRGAAGCAGTGGGTGGGCASTCCTGGGGCAGGGTTGTTCTCATATGCCCCCTTCTTTTTTAGGAGATTTTTTTTAATTATTAYTTTATGTTTTAGAGCATAAAGATGCATCTGGGTGTTGTCACCTTTYCARTGCAATCTTCAGATAACTGCAGCTCTTGCAGGAAGAGTGTGAATTCTAGAGTCTTGGCCAAATCCCCATGTTGGTAATTGCTCRTGACAGCAAAGAAATGCAGTTTGCTTGGTTTTTATCCTTGCATAACCCGCAGCAGGGTTAATTAATAGTTGTGGGAAAACGCAGCACTGCTTTCATGCCGCTTTGGAGGGAGCCTTTGCCAGAGTGTGGCCGCAGCTGGAGTACCCACTGCAAGGAGTCAAAGCACAAGCAGGGACTTCTTGGCAGCCGAGGGTCAGGAGCAGCTTAAAGAAGATTTATTAGGGACCCCAGATGCCTTTTTAATGCAYTTAAATCTAGAAAAGTACTATTCCTAGGAGACCTCTCTGCCCCTTGTTTATATATGAGAGCCCAGTCCAAAGGCTCGCACTTGCGCCTCCCAGGTCGAGTCACCTGCCGCTCTTTGTGCGGATGAGCCCGCTGCGCTCAGACTGGAGCCACGCYGGCTTGAAGGGGCTCATCCCTGCCGCGCTGCACTACAGCCTCCTGGGCTACAACTTCTTCCTCCCCGACGCAGTAGGTAAGAACTTCTCGTGGCGCCTCTTGACACGAAGCATGGATTAACTGAGGAATGGAGAAAAAGAAAAGAAAAAAGTCACGAGTTTTAATAGGCAGCTTTTCATACTCACGTGTCAGTGGTGGGCCTAAAGAAACTCCAKCTGAAAAATGAATAAAATAAGGAGGCTCATGCTAGGGCACAAATTTGAGGTCTTCAAAGCCTGAAATGCTTCAAAATGCTTAAAGAGGCCAGTGATTACTGAGGTGTTTTGGGATTCTCTGGAAAGCCTATGGGCATTTTCCAGTACCAGATCTTTCCTGGTAGTGAGAAGAATACACGCCTAACATGGCAGCAGCGCTAATCTGAGTTTGCATTTCTACCCCAAAGCTCAAGATCCTTAAATAAGAACATTTTCAAAGCTCAAAAACAATTCCTTAATCAGGGCCAAGTGGCTCATTTCCCCCCKGAGCCTCTTCTCAGAGGTGACAGTATTATTTAAAACTCCCCACAAATATTCAGTTTGCGGCAGAGGGCCAGCAACCAGAGGTTGGCAGCCAGCAAAGCAGCCSTGCAAACAGGGGGTGGTTGAGCAGTTTTGAATTTGGCCTCTATTTTTAGCCCGCTTTCCTTAGAAAACAAGCCTTACTCAGTCGCACGTCCCTCTCAGTCCCTCCTAATAAATTTTGAACCCATTGGTTCCTTTTGGAGCCTTTCTAGGGAAACTCTAGCCTCAGGTTTTTTTGGTAGTGGTTTAAATCAAATCTAGACCCATTACTTGGTGGGTTTTTTTTATTTTTCTTTTTCCCTTCTAAGCCTCTGTCTGGTATTTCAGAGGGAAATTGGAAGTTGCTGCTATTCACACTGGTGGCAGTCTCTGGTGTCACTACAGCACCACACACCTCTGAAAAGAGAAAGCGCACGTGCAAAGCTTGCTTCCTTAGCAATTGCTGCAACCCCTTTTTTGCAATATACTACTATGATTTAGGAGCTGTCCCCTGAGGTGCTGTCCGCAGCACATATCCATTATCCTAAAACAGACAGATTTTTAATTGGCATCTGCTATTTGGGTGCAAGGAAGGAACCAGGGTGGGGAATTGGGCGCCTCTTGCAAGCGGATCTCGGCTCGCCTGTCCCCGGCAGGAGGGACCCTGGCCAGCGAGCTACCGGTAGACCAAGAGCTGTACGTGCGGTGGCTGCAGATCGTGACGTTCCTGCCTGTGATGTCCTTCAGCACACCGCCGTGGGCCTGCTGTGACGCCTGGGTATGTCCCCGCTTTCCTGCAGCTTGCCTGGCGCCTATCAGCTCTGGTGGAGTGCAGTGGGACCCATGGCCAGAGCAGAGCACCTGCTTTGGGTTGCAGCTGGTCAGAGCTTCGTTGCTGCAGCTGAGGAGCCCCTTGTGCATTTTGCAGCCAGCTCAGCTTTTGCAGTTAGTCTCCTAAAATCTGTGAAAAGTCCCTGAGAGCTGTATTTAGGGCACATCATTGCCTAAATGTCTGCCCAATTCTTGCTGGTGGTGCAGGAATACCTCCAGGCATGCCAGGGTGTATGGCTACCCRTGAAGTCAGACCTTTGCATGCTCTCACTCTGATGTTTGATCCAAATTGCTGGGTACTGCAAGCTTTCCCAGCTTGTGCCTGGCTGCTCTGCACAGTTGGGTGCTTGGGAATAGAATCACCTGTGGAAACTACAGCTGTCTTCACACAGGTGCCTAATTCCCTTTTGGTGCTGAAAGCAAACTGGAGACTTTTTTCTTTAATTAAAGTTTTATTAAAGAATTAATACGTACACTGTAGATTTATTTATTTTTTTAATGAAAGGATGCTGGCGGCATTTTGTGAGGATGTTGCCCTTAAAACTGCTGAAGGGGAGAGCAAATCTTAAAAATTCAAAATGGGGAATAGAAGACAAAGACTCTCTGCCAACAGTAAAAGACTTCATTGCTCTGGTTAAAGGCGTATGTTGCCTGCTAGTAGCTATCCCTTGACCCTGTGGGTCATATATAGGCATTACCCACTGTACCAAGCCTGCTTGCCCCGCGTTGTCTGGCACGACTTTATCGGGATGTTACAATTCAGTGGTTTAGGCTTTTGTCCCTTCCTGCAAAGAATGCGCATGTATATACGTGTATATATATATATATATATATATATATATATATGTATGTATGTATAGTATTTCTTTTTCTTTTTGTTCGTTTTGCTATCTATTGGATGCAGGAACGTGTTGTGACTTTCCCTGCAGGTCCTGAATCTCACTAGGCAATGCATCCGGAGGCACCGGGACTTTGTTGCTCCGCTCATCATAAAATACAGCCAGGACTGGGTGGCGTGGGGATATCCCATCTTCCGGCCCGTGTGGTGGCTCAGTCCCATGGATCCAGCTGCCTTCACGATAGAGGATGAATTCCTCATTGGAGATGAGGTGAGAAATATTATTGAGATACCTGGCACAGGTTCATCAGGAACTCATCCTTGTTTTGATGCAAGAGTAGTTTGTGTTGCTGAGTTGGCAAATGCAGACAGATGTTGCACTAGGCTTTCCTCCCTCTACCCCATTGCTGCCACAGCTGGCTCAGGCTTGGGAATAACAATCCTGCTTGCAAACCAAGGTTTGCTATGGAATATGTTGTTTACTGAGTAGCTTTGCTCTAAAGTTTTCTACTGGAAGAAGAGCCTGGAATTTTGGCTCTCGTTGTGATATTAATTATAATTACAAACAAGCTAAAACTTATGTCCTTCCCCAAAATTGCTCARGTTGAAAACCCTCAATGCAATTGAATTGGACAGTGCCAGCACAGAAATGTGGGCTGCATTAGCGAGGCAGGATTCTTGCTCGAGACAGCGCAAACTCCAGAACAGAGGTTGAAGCAGCTTCGGACCTCCTTAATGGGATTTAAAAGCTGGGGTTTGCCTGAAAGCTTCCCAAATACAGTCAAGCGCGGTGTTCACTATTGAAGTATTGCTGGGCCAAGCAGTTCTGATGAAGCAAGAAGTGAGTCTGGCAAACAGCTCACTTGTTCTTCTGGAGCAAAAGGAACAGCAATGCCTGATCAGGAATGAAATTTTTTGGAATGAATCCCTCTTCAGGTTTATGCAAGTGCTTTTGGGAGGCGGTAGGGCTGCAGCGGCTGGGGCATTTTGATCCATTACTAGGATTACCAGGCCTTAAAACTGGATTTAATGTAGCTAGAATTTAATATTCTGGCATTGCTCACCAGCAAATTTCCAGAGGGTTGACCTCTATCAAGCATCTCTCTTATGAGGAAAGAAAATCTCCATGCCTCGCTGCTCGGCAGTGATGTCTGGCTGGCAAAAAAAAAAGGCGGCCGCAAGAGACAGGGAAAAGCCAAGCACCACTGCCAAATATGAGCTTTAGATACACTATGAGAGCCAAAGACTGCGCCACAATGTGAGCCAAATAACAGCAGCATCCCTTGCACCGGTAACCAGGGGTTYACTGATCCACAGACGCCCTACCCTGGTTTCTCTTTCCAGGTGTTTTCTTCCTGTAGTGGCTTTCCTACATTTTTTTTTCCTCTTGCCATCTYTTCCTTAATCRTCACACACACCTAGTTCTGCACAAATACAATTCAAACCTCCAAGGTCCAAATGGCTTTAGCCAAAGCWACTGTTTTTCTTTTTCTTTAAAAAATGGCTATGATTTTCTTGCAAAATTCTTCATTTAGGGTCCTGAAAAGCTCATTCAGTTTCTGAAGTGAAATAATTTAGTGGGAATAATATTCTCAAAATTGTAGAAACTGCTTTTTTACCTTGAAGTAGCGGGGAGGAAAACACCTCAGGACCCCTCTGTCAACTTGGCAACTTCAGCAATTTAGAAGTGCTCTTCTCCTATAAATTAAAAAAAAAAAAAAAAAAAAGAGGTGTTTTGAAAAATATTTGAGGATATTGGGCAGCTAAATCCCTTGGATCTCAAAAGGAGCTAGGTGCTTTGCTCTGTGTCACTGCTTTCCAGGAGCCTCCCCTTGTGTCCAAAGAAGAATAAATCAAATGGGAATACATCCCTTGAGTGCAAGATTTTCCCATAGAGTTTATGAGACCCATACCAACAAATTAATCTGAGCAAGTTAAACTTGGATCTTTCTCCAAGCGAGGGGAGCTGGGAAGAGAAGGTTAAGCCAGACAGACAGCAGCAGGAAGCAGAAGGGAAGGAGAGGAGGGAGCAGGACATGCTGCCTCAGTTAGCACATAGATAGGACAGCAGCTCRGTGCACGAGTGCTGCAAGCGGGGCAAGCGGGGCCAGCTGTATGTTGGCATGGGAGTTACCCATTCTTGGCCTCTTTYCTCTTTGCTGTCTATTTTTCCAGTTTTGAAGCCCTCTCTTCTGGCAGCCTAGGGCTAAAGCCTGCTGAAGGAAATGGGGGCTCTTCTCTCATCCTTAGCAATGGGTTTTTCTAATTGAAAGACAAGTTTCTGCCTGACTTCTTGCAAGACTATATATATAGGACTAACTGATTTTAAATGGTGACACTGAGACATCTGCATTGCAGGCTCATGGGAGCAAAGAGAAATTCCCAAATCTGCCATGAATTTGCTACGTGATGTGGGCATGGCAGTCTTTCCTCGAGTTTAATATAACTTTCATCTGTCCTGTCTAGCCTGATGGAGCTGCCATAAAGGGCATCCTGTGCCAGCCCCATCCCAACCGCCGCACCAGGCACAGTTACTGACTGTGATTGTGCTGCCTACATCTGCTCTATCCTGTTCGACTTGCCTGGAAACAGTTTTTTTTTTGTGTAGGAAATGCCAAGTTTCCTAAGTTTTCTTATTTCAGAATTTCAGTCCTTGTTTCTTTGTAGTTGCTCGTGGTTGCCCTCAGGTAATCCTACATGTGCTGGAAGCGCTTCTCTTCTCAACTGCAGGTCCTGGTCGCCCCGATAACTGAAAARGGGCAAACGTGGAGGGACATCTACCTGCCAGGAGGAGGGTGCCTGTGGATGGACACCAACACGGCCCAGGTGTTTGATGGAGGAACTGTCCTCAGGAATTACTCTGCCAGCCTTACAGAGGTGCCGGTTTTTATAAAGACCTCCTAGATTTGCAGACTGTCACAGCTTTCCGACGGTTTACCTCCTTCTCACGAGAGCAGCATTGGCCAAACATGCTTGCTCTTCCTTTAAAGACGAATTCACCCCATTTGCACTTTTCCAAGAACTTTTTTTTTATTTCAGTAGAAATTATTCAAATCTTTTATTATTTGCTATTATTCTAAAATAGCGAAGATACAGTAGGAGCTTTGGCACAAATATACATCYGTGCAGAATGTCAGCCCATCTTTTTCCAGGGTTTTCCCAGAGAAATGTTTGTGTGCATCTGTTCAAKCAGGCACATTCAGCATTTCCAGGTTCTTGGCACCCTGTTCAAAGACGTTGCCCTGCCCAGACTGTGGATTACCCAAAATCTGAGATAAATGAACCTCAGGTTCTGCCAGGATTGGATTTCTGCTTTAAAAAAAAAAAAAAAAAAAAAAGAGAGAGAGACAGAGAGAGAGAAAGATATATATATATATAGGAAAATGTGTGATAAATGTAGATGTATGATAGCTCTATTCATGTGCGTGGACATTGCATATGCTGACTCTACCTTCTTATCCGATCTGATTCTGTATATGATCCATCAGGAGAGTCTTTGGTGGTGAGATCAACTTTCAGAGTTATCGGATAATGGCAAAAGTGGGTAGACTCTAGGTCTATAGGAGGCCAATTTCTTTTGAAAAAAAATCAGATCAATCAAGGCAAGAAGAAGGTCTAACAGAGCACAGTTTCAACAGACAGCATGATGGCCCACCTCGAAAAGAAATACTCAAAGCAGACCAGTTCCAAGTGCCTGAAGAAGTTTGTGCAACACCGGCTGGCATCACCTATCTCTACAGTTTGCAAAACTGTTTGGAAAATCTGATTTGGTTATGYCAAGGGGAGATGCCTTAGTCATGTTAAGTGAAAAAGCCAGAAAGCAGATGGTAAAGGACAAAGATATGCAGATTGGCAGCAGGCATCGCAGATGAGGAGCCGCATGCAATGCTGACAGGCTGTGTGGGRACACATGGCATTGGGAAGCTGGACTGTTCCCTACCCTGCAGCACCTTGGCCATGCCTTTGGGGACAGCCCTGAAGTGTTTATTTTGGAAACCAGCAATGTCACTATCTGAAGTACATGGCTGCAAGGGCAGGCGCTTGGCTGCAGTGTCTGGAACTGACAGAGCTGCCTGGCAGTGCACTGCAATTTCTGCACCCAGGAGGGTACATACAAGGATTTTCTGTGGCATTAGGCGCTCAGCAGTATCTGTTCCTAGTGACTGGAAAACATGGGACATATTTAGAAGCTAGCAATAGCAAACACAGCTTCCAAGTGCGTCCCAGTGGCTCTACCCAGGGGGTTGCTGTACTGGGGGAGAGGAAACTCTAATAGCAGTGTTGTGAATCATGCACTGTCTTCTCTTTCTGCATCTCCCCTGCTTCAGCTTTGCCTCCATTTGCAGCAGTACTTACYATGCTGGTCTGCCTGGAAGCAAAGGAGCAGATTCACAGGCAAGGTGCAGTGCATAGCTTTGCTGCAGACTTGTTGATACCAGGAGCAGCTTGGCCAGCTTGGGATTTTTTTCCTTGGAAAAAAGCTAGGTCAGAGTTTTTTATACTTTATGGAGAGCCTTCAGGGTGCAGTGGAATGTGAGAGATCCCAAGCATCACAGGGGACAGGCAGGATGGGAGAAGAGGGCAAGAGCAGCAGGTTACATTGTGGTCTAGCACAGGGAGGACTTGCACCAGCTCATCCACCCTTGGCATCCTTCTCTCAATGCAGAGGTGACCTCTTCACCACTGTGCTTTGGATTTTTGGTAAAAATAAGCCCCAAAGGTCCAGGCTAAGTGCCCACTGGGCTGTCTTGTGTGCKTAGCATGCACAAAAGAGCCTGGCATCCACTACCCATGGAGCCCGTGCTCCATGGGGATACCCATTAAGCCCAAGCAATGAGCTTTCCAAAATCCATTTCAGCCACAACAACAAATGAACAGGAAGAAAGTTCATTTTGTGCCTTGGCTGCTCTGAGATCTACATGGCAAACTCCAAAGTGCCTAAGCCAGAGCTTTTCACAATTTGCTTATTTTTGTGCTTTCTTCTGATTGTTCCTTGTGGTGCAAGTGAAACCCTGCATGGCTGTCCTTCCTCCATTCAGCAGAAAGCATCTCAATGGGCAAAGTAGATGTTTGCCGTGCTGGATAAGCATTTAAAGGGATTTTATTAGGTGCTCAGTAACCTGAGTTATGAATCCAGGTAGATGTCCAGGAGTGCTCCCTAGTGCTCTGGCAGACAGCAGCTGAGGCTACTATGGAAAACTGGCRGAGAAAAAATCCAAACGCCTCCTCAGAAGCATGTCTTCTCTTTTTCCTTGTTTGCTGCGGTGTGGCTGTGGGTTTTAGTTTACATCCAGGATATGTGCATGTAAATGGAAATTTTGTGGCTGCTTCTCCTGCCTGTGGCCACAGTCCCTGGCTGTGCAGAGGGGTCCTGGCTGCAGGGGCAGCTGCAGGGAAGGGAGACAGTGTGAGTGTCACTGAGAGCTCTCCCTCGATCTGTGGGTAGCTCTCTGGCTGTAATTACGACGTCTCAACCTCCCCTTGCRGCTTTATTCTCTCTTTCTTACTGTTAGCACAAGACGGCAGGGAGGGTAACGTGAGGGCTGGGAGAGGAGCTCCACAGGAGCCAGGCGCCAGCAGGAGCAGCACTGGCTGATCCCACTGCTGCCGTCTCTGAATCCCAGGGGAGGGAAAACAAGGGAGTGGATATGCTCTTACCAGCACTGCCAAGGCACTTAGTGGCGGCTGGCTGCTCTTTGCAGGCATGTTTTTTTTTTCTCAGAGAACAACRAAGCACAAGCAGAGCTGGCGACGCAGGGCCAGGTTCAGCGGCATTATTATTTAAGCAGAAACGCTGATCCTTGGGGCTGTTGTTTGCTGCCTTTCGCTTGCAGCATTTGAGGCTTGCCTTGCAGTATAGATCATACTTCTCGGGGAAGCGAGGGCTCAGCTGAGGGTCAGCTTTGAATCAGGCACTTGACCTGAAATGAATTCAGATGATCTGGATCTCGGTTTTGGACAAAACCCCCAAAACTCTGGCTGCAGGTGGCCTCAGAGGAGATGGAGTGTGTGTCTCCTCCTGGAGCGCTAATGGGAGATTAAATCACGTCAAATCCCAGACCATGCCACCACTTCCCTCCAGATCCTCCTCAAGGTCAAACTTATTACAATGTCATGGAAGGAAGGAGGCTGACAGCAGAAAACAGCAGCTTTTTGCTATTCTTGGYCTCCAGAAAAAAACACTAACTTAAACCTAGGCTTCGGGACTGCCTGAATGTTAGAAAAGGAGCAGCCCRTGCCAGTGCATGGT
Source organism: Rhea americana (assembly GCF_003343005.1). Classification (NCBI taxonomy): domain Eukaryota; kingdom Metazoa; phylum Chordata; class Aves; order Rheiformes; family Rheidae; genus Rhea; species Rhea americana. Next base: position 603,702 of record NW_028185472.1, read on the forward strand.
GGAGTGATCTTCCCACTGAGGCCAGCAAGCTGGGAGCACATTTCTTCACCAGGGAGGAAGGCCAGGGTCAGGCGTGCTTCCCTCCTCTTCTTCCAAGTGCAGAGCATCTGGCCGGTGGCCGTGGCCAGTGTCAGATGCACCAGCGCTACTGCTTTGGCGCTGGATTGCGCTCTTCGAGCTCAAGCTTTGAGAGGATTTTCACTTTCTAATTTATGGTCCCAAAAGCCCAGCCAGGAAACTTCCCATTGCTTTGCGGGTGCTCCTTCAAGCGAGGGACGGTGAGGCTATACTTTGCTCGGGGACGCGGACGTGTGCGGGGCTGCTGCCTCAGGACAGTAGCTGTGTCCACTTGGTTTAGCACTGGGCTGGAGCCACAGGGCAAAAAGCCTTATGCTCTGCAGAAAACCCACCTAGGAAGTTAATGTTTTATTATTACAGGGCAACATGACAGGTTATTTGGCAATGCTGGTATCACTTCTCTCACTTTTCAGGCTTGGTATTTGCTTCACCAGATCTGAACAAGGCCTGAAGAGGCAATTCACTAACTCCCCTCTGTGTCTCAGCAGCTCGCGCTTAAGGCCAGTTGGCCTGTTTTAGCTTTAAAAAGAGAGAGAGAGAGAGAGAGAGAGAGAGAGAGAGAGAGAGAGAGAGAGACAACCTGTAATGTGAAGTCCTCTGGCAGGCTGGCTTTTTTTTGTTTGTTTGTTTGTTTTCCTTTTCCTGTGGCTTGTTGCCCTGTCTGTTAATCAGATATGCCTCATTTCTACAGTGAATTTGCCTTAATTTGAGTTGCTGCTGCTTTGATGGGGTTTGCGCCGGCGTCACAGGACGAGGGGAACCAGGAGCCTGCTGGAGTGTGGCCCCTGGTCGTGAACCGCATGCTGCCAAGCGGTTCCTGAGCTATAGCGGGCGTCAAAATGCTATTGCCAGCTACCAGCAAATTGCAAATACATTTTATAGCTTGGGCGCAGTTGGATACTGAGGAATGTATGTGGGGTCATCAAAATGTTAATGAAGTGTTTGCTAACGTAAATGTAATTTAAAGGATTGGCCCCCTTTGGTTTCAGTGTGTCTGGGAGCTGTTTACTGTGCTCTTCTTGTTTCCTACTACTCCACGCCCTCACTGAAGTGGCACTATTTCTCCTTGCTAAAGCAATTCCAGGAAACTAATAACTTGACCCTGTTTACTCATGCTGCCTGGAAAAAAAAGTGGTTATTTCCATAAGGTTTTGTGTTTTTTTCAAGCCCCGCAGATGAAGCTGGTGCTTCTACATGGCTGCTCACTTGGCTTAATTCAGGTAAAATTAACCTAATTTCATCAGCAGTTTAATACCGCAAGGCATGGTTTGAAGAGCAGCTATTTGCTGGCCCAGGTTGTTGAAAGTAGTAGCTGAGCTGGCTGACCTGAGACACCACTGAATTTGGGCAGGGAGAASCAATGAGCAGCCAGGGCATCTAAAGAGGCAGGCAAAGAAACCAGTCGAGGACAAGGACACATCATCCAGTGACGCCAGGGGCTGCTTTCAGGGAGGCGATTCAGCAGCCAACAACCTCTTCATCGTCATTGCTCCTGACACCTGATCCCAAGCCACGAGGATATATGGAAACCGTTCACGTTCTTACAGCTGTGCCCCATGGAAAAGCCTGAAGCTGCAACTCCTGCGTATGCTGAAGATTCACGTAATAAAAACCAAAAAGAATCTAATGAACATTTTTTATTTCCATTATTTTAAGATAATTGTCTTGATTTTGTTGAGGTGAGAAAAATGTTCTATTCATGAGTTTGAGATCTACTGAACTGGATGGGAATTAAATGCATGCTTAAGTAATTTCCTGAAATGGGGTCTCTGTGACTATTAATTGATAAATGCTTGCAATTTTTAATGACTATGATATGTAGTAAAAACAGAAATGCTACCAGCACAAGCTCTTCTAGTAGTTATTCTTGGTTTTAAGCCAAGAATATTATTTTACTCCACTCCCTATGCTGTTTCTTTTTTCCTATACAACAGAGGTATATGTTTGCATATTTACCAGATATATTTATAAATCTTCCAGACTGATAGAGTTGGAAACTAGTGATTTGGGCAGGTCTCCTCATAAGAAAGAGTTTTTTACAATGTTTATGACTAATGCACTCCTACTGCTATGTAGATTAAAAGGCCCTGCTCCTCTTTCCCCACTCCCTGGAAAAGAACATAAAGCTTCTGCCTCAGGGGGAGATTTTTAACTGCTTGCATACCTGAGAGCTGGGCTAATCGACCTTTTGGCTATGTAAATATTTTTTCACCAGTATCCTGTCCTTTGAGGTTTACACTTTTGTGTTTTATTGATTCAGAGCCCGGGCCTGGCCCATTTGCTTTATACGGGAAGACTGTAACAAAACTTTGCCCTTTGTCAACAAAGAGATGTTGTGCTCCGGTTTCCAGGGATACTTGCTGGGATGCTGCACAGAATTAGATTGCAGGATTGTCGGGGTGGCATTAARGGCTACAGGTCTGTCTGGGGTTTGCCAAAGTGCCTGACAGGTACAGAGGCTTTCAGAAATCATAAGGTCACTCTCTGGCTGTTTTGAAGGCACCCTTGAGGCCTTTTTTCTTTTTTAACCAAGGGGTGAGGGGAGGGAAAGGGGAAGTGCTTGTGTCTTCTGGTGGGGTWCTCTGGCTATAGAAATCCCACTGTGTTGTGCTCTGATCAGCAAAAGGTGGTTGAGATGGGCTGTCTCTCTCCAAAAGTAAATTCAGGTACAGCCAGAGATACCCAGGACTTGAAGGCTTGTCCATCTCCTAAGGTTTGGTGTGATTTAAAAACAGATTATACATATATTCATCAGCAACTAAGTGTGTAAATATATATATGTATTCTTTTTCTTTTTTTTCTTTCTTTTTTTTTTTTTTTTTTTTTGAATTTTGAAAGCACTATTGCCCTTCCCACTCTGGGGTTGGCATAAGGCATCTCTTAAGTTGATGCAGTTGTGGAGGCTGTGTCCTGTGAACTGCTGGTCCTGTTGTCCCCACACAGGTTAGTTTGACCTCCTCTGCTGTGGGTGCTGCTGGGCCCCGTCACAGCTGGGCTGCACAACACCACATCCTCATCCCCTGAGCACTGCACAGCCCTTTGCCTTGGTTGTCCCAGCAGTGTAGCCTGCTGCACACATCCTAGGAATGGGAGATGGAATCAAAAGACACTCCAGAGAGCTGAGCTGGAGGGTCTAATCTGGAATAGCAGCACTATGCTGCTGGCGTGGCTCAGATCTGGCTCTTCAGGAGTGGCCTGGATGAGCTCTGGGTGCCTATTCTGATTTTATCTGAAAGGGGAAAGTTCCCTGCATTTCAGCTTTATTCACAAGGTTTGGAGGGAAAGAAGAAATGCATCTTTGGTCATCCAAAGGCTTAGAAAATAGACGCCGTGAGGTAGACCAAATGGTACATGAGGTGCCTTCTTGTAGCTGTGATAGTTTCTTTAGCCACACTTTGGCCAGAGGTGAGGAAGGGAAGTCCCAAACATCAAACACTGCGTTTTCCAGCTGCCCTGGAGATGCAAGCATCCCGAGAGTCCTCTATGAGCCCGAGGGCTTGGCTTCGCTTCCTGCTGAGGTCAGGCCCCAGCTCCAGGGCGCTGTTCCTGCTCGCCCGCTCRCGTGCAGCYGTTTCCAAGGGCCCTCTGTATAACATGATCRCGTTTTTGTGGCCAGTCATTTTAARTCTTGGTCACAAGCTCTGAGTGGTGCCAGCCCAATGTCAGCAAKGGACTTTGCACCTCATTTCTCTGACATGAATAGTTAATATTGGCGGAATGTGCTATGGCCCTAGGGAAGCTTTCTGAGAAGTCCAACTCTCTCCAGATAACCTGCTGAGTGACGTTGCCCCGGGTTGTGATTGCCAACATACAGGAGCCCTGGAGAATATTATATTGGCTAAAGCCTTAAAAAATCTGACACTCGCTTGTCACAGTTAGTAGGTGGTAATGAATGCAAGAGGAAGAAGCACTCCTAGGGCTGTCCTCTGGAAGCACATTCTGTTTAAAAGTTATCAGCTTGCTTGTAAAMCATTGTCTTTTCTGGAAGAGAATGAGCTGTTAATCAGCAGGATTCACTAGAGACAAATCTTGCTTTACACTAGGGTGAAACCAGAATGCATGCTGTACTGATGGCCAGGGAAGCCACTGGTGTTCAGCCCAGCAGACTGGCTGGGACTGGTGCAGGGTAAGGTCAGGGTATCTGTATCAGAGGGTCTGCTTTCCTCTCCAGTCAGCTTTTAAAAAGCCCCAAGGCCTGAAYGTTTCCTATGGCTTATGCACCTTATGCTTTAGGCCTGCAAGCACCCTAAATACAGCAGTATTCTTGGTGGATAAATATATTTGGCTTGCAGAAGTCATTCACTATCACATGTCCTCCGAATTCTTCTGTGGAAAGGAAAAATGTATATATTGAGGACTCCATGGGGCTGTCTGACCCCTTGATTTATGAGATGAGTGTGTGTGGCGGGGAGCCAAGCCAGTGGATTTGTATATCTAAACGTGGTACTGGGTGTGCAGGATACACCAACATGCTTAGTCCCCCACAAGTGCCAGCTGCACTTGCCAGTTCATTATCCTGGCCTGGGCAGGTTAATGTCTTGCTTGGTCACGTTACCCTGCTGCACTTGTGGAGCCCCTCGCTCTCGCATTGACAGCCTTATACCAGAAAGCACCTGCAAGTTCGYACAAAGACACAAAAATGCTGAGAAGATATTGCATATACAGCAAGGTATCTTCTTATACAGATGTTGCATAAAATATCTACTCTCACTTCTGTTAAGATCACCCATCCCTTCCTCCACCCCTGCTCCACTGTGCAGACTGCAGCAAAAATTACTGTCCCACATTGTGTGGGATTGCTCCGTCGGGAGCACCGCTCCCTGCCTGGCATAGGTTGCTGGGACAGAGATGGGGGTGCATTAGGAATGAAACAGAGCCTCCCAGCAAAGGTTTGTTCACCTCCTTGCACTCCCTCTGTACTCCCAGCACTCACTTAGTCCCTCAGTGCCAGCACTGTGACTTGTCCTCAAGGTCTGTGCTGGAGAGCAGTGACTTGTGCCCTGAATATTCTCAGACCATCTGCTGCTTCACATCAAAATATAAGGTAAGCAAGTGCAAAAAGGGATAACGAAGAAATGTCCCAAGACGTGCTTCCAGGTCTGGGCAACCCAGGAGCGATGGGTTTTGGCATGGCAGGTCCCACGCAGTCCTTTSTTTAGAAGGCACATTAAAATCTCTGCTGCAATAAGGAGACGTCTTTGACTCCACTTCCAGAAGCCAGGTTAGTAAGAAATTGGTTGTATTTTTGAGGCCAGAGGTCTCAGCATTTCCTAGAGCAAAGCCATTGAATAGGAACCACTGAGTGCTTGTGATGCTGGTGAGGAGAAACTAGGCATGCAAAAAATATGTTACTGTACCTTGAGACTGCCGCAGGAGTAGGCTCTAGAGGTCTGATTCACAGGTCAGTCCTCTTTCCTCCTTCTCTGAAGTTTGCCAGATTTCCACTTTACTCTGTYGGATTTTTCTGTGTTATAGTGAACTAAGTGAATTTAAAGTAAACTAAATGTTTCTGAGAAGACTGAAGTACTTCCAGGATGTAGCTGTCCGCTTCTCTAACCACCCCCTGGAGTCAGCATGCACATCTTGTGTTTAATAAGTCATCAATAACAGGAGAATTGTACCGCTRGTAGCAAGACTGTGTGGCTCACAACAACCTGTTCTGTAACTTACACTATGTTACTTCCTATTCCCACACTTTAACTTGACATATTTTTGTGAAGATGGTTTTTGAAAATTAACTGCTGATGACATCTAGTGGAGAAGTGTATATCAAATACTAGGGACGCAACAAAAATCAGAGCCTTGGGTTATTTCTTACCTGTCACTCCTGTTAGCAGGGTCAGTGGCTGTGGAAGTCCAGCATGGATGCTTTTTCTTTGGGTTGTGGAACCAGCTAGACTGCAAAAACAGAAGCAGATTAAAAGAAAAAGTCACTGTTGAGCGTAGTTCTTAGAACAGTAAGTTATCTATTCTCATACTGGTAAAGTTGGGAACTAGCACTTGGATGGAAGGTCTGAAAATCTTAAATAGGAGGGAGTTCAAATACAGTATTTTGTATTAATGCTKCTCTAGGTGTTACAGATTACACACTGTGCTAAGGACTTGGTGTAACCATCAAATTGCAGGTTCATCTTTAGGCGTACGAGCACTGTCACTGAAGGCGTATTTAAGTGGCCTAAGTGTTCTGCTGGACTGGAGCCAGGGACTCAGCATCTCACAGAACTGAACTCTCTTCAGTGTGGGAAGAGAAGATCTGGAGCGGACTTTGCCGTTGTTCTTGATAAGAATCCATCATTATAAATGGTATGGTGCTGCCCCAAAAGTCAGGCAGTGCTCTATTTACTGAAACGTAACCAGGATGCAGGTGCACTAAGCGCAACTAGAAATTTAAACAAAATTCTGTAGCTTCTTCAGGCTACATGTGCACTACAGATTGTAACCTGGAGGTATATGGACAGGCTTCGACAGGCTTAGACATTAAAGTCAATGAATTGTAGGAGCTAGGAGCTCAATGCAGGCTAGTTTAGCAGTTTGCAGYGTGGAGGTAAATCTTGCTGTAGTTCAGGGACTTTTTCACCAGGAAGCTGTGCCTTCCACATAGTACAACCTGCTGGTTGATCATCTTAAGGGCCTGTGTTTGGAAAAAAAGAGAGCTGGGAGTCCAGAGCTTGCAACAGCAGGTTGCCCATCCACCGCAAACCTGCCATTCCCAGGTACAGCCTGCTGCTTAGCTTAAACTACCCACAAGAGCCCCACAGATTATAAGTCAGCTGAAAATGGCATAAAACAGATAACACACAGCAAGCAGCATGGTGACAGAAGCAGCCGGGTGAAAACAGAGCAGGGCAGCTGCATTAAAACCTTCCTGCTCCCGCAGTGGTTGCTGGACTGGCCAGGGCACTGGGGGAAGAGAAAGTCTGGCAGCAGCAGATAGTAGAGCAGAGGGCAGGAGAGCTGATAGTATCTTGTGTGGAAAGTTCACCTCAGGCTTCCAGGCGGTGCCAGGTTCATGCTGTAGCTAGAAAAAAGTGAGAGCAAGGTTGAATTTCAAAGGAGACTCCATCAAGGCGGAGCTATTTCTTGGGAAGCCCTGTCATTTTAACAAGGTTTAATGACGCTAACATACGCTATCAACTTTCTTGCTTCAATAAGGTGAAATGTTTTGTTTCAAAGTTAATGTTTCATGTCACTTCCTTTTCACATTAAATGTTTCACTGTTCCATTAGCTATATAGATATAGCAAAGATTTTAGCCAGAGGTCCAGCTTTGTGCTCTGACTCGCAGAACCTAACAATTCACTCGCACTGGAAGAACTGGAGCTAGCTGCACAGTACGGTGGACATCTGTAGAGGTAGGCAATCAGTCTTTGGCCGTAAATAAACATCAGCTATAAAACCCTTRAGACCAATGATCAGGGACAGCAGAGTAGGGGAAGCAGATCCCCGATTTCCAGTCCTACACYGTAAAACCACTGCATTTGTGAGGAAGATCCACTCCACTTAATGTTGAGTCTCTAAGAGTTAGCTAAGCGTAAGATAGTGTTGCAGGCTCCTTCCTAGTCCTGGAGGTGGATGGCAATGCTGCCGGCCTGTGCYGCAGCTACTTGGATGAGAATATGTCACCACGGCTCACAGGGGAACTCAGGACACTGGTCAGACTTAGCAAACTAACTAACTTAGAGAGCCAGTGCAGGGTAAGACGAGCCCTGTCTCGATGCCTGATTTAGCTGGGGCAGCTGCCTAGAGGACGGAAGTTTTTCATTAAACTGAGGTGTTGGGCTCAGCATTATATGCACTTTCATGTATGAGCAGGCTTCCCATTTTAGTCTCCTGAATAAACTGTGCTTTCTCCTTCTGAAATCACGAACTCTCTATGTACATGAAGCTATCAGTGTCCTGCTTAACCAGTGCAACCAGGGGATTTGAGGCCATGGAGAAATCCTGCTTTATCCTGAAAAGCCCCTGAGCTGGGGCACCAGCAGGAACACTTTCTGGTTCCCTGAGCCTGCTTCTTGGTTTTCTTCCTCTTTTGACTTCTRCGAACAGCCCGAATGGGCGTCAAACCACCTCTGTCTTATCAGTGGTTGGTACTTTGTGGGATCCTACTGAAAAAGATGTGATTACAGCACACTGATCTGCCCTGCCTGTCAGCAGGATGGCGTGTAAATACTGGAGTAGGTGAYGGGGTGCTAGCATCACTATTTACATAGGGAGAGATAAACATGTTGCTAAAGCTCAAAGCATGTGCCTCATCCAGTTCAAGAGTCCATTTCAGCCAAGGGTGCCCGGCACTTCTGTGACTGTGCTTTTCTTTTAAAAGGACAGACTGGCTGAGAAAGACTCCCTCCAACTACTTGTCCTTACCATTCTGCTTCTAAATGMAGACTCAAATGTCTCTTGACCACAGCAAGCAAAATTCTGGCTGGGAAGGAGGGGAAGGAATGGGAAACGCTCCTAAATTTTCCCAGCAAGTCAGGTTATCCTGCCGTATACTTGACATTTTCCCTTCCCTGTGCCACACGTGTAGCTGTCCAATACCCGCACATGCTGTACGCACGTCTTAGCACGCCTGGCTCAGGTGCGGCACATGGACGACTGGCAACGTCCTACCCATGCAGCTCCAGGCAAGGTCAGCCCCTCGCCCYGGGAACAGCCACCCTTTCAACGCTGCTATCTCATTATATCACGGGGTGGCATATTCCTTGGAGACTGCAACTGCCACGCTGGAAAGTCAGTTGTGAAGTCTCAGGGCTAATAGTGTTATCAGTGCAATCACCCCAGGTACTGGAGAAGGGTTACGAAGGTATGCGCCCTGTCAAGACCCAGAGGTCGTGCAAGCTTGTCTGCGCTGTGTTATTAGCGTARCTGCTGAAAAAATAGTGATGGATGCACCAGGAGCCCTGCTACAAAGGCTGACAATGAAGGGGGTGACAGACTAGTTAGCTAAAAAGTCTAATCACATTTGCATAGATATTCATGCGTTTGGATGTGTTCACAGGAAGCCCAGCAGAACTGTGTGCTTTTCTCTTCGAAAGTCACATCCTGCTTGAATCCCATGAGGGGGGAGATAACTGTAAACATCTGTGGGGTGCCTGCAATGTGTGGGAGTTTGTTTTCTTTCTTTTTTTTTAACTTTGTGAAAAAAAAAAGCCTTAAATTTTCCAAGGGACTTACTAGAAGTAACCACTGGACAAGAGTGGGAGCAGAGCTCCCACTTAGCTCTGCACTAAGCTAATTTTGCAAAAGCAGAAATCAGAAACTATTTAAACAAATTTCAGGCGGAGTTTTTAAGAACATTATGCTCCATGCAGATAGCCCCGTGCTCGCGAGCAAGTGACAAAATAACAAGAGGTTAGTTGCAGAACTCGTAAGATTAAAAAAGAATCCATAATTTGCTTTCCATCTCCAGACAGAAGAGCTGAAGTATCTCCCCAGATTCAGAAGAGCACAGAAGTTGCCTGACTATATAAGACTGCTAAATAATCTAGGCAAAAGCCCAGCCTTGGACAAGTCACAGCTGCTTCGAAGGCAAGGTCAGAAAGTTTCACTATGAAAGCACAGAAATGCGCTTTGTGCTTTGTGCTGTGCTTTGTGAATGTCTGTTCTTAGCAGTTACGCTGGACTAAATCCTGAAGTGTAAGACTTCCAAGGCCCTTCACAGCAACAGCCGCAGGAGGGCAGTAAGTCCTATTTCTTACTGAAGGAAATATTTTTCGTTGAGGTTCTGAGTGACTTGCCCAAAATACTTGTTCAATATAACACACAGAGGTGATATTTGCACACTAGGAACCTAATGTGAGACAGTGAAATACCTGGTCCAGTTTTCAAAGTGCTGCAATGCCTTCCAATTATCCGACATTAAAGTCAGGATTCACAAAAATAAGGACATTTATCAGGGACCTGCTATTATGGCCCCTTTTTAAAAAGATGTTATGCTAGAGAATGTAATTTGCTTCCAAGTTTTCTTTCTACAAAGTCATTTTCAGATGTTTGTATCTAACAACAAAATCTGCCTGTATAAAGCTCCTGATTGAAATCCATTAGCTTTGTAGAAAAGTCACCTAAAATGAGTCATTGGCAGAGCTGCTAACACTTTGCTACAAAACATTAGGCTGTATTAAGATACCCGGAGAAACACTGCTCTACCATTTTCATGGACTCCGTTGGTACATAGTGGTAATCCCCTGCACTCTGTGATGTTTGGGAATAYTGCTTTTCTCTTCTATTCACCATTTTAAACCCTTCTGAGAGGTATTGTTTTCGGGGGGCAGGTGCCATCTGAGTCCCTTCTACGGTTTGTGCTTACCTTCACGCAAGAGCACCGAGACTTCTTGGCACTATGTGCTTTTAATAATTCCACACACTGACGACTTGCTAATCTTAGTCAATCCTTCCCTTGATATTTCTGTTCCCTCATTAAGCTGCAAGAACATATTTATGCGTGGTGATATTCTACTCCTCCAGCAGGTCATTTGTGYGGTTTTTACACCCATCAGCTTCCCTGGCACAAATGCCAGCAAGACTAATTCTTCCGCACAACGTGTGTTCGAAGGCTCCAGGATGCGGAACATGGGGTTTTGCAATAGCAGTTCCCTGGCTCACAGTATTTTAAGAAGCAGCCTGACAGATCTGGCTCCCCTAGGAAGCTGACCTGCTGATCAGTAAACCACCTACAAAGTCATGTCTATTATTTTTCCTTGGGGAGTGCAAAACAGCTTTGCAAAACACATGGATGATTTGTGCTTACATTCACCTTTCCTTATCTGTTCTCTGTTCTCTCTGTGGTTTGGACGTGTGTTTTAGATACGTACGGATAGAATTTGTGCTTGATGTGCGACTACAAAACTGGGGGCAGAATTACACCAAACTAACTATGCAGTCACAAATATGGACAAAGTCCACTGGATGCTTACGTCACTTACCAAAGTCAGCCAAACRGCACAGAAGTACTTCTGCACTGCTTGGTTTACTTTCTGTTGCCCATCTTGATAGGAGCCAAAGTTGATGTTGGTAAATAGGTCAGGAAAACGTTTTGCTTTTTGGCTGYAATTGTTTTTATTACTCACTCAGGTAGTTTGCTAAACACAATGAGACAGTTAAAATGGCTAAATACCTCAGTTTCTCCAGAAATCGAAACAATATTATGCAGATATTTACCCAAAATTCTAGTCTTTTACCTGTCTATATCTGGGTGATGACTACCACAAACTTCACTGCTTTCTGCTCCAAGTATGTCACTTTTTCCAGCCTTGCTTTGCTTGTATTAAGTAGATAGACCAAYGTGTTCAGGAAATACTGAATTACAAAAATATAAAGGTAATGCATTTTTCCAATTAAGCGAGGAAAAAAGATCAGCAGGACAAATTGTTCTTTCTGGAAGAGGCAAGGAGGAGAATAAATACTAAGAGCAGAACAGAGGACTACAGAATAAAATAACCCCTAAATTAACTTCTGAACTGGTAATTTTTCAGCCTTTGAACAATTTTCCTCTCTAGTAAGGCATCAGTGGTAAAAACTTGCTGCTGACTTTGTTGGTGTTGGTGTCAGTTTCTTGTAGAAACCTCCTCTCCTGACCCAAATCTTACTTGCCATCAGATAYTCCACAGCAGATGAATGAAAAATGAGGGTTTCTAATTTAAAACCTTTATGAGCATTAACTGAAATGCAGATCTTGCAGTTTGGTGYRGAGGACAGATGTCTGTGCCCACACTGGGAGGGGATTCACTTGTACACGGAGCACGTATGCAATCTCAGCATCAGTGCAGGGAGGTATCAAAGGCAGGGATGGCTTGTGAGTGCGTGTCACTGCTTTGACAGCTGTGCTGCTCTCTCTCCCCCCCCCCCATCTTGCTAGGAGCCCCTTGAGAGCTTCTGGAGATGTCTGCCCACCTTTTAAAACACACGTCCCCTCTCACCCCAGGAAGGATGCAAGTGCCMTCAGGGCCAGCACACACAAGGGGCACAATAGGAGCTGGAGGGGAAGAAAGGGAACACAAGCTACCGGATCCATGCCGGCAGAGTGAAGCTCTGAAACATGTTTTCACAAGGGCTAGCTYCACAGGTTCCAAGAACAGCTGTGGCATTTGCTGCCGCAGCAAGCACCCAAGCGTGCCACTGCAGCAGGCGGGGAGCTGCGGCAGCAGCCTGGATGTGCGGTGTGGCTAGGCAGGGAGATACAAAACTGCTCTTCTTCCAGCGCAAACACTGCCTGTGCTTAGCTTAGCCAGAGTTTCCGTCTGTCCGCTTCCAGTTACTGCAAGCCTCTCCCTTCTGGGACTCTCAGCGGTGCTTGCTTCGAAAACTAAAAGCTCGCAGCTCTGCTGTGCAATACTCCGCCATCGCTGGCCACACTTGTTGCCTGCCACTTGCTTTCTCTTGTCCTGTTCCATTACTGCAAGTCTTTCTCTCTTCTTACCCACCCAATACTCTGCTTCACTTGAGTTGGTGGTGCTACAGAAATTAAAGGAAACACATTGCAAATCAATTGCCTTTTATTGTGGCTGCAGATATAGAAAGATAAGGAAATTCAACAGAAAAGGTACAAAGGTAGATTGTAAATGTATGTGTGCACTCTGCTTTTACTGAAGAAGAGACTTGCAAACATTGCAAATCTAGCCATAGGGCCCTAAAAATCCCTTGTTTATGCATTTGAAACTGAGTCTGCGGAATTCAGTTCATTTTGCAGCCTGTTTATGGAAATCTACTCATGCAGTAACAGTGACTAAAGCACAGATAGTTTTTACTTTGGCATGAATATTATAATGAAAAGGAGCTTTCTTTTGGGACCTCGCTTACTTAGCATAGCCTTTTCTTTCCTGAATCAGTTGTTGGGGAATAGCCTGTAAACAGCAGCACTGTGGATCTTAGATTGCTGTGATTACGATGTTCAGTACTAAATACTTTCTCTGGCTCAGTTTGGAAATAGGACTAGCATTAGTAATAGATGCCAAGAGACACTTGATGGGCAGTTTTGATTTGATCCAGATTTCTTGTGGTTGCCAAGAGGCATTCTGAAATGTAAAGCAAGAAAATCACAAAAAACCAGGCAGAACAGCAGAGTATGTCCTCATTCAGCTGTATCAGCACTAAGCAAGGCATATCTGAGTGAGCATGATAATTAATAAGGAAAATGCCATAATGAAGTATGGATGCGCTTCAGTCACCTATGGGTAAATTCTTGCATTTGGAGGGAACTAATTCAGCATCGCTACGTAACAGACAGTAGTCCTAGTAGGTGTTGCAAAGCTTTGGGATTTTATTTGTACAAAAACTATGAAGAAAGTAGAAAAAGAATCTTTTGATTCATTCGGCTGGAGGCAAGTAGTCTTTTTTTGTGCATTTTTCATACTGTCTCAAATGGCAAAATCATGTGAAATAAAAGTCTCTCCTCCCCACCCACATCTGCACAAATTGTTTTGCATGGCCTTCCCATGGGCTCTGCTTAGCTTGAGTTATGAATGCCCGCGAGGATCTAGGCTGATACGCCTTGTCCTTAAAGTCTGCAATGCAGCAAGGAATTGAACTTGGGCTTTATCCATCTTAGACTTGGACTCTGAATAGCAGATCAATCTTCTACAGTGTTTGAGTACAGTCTGAGAATTACTCTAACACAAGTAATTGGCGTATTAGAAATCAAACAAATATTCACAAATAGCTAATGCCATCATCCTTCCAGACCTATGTGTGTGACAAACACCTAAATGATTCTGCTTCCTTCCGCTAGTTCACAGTAAGAACTAGTACACATCATATCCATTGCCCCATGGGGAAAAAAACCCTGCAGTACAAACGCTTCTAATTTTGTCTAGCATCTGAAACTGTTAAAAAAATAAACTATCAGTTTGTGAGTAAATAAGAGTTTTTGAGTGACATTTTCTGTTTAAGATGGATTATTTGAAATGTTTTACAAGTGGACATAACAATGTCTTTCTAAAGGTATCTGTCTGTTCCTTCAATCTGAATAAATGTGATCTCTTCTCTTTACTAGAAATGATAGAGTATGTTTTCAGGCCAGGGGGATTTCTTTCTGTCAAAGCTTTGCAAAGTTTAGGGAGTGTCAGGAGCACAACTGCTATCAGATCTACGGTTGCAACATTTACTGTAGCTTTTGCCAATATGCAGGGTCCTTTAATGTTGTGTTTATCACTTGTTCCCTTACCTTAAAAAACCTCCTACTGCATACTTTCCTTTCAAAGCTTGGCTAAACTCCATTTTGTTACTGTCGATACGTCCTTAGGTACATGCTGTGAGGCTGGAAGTATTGCCCTTCAAACCTGGGACATGATCCATCTTCTAGCATCCAGGATAGTATCAGGAGCTCCATATTCTTCACCCAATGTGACTGCAAAGGTCAAAGCCAGAGCTCACAAATAACTCAGTATAAGGGAAAAGAAGTGAAACAACAGAAATGGAAAAATGAAAAATAGTTCTAAAAATGTGTGTATGGTGGCAGGGAAAGGTCTTAAACATTCATTTTAAGCTTTGGAAGAGCACAAGAACCTGATTGTCTCAATCCATAATCACCAAGTGGCAACTTGGAGAGTTCAAACAGTTAAGCAGACTTTCAGACATGGCACTTGCTGTGGATCTTCCTACCAGATAGGCTCTTGACTCATTTTTCTGAGTGGAGGAACTCTCATGAGTTTGTCCAGAAGGGTTGCTGCACCTGTTTGCCATGGACAGGCTGTACTGTTCGGTTTGCTCTTCAACGTGTAAGGAAAATAGATCATGAATTAACTGGAACATGGTGTTTCAAATATGCAGATGTCACTTGAATTCTTTGGGGCTCTTCTGCTAAATTTTCTCAGGCACTTATTTATAAGGCCCGCATCCATGGTTACTTGATTATAAATTTAACTCTTCCTGCAAAAAACATCGTTACCTGCTAAATTTACGGACGTTTTGGTCAGGAGCATATTACACCCACACCTTACTGTCTGTAGTGCTTTAAAGCTTCATGCAGGCTGAGAAGTGGACATTGATTATTAGTGTTTGTGCCCACTGGTTCAGGTGGTCCCTTTGTAGGTAATGTTACAATAGGTAAGATTATCCAAGATGCTCAGAATAATACACCCAGATACTGGGGGCAGAACCCTGACCATGGATAATCCTTGGATCGATTTGGGGAAGTCAGGTCCGTTTTCACCCCCTGAAAAGTTGTCATTGTGCCACTTCTAATTCTATAATGTATTCCTTACTGTTTAAGTGGCATCTACAAGTGTTCACTTCCCCAAAAGGCTGTAAAGCCTAGCTAGTTTGATGGCCTAAAGCATGGGCCTAGGGCACTGGAAAGGTATATTGGTTTTATTTTGACCTATAAACTCAAAGCAAAACCTGCAACATGCTCACTTAACTCCAGAAAAATTAATGCACTAAAAGTGAATAATCAGATTTTAAAAGGGTATTGTTTAAGAGAAGAGGAGTGTATTTATTCTCCTCAACCCCCCTTCCCCTACTGCAGTCACAGATGCATATCATATGTCTTCTGCTAGGTCTGACTGCCACAGGATGGGCTGCTAACCCTGTTGACAAGATAGTCAAGCCAAGTTAGTAGTGTACATTTTAGTTGGCTAAAAAAAAAGAAAGAAAGAAAGAAAGAAAAAAGCAGTGCAAAACAGGGCAACTCACCTTTCTCTGTTTAAATATTGTTTTTTTGCTGTATTTTCGTAAGAACATATTTAAGAATGAAGAAACATCAAGTCAGATCCAAGTTTTCCTTTTCTGAGGCACTACTGAGCTGTCAAGAGTTTGGTGTTACTCATCAGCACTAATGACAGTAGCTGAGATGGTTGACTCAGAGCAGTAAGGACTTGGGAGACAGGAGTGGTCTGAATCATATAAGACGAGTATGTTGCAAGACATAGACACTATTAGTGGTATGGGAATTCACTCAGCAATTCCCCTTAGCTGGGAAGTTGTAATACACAGTGTTGTAACTCCATCGTATTTATGCCTTGACATAAAATCCTGTATCCTTTTGGATATTGCATTTTGTATGGGCCACCACATCTCCCCCACTGTCTCACAGAAAGGCGAGAGAGAGCGCGCACATGCGCGTGCCTGTGTGCGTGTGGCATGCCCTAAGTGCAATCCCCACAGCTCCTCCAACGTGGTCTAGATGTCTGGCCTTGAAGAAAGCAGCTGGGAGAAGCTCTGCCAAGGASCCTCATTAGGGCTTGCCACTTCGCTCGAGAACAGTTTTTTTCGCCACAGCTCTTGTCCTTGACCCCACCCCGAGCAACGCTACGGTGGCTGTACAGCGGTGCTCCTGCTTGGTCATGGTCCCTGTTGATCTGGATCCTGACCTGACTCACTGCCTTGACTTTCCAGCTTGGTTTCAGACTCATGGCCATGGCCTCATCTTGTGATCCAGCTGTCCTGATTACCATCACCGGACCTGCTCTGTTCACTGTGCTCAGGTGCCGTGTGGCTGCGCCCGTGCCATTGAGGGCATTGCCCTGCCTGCCTCACTTTTCTCCTAATTTTGTCTTCCCAATGCTTCTCCCCCCTCAATTCTGCAGCACTTCCTTAGTTACTACCAATTTGTTTTGCCACTCAGGGCTGGCTAAATTGGTTATGTCCTGACTATGAAATGGATTGTTTCATTTTCAGATAAACGAAAATAACATGACACACAAAAATGAAYGGTGTTCTGTTTCAAATGAAATGGCAGTGGTATTCTGACTAGCCAGCAAACTGGGAAAACATTTGCTCAAGCAACTGAGATTGCACTCAATAATTTTGTACTCTGAAGGCCTTGAATAATCCAATTTCAATAAGCAGAATAATTCAGTTTCAAGATATCAAAGAGAAATCTATACTAAAACTGCTTGATTCAAGTTGCATGAGAAACTGAATTAATTTGAAAAAAAAACCCAAAAACAGAACACCACAAAATCACATGGGGGATAGTTAGGTTTCTAAATTAGAGCCAGATTCAAGGTTTTGTGGTTTGACATTGTTAAAATCCATCAAAAAATAGACAAAAGTAAAAACAATGAAAAAAGGTGTACTAGGTAAGAAAAGCTGCTACAAAGAAGGCAGGTTGTATGTATAGAAGCCAAGAAGTTTTGAAGGACTGGGAGAAGCTGACCAGATGCGGTTAATTTAAGGCCTACATATACACTGAAGCAAGCTAGAATTATTTCTGTCTGCTCAGGCACAGATAAATGTGGCTTTTCATTGATTATTTTGATTTCTTTGGATTGCAAGTATCATAATGAATTCCTAGGGAGTCTGCCACATCCTTACAGAGCTAGGCACATATGGTCTTTCCTGATGGTACTCATCAGTCTTTAGAAATCAGAAATATGACAATTATTGGAAAAAAATTTTGAAATATTAGCAATTATCTTAGGCTTCACGTGGATTAATGGGTGAATAGAGCCKCAGCCAGGTGTCAGTGGCAGGCACTGGTAACCAGTCACAGACTATCTGGAGTACCACTTTTGCATCTGCCAGCTAAATAAAGCCAAGCCAGGTTCAGCTTAGTCACAARCGTGGCAACCTCATATAATGCAACACTCTTCTTGTCTTTACCCAGCCTAGCTGCAGGGGGCTGAGAGTCATGATAAAATAAGTGTTCTATCTTGAGCTCCCTAATTCACGCCAGCTTGCACAATTATTTGGAGAACCAAASAAATAGCACTAACATTTGCTTGCAGCTGACTGATTCCCCCCTGACCACTGTGTAGCTGAGAATGTTGATGCAACTAAGACATGAAGGAAACTCCTGGTAGAATGAGAGAAGACCAAATTTGGTTTATTTTCTTAGTATTTTGAAGGCAAAAAGCACCTAGAAGGTAAAAAAAACACAATAAGATCTTTTAGGATGTCTATGTGCATAATGAAAAACATGCAGATGACTTTAAACTACTTGTAGAACACAGGCAGGCCAAGATGAAAAGTTATTCACTGCATTCTTCCAAGAGTTGCAGTCCTTCCTCTAACTGTCCAAGTTACAGTCATACCTGTTRAGGCTAAAAATACATAAAGATGGATGCTGCTGAATTCAGGGACGTAACCAGGTTTGAGTTATTTAGTCTTCTTGGTTTTTTTCTTTCCATGCTAATACTAGTAGTTCTAAATTGCTCTTCTTTTTCCCCTCACTTTATGTTTCCTTATGAAAGAACATCTTCTTATAATTGCACCATTAGGCAAGAAACATTAGAAGTGCAATTTCTGACCAGCAGTGGCTTTTCTTATTGACATTGTATRATCTTATTGGTAAGGGAAAGGTTCCATCTGTAGCACCCACGCTTCTGGATTTGGTCATATGTTTGTGCATGCACTGCCTTTGGAGTTTTTAGTCACATCCTGGAAACTGCAGCAGGCAGAAGTGGATGRCTGGGCAAAACCTGCCCACAGATGCAAAACTACGCATCCCAACTTTGTAACGACTCGAGGGTGAAACTTCATACTGACAGCATTGCAGTGGGACAGGCCATTACCTCCCTTAGAAGGTGCAGCCCTCCTGCTTTTACACTGAAACAAAAGACCATCAGAGACAGACTCCRAGCCCTTCAAAGTAAAAAGCGAATTGCCCCATTACAAACCCGAAATTTAATCAAATTATTGTGCCATTCTGTTCTGCCTGAGGCAGTGTAGGTATTTGTTTGGATTACTTTTAAAGATTTTGCACTTAGTAAACAATGCAGTTACTTTTGCTGGAAAGCGTTGTTTACCCAGTTCCTTCAAACCCCCGTATCTGCCGGGGAAGGGCACCCTGCGGGACCCTGCCCCGGGGAGGCCATCTTGGCACCCTGGCTGCACCCAGACCAGGTCCTCCGTGCGGAGTGCTTCCTCGAGGCACGCCTTTTCCCTCACACTTTTACACCTCCTGGGGCCTCTCCTCGCAATCCCTGCAACTCTCATCCCCAGAAGCAGCTGTCTCCTTCCTCCCTGGGGCTGGCGGGTGTCGGTGAGCCCAAAGGCGCCGTGCTCCGCAACGGGCCGTCCACCCCCACAACCGCCCGCACCCAAGCTCAGGCCTCCCCTTCACGTCGTCGCCAAGCCTCCCCTTAGCCCCGCCCCCTCCCTCTGTTTCCCACCAATCGTATGGCGCTCTCCCTGCCCCTAGCCTATCGGTGCCGGCCTCCACACCCGCCCCCTCCTGCGGCGCGATGCCGGCCCCGCCCCCTCCCCGCCAGCAGCCAATGGGCGCGCGGGCGGCAAGCGCGGCTCTCGCGCGGGGTGTGCGCGGGGAGCGGCCGGCTGCTGCCTGTCGCCTGTCGCACTTGGGTCCTGCCGCCGCCGCCGCCTGGTCGCGCGCCGGAGCCGGTGAGCGTCGGCAACTGCCTCCCCTGCCGCGGCAGCGGCACGGTGTGGGAGGGGGCAGCGCGGCGCCTTCCTGCGCCGGGCTAGGCTAGACTGGGCTGCCGGGGCGCCCGGGCTGCGGGGAGCGAGAGAGGAGGAAGCCGTTCGCCTCTTTTTATTTAATTATCGTTGTATTGGGCCAGCGCGAAGCTGCGGGTCAAGGGCGCAAGTGCGCTCGGGGAAAGGCGGCGGCGACGGTCGCGGGAGGAGCCGCGCTAAGGCGAGGTCTCCTTAGCATCCTGGTCGCGTTTGTTTCTGGCTTCGGTGTCAGGGGTTTGCTACCGCAGATCGGGGAGTGGTGGGGAGTACCGCGCTGTAAGGGGTGATTCACTGAGTCTTCAACGCCCTGTAAGCTAGCCGAGAAGAACCGGTGGCTGTAGGTCAGCGGAGGYTAGTGGAGCTGTTCTGAACCATCAGCAGGATGAGTTCGAGCTCTCTAGAAACATGCACACGGCTAGTATCGGGAGTGGGCTTTAAAGTGTGTGTGCATAAAAGTCTTGTGAATTAAACTTCTCTTTTTATTTTTTTTTTTGGGTGACTGGGCCATATGCTTATGTGATTGGTGGTTGTGAAGCTTATAAAAACCGCAGTTACTGTAATCTGCTTTTGAGATATTTAGAACTTTTTCTGTCTGTATTTTGTTCATGACAGCTCTGGGGAGGCTGGTTTATTGGATGCGAATACTAATTAGACTTGTTGCAGAAGGTAAGTTGTTAAAGATTTTTGCGGCATTCGAGATAATCTTGCCTTATTTTTCACACAGCTTTCATATTTTGAAAGATATGTTTTCAGGTTTAGATAGAAAAATCAACCTGAAGTATTTAGTCATTCATAACCCAGTCCAACACAGTTCTGCAGCAGTGTTAGTGGAACTGCAGCAGGAAGGGCATCTTTGGGAAAAGTGCAAAGTAGAATCAAGACAAATACTTCATTCTTTCTCTTATCTGGCAGTTTACCAGCATCTGGAGGACAATCCCTTTGAAACTCTGCAGTCTAGAGGAGATTACAGAAAACTGCTCACTACCTTGTCACGTTTGTAATGGTGCAGCATGGAGAATAGGGAAGATCTGCCTAAGCTATTCAGTTGTCTGAAACAACTGTGTTTACCTGACTGCCTGGCCTCTTGAATTCCAGATCTGCAAGCTATTTTATTCCCATCAGATGGTCACGTGCTTTCCGATCACAGTGAATGGCCAGAAAATAATGTTACTGATGTTATGAGGAGGGGAAATATATATATATATATATATATATATATATATATATATATATATACACACACACATATATACACACACATACTACTATCTATATATATATATGTATATATATATGTGTGTGTGTGTATATATATATGTGTGTATATATATATAGTAGTCCTCGGTGGTAATCAGTAGGCTCTTTTCCTGTGGTGATCAGGTCAATGTAGATTAATTCCCAACTTGCAGTATTGCAGATGTCAGTGTAGTAAGTATGAGGATCTCCAGGAGCTGAAGCAAGKTAACCTTTACTGGGCTGTGTTGTGGCAGATGTCAAATCAAGCTAGCTATTCTGAAGGTTCTTAAAAATTTTTAGTGATATGTACTTCATTCAAGAGCCTCTTCCTGACAGAAAATACTATTAAAAAAAATGGACAACTAAGACTTTTTAATGACTGAAAACTGTAATAGAAAGGTATATTGCAAGAGTAACTGAGCGCCTGTCCCTTTTCTTTTTATTAATTTATTATTTTTTTCCCCCTCACGACTCTGAGTTAGGCTTTCGCGGTTTGGAGGCCCCCCCGCCCCCGGCGGAAGYTGCTGCCTCGCACGGCCCGGGCCTGAAGGGCAGCGGGGGCGGAGCGGCCTTTTGTTGTGCTGCGCGGCGCGCTGCGGCGGCGCGACCTTTCCCCTAGTTTCCGAGGCGGTCACGTGGCGGTGAGCCGGCGCGCGCCTCCGGGCGGACAGCGGGCGCGGCGCGCGCGCCCCGTGCGCCGTTGGAAAGGGCGGGGCGCGCGGGGGGGGGGAGGGGAAGGGAAACGGACGCGCCCTTCAGAGGGCAGGTGCTGTCCGCGCGTCCCGTCCCTCGCTTTCCCCAAGGGTGTCGCAGGGAGACTCGGGAAGGAAGGAGGCAGAGCAAAGCACATGTGTGGTGCGATTATTTTGACTTTTTTTTCTTTTTATTTATTTACTTCTCTGGAGCAACCAGCAGGTAGCCGTGCTCTTGGCAGGAAGGCCGCCTGCTTCCTGCCGCATGTGGAGAGTGTTGGCATGCTGCATCCCGCAACTGCAGCAGCATGTATTTGGAAAACTTTGGGTTGAAAGGTGACCTAGGTGGAAGCTTTTTTAAAATAATTATGTAAAAACAGCATGCAAACCTTTGCTGGTTTTCCTTGTAYTGGAAAAACCCATTGCTTTTATGCTGTGGCATGCTATAGCTAAAAACTCCAGACACAAAGGAAAACAAGAGCTAAGCAGTTGAAAGGCAGTCCTTTTCCCCCTGTCTGGACTAACTGCATTTTGAATGATCTGTTTAAATGTTGGTAAAATGTTTGGACCTGGTTCTTCAGTTCTTCAACTTAACATACAGTAAAAAAAATCACTGAATGTTACTGCAAGAATCGTGTTCTATTTGCCTTTGGTGACAAAACATTGTAGTCAGTGTGTTAGGACTGTTGAGCCCAGGAGGATGGGCATCTGACAAGTCTGATAGAAGTGCTGCCATTCTAGAAGTGTTACCACAGAAAAGGTAAATATTGTAAATTCTAATGCTTTAGTGCATCAGCATACATTGAAGCTAATTAGTGTAAAGGGAGAGAAAATGGGTAAAATTACTAGAATCACAGTGCCCTGGATGTGTCTTTTTGTAACAGCATTAAAAAAAAAAAAAAAAAACAAAACCACCAGAGCCTAGAGCGTAATTTCTGGGTGCATTTTTTTTCCCCTGCATGGTATGATAGCTGTGCAGTACTTTGGTTTTGTGTACTTGTCTCTTAGCAGGATTATTCTAAATTTCTAGAAATTTAGAAGAGATGACTYTTGCATGGATCTATATAGTATAACATGTATTGCAATACAGACTACAATAATGTCGTAAAAAATCTAGGAAGAGTACAGCATGTCCTCCTCTGTGTTAAAAAAAAGAAAATTGATAAGCAATATGACAGTTATAAAAGGCTTTTTTGATGATAGATGAGGAGCATGTCAGTGTTAGAGATTAATCTTCCTTACTGTTATGCCAGTAATTAATGATATACAATAGCCAGTCATTTCTACAGTCCTTTGCCTGGGGTCTCCCACCTGATTGGGTAGTTTTTACTGTCTCTGACCTGTTAAATGAAGAATAAATGTTTCAGAACTACTCTTTGTGACTATTCTTTTCTCTGGCAGCAGCTTTTCTTAAACCATTCCAGTCTCTGATCCAGTTCCTCTCAACAGTTGAAAGGTGGGTATGAATCAAAACTCAGACTGTTTTCTCTTGTCTTTCTATTTCAGAGATACAGTAGACTGTTTCCTGTTGCTGTGGTTTAGTGCGATATTAGCAGTTAATAACATCGGAATGAGTTGGCCTTTTACAGTCTTAACCTGAAGTTTGAGATCCCAGTTGCAGTGAATGAGCACAAGTGGAGACGATTTCTGTGTGACAAGTACCTTTTAAGTGCTCTTTTAAGGAAGACAGAGCTGTTCAGGTATGCTTATGTTACTTTTGCTCTTTCTGTACATCTGTCTGTGGGGTGTTTGTGTGAGGGTATGGGTTTTCCTGTAGGCATCTGCTCCTTTCCTGATAAGCCTACCTCTCTAGTTAACCACTTGGGAAGGGGATAAAGAAATGAGGCAAAGATTCCGAAGGAAATACCTGCAGCAGGTAGCTAATATGCACCTGCATGTGATCTTGGAAAACTGCTGAGGACAGGATACAAGCTGATAGCATGTACCTATGGCTTTATTAGTGGGACAGTGAGTAGCTGCAAGCTGCTGCTTCTGATGTTCTGACATCAGGCTGCCTGCTGTGGGTGAGGTTTGTAGTAGGTCTCACTGTTGCTGTACYTGGGTAAATACATTTTATTCTGTTCTTCAGCTTGTCTTGAACCACAACACTTACTCATTTTTAGACATGAGTAACTTTAAAATACTGTACTTCCAAGGAACCAGTGCTATCAGCTGTAGGGGGATTTAGTTCTGAATGTGGGGAAGGATTGACACCAAGGATTAGGAATCATCAGAAATGAGAACTTTAAAATTTTAATGTTGAATATTGGAGAGAAGGGAAGACTTCTGTCTATTTCAACACTTTGCTTAAGCAACTTTGAGGATGGACTACTAATCTGACCTTGAGGACCCTCTGAGAGGCAGCTCGCACATAAGAATCAAATGAATGTTTTTGGGAACTGAAACCTATCATTGTGTTTTCTGTTGCTGTTGAAGTGGCAGGAGAGAATGTGTCAGTTTAATTTTGTTTTCATCCATATCAGAGGGTGGTTGATTGAATGATACATTAATTATAAGTTTTAAAGGAGGGTGATATTTTGTTCGATGTTTGTACTGTAGCTATTAGGTTCACTTAAAAAGCATATTGAGTGAGTTTAAATTSGCATCCATGCAAGTGTTTATTGCGTAGGAATGACTTGACTTCATTTCTCTCAGGCTTCTCTTAATGATTTTGTGCATCTGCAGTCTTATTAGAATATACTTAATTATTGTAGAGTGAGTTATTGGTAAGACTTAAGAGCAGCAAGTATCTACATGTTTTTTTAATGTACCAAAGAGCATGGTTAGATATTACCAAAGGCTAGTATAGGAGGAARCTGTTTTGAAATAGGAATTCTTCAGAGAATAGCAGTGTCTGGTTAATCTTCATAGTAAGTTCAGAAGTCAGCTACTTGCAGAATATCACATGACCTACGAATAAGCCGTCTACTCTTTGAGGTTCTAGTGTCTTGTTACCTTTTTGAAGAAATCAGGTATACTTTGCAAGAAAGTCGTATTAGCTAGTAGACTATCCAGCAAACGGATGCTTTTCTGGGCATCTTTTAAAGTTGTTTAAACAGTATATTTCATACTGTTTTCAGAAGGTTTTATAGATCAAAACCTCAATTTCCTTTGGGAAACATCGTGACCTTTTTGGGAAGTTGTGTATGAACATATGAAACTGTAGACAACTTCGATCTTTTGTTGTTTCTGTTAAATTGAATGATTTTACTTTAGCTTTGGTTTTAATTTTGTTCAAATATGTGTCAAGTAGCATCAGATGCATGTGAATAAAAWTTTTTTTTGGAGCATCCTTAATTGTACTTGGTTGCCTGTCTTACTTGGAAATGGAAATTTTACTGTTGTGCTAAAGGTTAGATTATATCAGAAAGAAGTAGGGTAGCGCTCCTAAGAGCAGGTGAGGCCTTGAGCTACTGAGTCAGTGCTGAACATTGCTGTACAGCATAAATTGTAGTGACTGAATCTATTGCATTCATAGCAAACTGAAAATRCTGCTGAAATCACATTGGTTTTACTATTGATAATACAGGCTCTCCTATTTCGATAGGAACTATACTGTTTCCCTCTTTTATCATTGGGCATAGCAGTGTAAGTGGCACTTTGGGCCAGCTCTAGAAATCTGCCTGCTGCCTTAAGACTAGCTGACTCTTATTGGACAACATAGTGCTTAAAATGCACACACACGTGCACACATGCACACCTTTGTGTACCAATGCACTGGTGCTTTTAGGGCAAAGTTATTGGAGTAATGCTGAAAAAATGGGAGAAGTGGCAAAATCTTACTGCAAAGTCTTAATTCCTTTATCCTCCAAGCTAATAATATGTTATTGTTGGTCACCAAAAACTTACTTTTCTTGAATGTTTGACTGCTACCAGTTTGACTGCCAAGTTGTGGTGTTCGTTTAAAGCCATTGCACTGTTTATGTACAGGTTTTTTGATCTACTAAGTTTATGTACTTTTTTGAAGCAGTTCTATTATAAAATCTCTTGCATTAAATTATAAGAAGAATCTCTGATAATATTACAATTAAAACTATGCTTTTGAAAACATTTCTGTACGTTTATGTATGTTAGCAGTGCTAATCATGAATTGGGAGTTCTAGTCTGCTGTAGCTACAGATYTGGTTGTAAATGGGATGTTTTTACAAGTACTGATGAGTGGAGTCAATGCCTAATGTATTTGGCTGATCCCTAAACTCTAAACATCATCAAGAGAACAAAAACCTTTGTATGACTTGATTCAGAATTTTGCATTTCTTTTCTATATTGCTAATTTTTCTTCTGAAGCCAGTACTGAAATATTGAACTTTGTAATTTTTCTACATCCTCAAAGGTGTTCTGCCATCRCTTGTTTTGCCTTTCTAGCAGAAAAGAAACAAAGTTATACCTGGCATATGGGAGTGTAAAAATACAATGAAAAGAAAGTATGTTCACTCTAAGAAAGGCCTTCTGTTCTGTTGTGTATGTGGTTGTCAGGTTGTCATTAAACTGTAGTTGGTGTCAAAGTGGAAGCAAGGTACCGTATTAGGAAGTTATTTTTGGATGCTGGCAGTGGCTTTGGCAATCAAGCGACATATTTGGAAGCACAGCAGACTGTCTAGGCAAAAGTCAGCTGCCATGGAGTGACATCTTTTGTATACTTTGTGTAGGTTGCACTGAAAGTTTGGACTGACAGAGGCGCATCAATAACAAATCTAAAGAGTCATGAAGACATAGACACTGTCTCAGTCTTCGGAATTATCTTGCTTTTAATTTAGTTCTGGTATGAAAACAACAGATTTGAGCATAAATATTTATATAAACTGTTATTCATGCATAGTTTGGCTTTCTAGGAAAGTAGAAAATGCAAATTTCAGTAGTGATAAAAGCTTACAAAACAGATGAGAAGAAAGACTTGATCACTGTCTTCTGCACAAACACAGCAGAAGTGTTTTACTGTTTTTAATAGGTGTTTTAATAGTGTTTCTCTAGGTCTGTCCTCAGGCAAGGCTCTTGGAATTGTGATGTATTCAAAGATGCCAAAATATACTAACAAGTGAAGATAGTAAAGACTTGTTGGGAGAAAAAAGAAATGAGGTTTCTGCATGTCTGTTTCCTTCCAAAAGCTGTAGCAAGGTCAGCTCCTGGAGAGAGAGACAGAGAGAGAGAGRGGGAGGTGTAATTGGTTTTATTCCTTAGAAGGAATGTGATGAGGAAAATACAGGATAGAACTTTTTAAAGGTTTTCARTTTTTAATAATTCTCAGAGTTGAATCTGTTAAGAGAACTTTATAGCTCTTGATTTTTTTTTCCCTTTTATATATGGCTTCTTGTAACATTCAAACAGTAACTTACTACTTTACATGTTGATAGAAATGGATTTTTTTTGTCTGTTCTGAAGCAGTTCTACTTCAAAGGCATTGAGCCAATYGCTTGGTTTCCCAAGACCTTCTGAGTTCAAGATGTCTAGCTTTAAATGGCAAGCTTAATATGGCTCTAAGTGTTAGGACATAGTCTGCTTCCTAACTAAAATTGGATTGAATGTACTTTCAACTATTACTCCTCTCCACTTTCCATCTGGAAAACACCCTTAAACAATGCAGCTGTAAATGATTACTATCACTTTCTCCTCACCTGACTGTATCCCTATTTTTAACTTCAGTGCCCCTCTGAATTTTAAAGTTGTAAGTGGATTTTAAGAAAGAAGCAAGAAGTTTAAGGTCAGGTATCTCAATGCCTTTGCCTTTGGTTAGCAAGCTTAGAGGTTAAGCTTGCTAGTAGGAATTTGGCAGAAGGCAGGAGACACTACCTCTAGKGCAAGATGTTTCTCATTGCTATTTTTGTGTTACCTTGTAGCTGCATGAGGCAAAGGCTTTCTAAACACAGAAAGGAAGGTGCTGTCATACTTTACGATGCGATGATTTTCACCTCACGTCAGTGAATCGCATACTACTGTAAGCACGTCTACCATCTTTCAGCAGCCTGTATGTGGCTTGAGTGCCAGAGATGTGTATTTGAAGTCTCTGTCAGAATGAGACTTAGCAGGGAGTGGTACATGGCAATGTTTTCAGAGAAACTGCGTGCAACTGTCACTGCTTTTCCAAGAAATCTGTTAACCTTTGGTTGTCAAAGCAAAATAATTGGGGAGACTTGTTTTGTGAACTTAGTTTGATTCCTGATGGTTGTATGCCCAGTATGTAAATGCTAATCTGTAAATAGATGGTAAAGTACCATRAAGGCAACTACAAACTAATTTGGTAAGCTGGTTTATAAGTAGTAGTCATAGAATTAAGGTTTTAGTGCTTCTGGGACAGCCACATGAGTAAAATTCCTCTTTATTTTTTTCCTCTGCATTTATTAACTTGCTTGCTTTGCAGGAAAAATAGTTATGGATGTGAAAACTGCAATTARATAATAAGTCTCTTTCCAGTGGGCTCTTGGAATCTAATTAGTGAGAAGTGGCAAGGCTTGCCCTATTCCAAATGAAACAGTGAACAGGAGAAAAATGATCAGATTAGTCAAAAAATGTATGGGAAGCAAGTGTCTAAAATTTTTTCTTAGAAAAGAGGTGTCAGAGACCCATTAAAGGGAGATGAGTAGCTTTTTGTGAGGTGGAGGTGATGACTTTGTCTAACTTTCTTATTTGATCATTTCATTAACTAACTATATCAATTTACCTATATAAAGCTTATGAAATCTGTAAAAACATGTAAAAGCTTCATATTCAACAGCATTTCCAAAAGTAACTGTTTCARCAATTAGTATCTGGTTTTATGCAATGCACTCTGTAATAAATACATCACATGTAGCATGTATATGGTACTTTAAAATATACATGGTAATTTTTCCTGTCTTTTAGATGTGTTCTGTATTATATACTTTAGGGAGATATTCCCAATGACAAGTGACTTTTTACATGCCTGATTAAATGGAAGGGTCCTGTATATGATGTTTCTTGTGGCTTCAGATTTCCCAGAGCTGAGGCACTCATATCTTTGAGTGGATGAAGAACATGTAGGGCCTAATGCGGAGTTGACTGTTCTGTGTTTATACCTTAATCATAAGGTCTGTGGAGCAGTAGGCTTGAGAASCTGAAAAGTTGAGCCTTGATCTTTATAATGTAAATATTCTAAGGTTGAAAATTGTGTGCTGAGGAAGTTCTATGTATAATAGAAAGAGCAACGTGGTTTTTCAGACCTTTGTATCAGGTCTTAGACTCCAATATGCTTATGTGTTTTCTTGACTGAAGCCTGAATTCCAACCTAGCAGTATTTTGTAACAATGGAAAAAATCGTGGTAAGTTTTGATTGGCTTGAGCAGAGGTACAGAAAGGGAGGAGAAGCATCTGCAGCTGTTACAGCATGTTTGAGTAAGACTCAAATGAGAAAAGAATAAGGAACTGACT
The DNA here is from genome assembly GCF_003343005.1 of Rhea americana. Taxonomy (NCBI): domain Eukaryota; kingdom Metazoa; phylum Chordata; class Aves; order Rheiformes; family Rheidae; genus Rhea; species Rhea americana. The sequence goes on from NW_028185472.1 coordinate 632,443, forward strand.
TTTTTTTTAATAAAAAAAAAAAGTGTGTGGTTTCTTTTTTAAATACACTAATGTTCTGAAAGAACACTTAGTCGTGGAAATGACAGTTTCAGGTAATTTCTCAAAACCRTGCTTTATTTTAAAGCCTTGACTAAATTGCTAAGAAAGTTAATGTTCCTGGCTCACTGTGGGAAACAAGGTTAATTAGCACATGCTGTGCAGAAACATTTTGCTGACCACAATGCCTGAAGTTAAAAGGAGTTATTGTTTCAGTGGTAGTTAGCTGATTGATGTGGGCGCTGCCTTACCAACTTGGCAAGTGAAGTTCATAAATCCCACGCACGCGCCTTAGGCCTGTGCCCTTTTACCTACTTTGCTAGCGAGCACGTGACTGTAGAGGAATGCAGCAGAGGGGAAGTGTATAGTAGTTTAGGATTAAATTGGCCTTTAAGAGCAAAAGAAGTGGCTAAAGAAAGGGACTCCAGGAAGTCTTTTTGCTGCTCAGCCATCGTAATTCAGACAAACAGTAGTCTCAACTCAAAGACTACTGTTTTTCCTTTGAAAAGAAAAGGGAATAAATCATGTGTGCAGTTGTGTTTTTGTATTTTGGTTTTCTTTCCTGCATCTTTCAGGGTGAAGTAATGCACTACTAGAACTAGATTTGTCGTTGTGTTCAGGGCTCATTTATTTGATTCATGATAAAGAACATTTATCCAGTAAGAATTAATTGGTACTTTGGGGAATGAGGGATACATTCCTTATGGAAGCTCATTTAATTGTATGATCAGGTTAAATTTGAATTTATTAAAACTTCRGTTTGAGTATATCACTGTTTGTGCTTTATGACTAATATTTCTATTTTTTTTCTATCTTAGACAATAGAAATGCATTTGCAAAAGAGGGAAGAATTTCGTGAAATTCCTTCTCTTCAGAGGTAGAAAAGATGATAGTTACAAGTCTGCAGGCTGAGAAGCCACAGGGGAGCTGAAGGGAACTAGTTGATGCAGTACTTAAAAAGCACTGGCATCTCAGCATGASTGAGCTTGAGAACCAGTTGGCCATTCTGGAGACAAACGTGAGAGCCTGACTATCCATAAAGGAATATGGAGTTTTTTTCTTGTTTTGTTTTAGTTTTGCATCCTGATCTTTTGTCTTAATACCACTAAACATATAATGAATTCATGATTTAAGTGCTCTCTCTCCTGTTGCAAACTGTGCTGAATCTAGGTTGTGTACCGTGTAATACTCCTGCCCGACTGTTTTATTGCTGTCTTTTAGTTTTGGTCTTAACTTAAAACTAGTGATGTGTGATTCAAATGAATGAGTAGACAGCAGACTTTGGCTTCCTGATACTTGTCTACAGCAGAGCCCCTATGAATAAACTGTCACTAACAGCCGAGTCAGCAAGTACTACAAACTACAGTTGTCACTAGGGCATACAGGGCTATCTTTTGAGGCTTGTGTTCAAAGCTGATTTGGTTCCTCTGTCTTGATTGGACCCTGTATATTCACAGAACAAATTGCAGATTACCTTTAAGTTGCTGTGAGCTTTAGCTGCTTTTCTGGAAACCCAGAAGACCAGGACACTCAGCTTTAAAAACTCAAGAAATGGCTGATGGATTTTGGAAATTAGTGAATTACCGTCAGACACCATAAGCAGCAGATGCATTGCTGAAGTTGATCATTGAAGGCTGATCCAGGGACAGGCACTTTAAATATCACAAGCAGTCACTTTCCATTGTTAAACTCCATTATTAGATACTCTGCAACATCACTTAACCTGTTCACTTCTGCCTAATGCTCTTCTTATATTCACTATTTCCTAGATCTACTATTACTGCAGCGTTCTCAGTCCTTACAAGTATGCCTGCTTGTGGGCTTTTGTGACCCTTCTCTCCTCCAGAATATTTTGACACATTAGGATATTTACAGCATAGAAGAGTAGGATGGCAGTCACAATAAACTGCTTTTGAAGTGCCCAASTAGAAACTGCACTTGACTGCATGCTCTCAGCTGCTGTTTAAAAGAAAAATACCAGAATTTAAGTTTCACTAAAAAATGTACATACCCTTCAGAGTTGCAAAAATAAATTTGAGCTCTTGACCTCAAAAGACATAAACTAGTTGTACTTAATTTTGATTTTGCTAAAAAGTAAATGAAAATGCYAGTGTCATTTTAGAGAGAAGATGTGTAGATGCATTGTGTTTTGTACTAGTAGAATATGAAATTGAATTATGACCTACAGATGCGTTTACAACCTTCTTGACACATTTCTGAGAGGATGCTGTTTTGGGATTATGCATAGAAGTTTCACTAAGGTAACAAATTTGTGTGGACAAAAGACTTTGGAATCACRGTGGTCTCCTGGAATATGTGGAGTGAACTTTTCCAGTAGTATACTTATAGCCTATCTAYACAAATCTGTTTTCTATGTTCTGATTGTAGGTACTGAAACAACAATTCTATGAATTAATAATGAGCAGAAATAACTTTAGGATATTTATGTTGAAGTACTGATTATAGAAGGAAAGTAAGCTATGAAGATGAGTGGATGAAGAAGAGCTTAAAGTTCACACCAAGTTGGCTGCGTCTTCAAACTAATTTAAAACGTATATAGACAAACTGGATCACAGTTACATTTGTCTTAACTGCTAGTGCTTTCCATTTGAGCCTGACTGCTTTGCCTACCCATTATGATGGTCTTTTTCTCTGTGTTAACACTATTGTTGATTTTTCTTCTGTTTTCATAGTTAAATTGAGCTCAAGTTCTGTTGAATTTCCTCTTCATTCAACTTCAGACTTGTTTATGTGAAGGTCATTTTTTTGATAGGTGTGATTTTGTTTCCTCATATCTGCTCAGCTTTGATTTTACTCTAATTTGCCAGTAAGACTATGACTAAAAAATGACAAAAAAAATTTCTGCACCTCCTTTATTGCTGCAGAATGAGAAGCTAACCACCTGATACACACTTTTTTCCAAATATAGCTTTAATCTTTTGTTCTATTCTGAGCCCTTATAAAATGCGTGTATGCCCCATATTTAACTGGCTGCAATCCTACCAAAAAGGCTTAAGTTATCTGAGAAAGTTTTAGTTCCATTTTCAGCAGTTCATATTAGAAGTGGCAATTTAATTAATATACTGGAGGCCAGACTGAAGTGCAAGCATAGTTTGTGAACAAGAGGATAGTGCTACACAACTTCGATATGCTTTGAGATATTTCCCATAATGACTGAGTGCACTGGGGGCATTTTACTGGAAAATGGCTAACTTCAAGTTCCTTTGAATAAAAAAGAAAGTCTTGTTTTTAACTTTTTTCTTTTTTCTTTTTCTTTTTTTTTTTGTCAGAACTCTCTCTAAAAATGGCAGAAGCCCATCAAGCAGTAGCATTTCAATTTACAGTAACTCCAGATGGGATCGACCTGCGCATGAGCCATGAGGCACTCAAACAAATATACCTATCTGGTGTCCATTCATGGAAGAAAAAGTTCATCAGGTTCAAGGTATTTAAGACTGACAGGTCAAATCTACCATACGTGATGTTTGTTTAATGTTTTATAAATTTATTGAAGTCTTATTTAAGTAAAACTTTTTGTGTCTATATGCAAATAAATGTCCTTATTGTGAAAGACTTCTGTGGGCTTTAGTTAAGGCAAGGGATACTGAGAAAGGCAGCATTGTGTGATGCTATGCTAAAATCACAATGTGAGGGCTGAAAGGGTGTGTCTTTTTGGTCCATTTTATGATGTGATAGAGATGTCTAAGTTAACTATAGTTTTAATTTACTTCATTCTCTTCACAGTAGCTCATTTAATTAATTATCTTTTAGCTTAAGTCAGAAATACAACTTTTGGGGGTGGGAGGGGAAAGGGGCTAGGAGTTAAGCCCTGTCACATATATAAAGAGGTACAAGACTTAGTCTATGTACTGTTTACCAGAATTCAGGTTTGAATTTAGGGAGAAGYGTTCAGTATTTTCAGGTAATTTTTCTGAACTTCTTTCTTGTATAAGTTATGCTAAATAGTGATGTTTCTGCTTTGTGCTATGGATATAAATGTGACAGTCTGAGGTATTTGATCTAGGTTGTTTTAAATTTATTAAGTTTTGTTCATGGGGCCATAAATGGCACTATTTGTTTTAGTAATAGTAACCTAGGTAAACTGCAGGCTACTTTTATCATCTCTTTCAAACACATACTACTTAAATGTAGTCTTAATAAAATCTTAGAAAACTCTGAGAGGGACTGTTTAAATGCCATAGAAAGACTTGAGTCTAATTTTCAATATCTTGTCCAGCAGAGTATTTTTGCCATGTAGAGTATCCTTTTGGAAAGGCCTGACTCAGTGCAAGTGGGAGCTACTGAGGTGTCACTTGTAACTCACTGATTACTAGCTTACTGATTTCAGTATTTTTAGGAAAGACTTGTGGGCAGGATCAATATTGTTGGCAAAGAAACTTTGAGTTTGTTTAATTCCAGATACTGTTGTGACAATTTTATGCAGCATAGCTTTTTTTTTTTTTTTTTTTTATTCCTCCAGTAGTCAAACTTAACTATATCCATTCCCTACCTTGTGAGTTAAGCATATAAAAGAAAATGTTGGAAAATCCTAACTTATTGTTTAAAACTGAATGACTTGAATATGTTGATTTTTTGTTTCTTTCCATGGTAATATGAAGTCAACCACTTTGGTATGAAAAAATTATGTGAAGGCTTTTCTTTCCAGAATGGAATTATCACAGGCGTTTATCCTGCTAGCCCATCTAGCTGGCTTATTGTAGTTGTGGGTGTGATGTCAACAATGTATGCCAAAATTGATCCTTCTTTAGGAATAATAGCTAAAATCAACCGAACTCTTGATACGACGTAAGTAGATTGGCATCTTACATTATTTCTCTAAACTGAATCAGTTTGATTTGTAACTACTCTTCATGTAACCCCACTGAAGTGCAGTCAATATTTGAACAGTTTGTAACAGAGTAAGCTTAATAAGCAAAATGTTTAAGAAGTATAAAATGTGTAGGTTGTCATACCAGTATTACTGCATTTAATGAGCATTTGAGCAGCACAGTTGGCAACTTCTGTTGCCTTTGTTCTTGCTAGATGAGAGGATATTTGTAAGAAGTGTATTAAAAGGGGACAAACTGGCATGAAGCTTAGGTAATGTCTCCTGCATTATCACGGGGCTTAGGATGGCACTGTTAAGTTCCCTTAAAACATGAACTGACACTAACTGGCACCTGCTGGCTTTTGTTTTAAATAGAGGTTATATGTCGAACCAAACACAGAATATCGTGAGTGGAATACTTTTTGGGACAGGGCTTTGGGTAGCCCTTATTGTCACAATGCGCTACTCTCTAAAAATGCTGCTTTCTTATCACGGTTGGATGTTCGATGAACATGGCAAACTTTCTGCAGGCACCAAATTTTGGATGGTAAGAATATATTGCCTTTTKGTTTGTGCCTTGATCTCTGTCTGATCTGTATGCAAAGACCTAAAAGAGACAACTTCTGTTTCGTTTTTTTCCCCCTCTTGCTTGTTCTTTTGTGTATTGGGATGGGATGCTGCTAGGTAGAGATTCTAGTAACTACTGTCTTGCTTTTGATTCTATAATTAAACTACTTGGAATAACTTCTAAATGTGCCAGCACCTTGGGACTGTATGACTGAAATACCTACTTTTTCCTCTATGTGCGAATGAATGCGGGCTGCAGCTACAATGACAATCTTCCCCAGAAAGTGCCACCTTAGTTCTTTGTTGAAGTTCAAATCTTGGGAATTCTAGTGATCTACTCTATGAACCATTATTTTTGAGAATGAGTGTAATCTTTTCACTTTTAAAGTAAAGTAACTACAGCTTTTGGTACTGTGGCTTCTAGTTCAGTGAAGCTTGAATATACTTGACCTAAAAGAGTTGGTGGTGGACTCAAATATTTTATGCTTTTGTCTCCAAGTCCAAGAGGACTGTTTTGAAAGACTGGTATGAGACTACATCTACCAAGCAGTTTGAATTGAAAGTCATCTTTATTTTGCTTCTATGATTAATCTTCTTTACTGATATACTTGAAATATGTTTACAGTAACTGATATCCTTATTATTGAAAATGCGTGATTTCAGGTGTATTATGTTGAACAACTAACTAAAGTTGTATGCTGCATTTGTTTATGATAACTTTTATGTTGAAATAAAGTAGCATTGAATGCCCTTTCAATCCATTTAACAGTATGTTTCCAAAATGTATTAGAGGTGAGTGTGTGAGGTAGGTGGATTGTTATGCTTTTTTGCATATATGTGGGAACATTGACAGAGATGGTAATGCTCTTTCTTGTCAGGATGAAATTAAACAGATCTGGCTTCTGTTGATAATTACGGTGTTTTGGAAAACAATTTGAGAGGCTGTCATTTCCTCAAAGGATGTAGTGGGGGTAAAGTGAGGGAGTATGCATACGGGTGCTCAAAAGGATGAAGTGAGTTTTTTATTATTCAAACTCATTTGTTTCAAGTGTTGTAGAAATCCTTTTCCAGTGTTGTAGAAGTAACTGAAATGTCCTACTAAGATAAAATTAGTCTGTGCAGCCTTGAACTTTTAACTGATGTGTTAGACTAACAAAATGCGATTTTATTCTGGGAGGTGTTCAGTAATGAGCAAACAAAAATGATGCACTAAAATAGAGTTCAATATTAATTTGTTACAAATGAAATTTCTAATTGATAGTTTCTCCTGGAAGTGGTATCAGGAGCCTCATGACTTGAATATGTACAGTACAGGCTCTGAATGGTAAGGCTTTCTGTCAGTTGCTTGTAGTTCTCACTGTTTGGGTTTTCAGCATGTCCTACCAAATGGATATTTTAGTGTTAATTTCCCATATAACACTAGCCTTAAACAGTGTGAAATGTAGTGCTGCTTACCCTGCTTTGCTGTTTATTATATTTCTGGGTTCTTAAGAAGCTCTTCCTATTCTCAATTTGAAATGCAGATTGCTGTAAAGGTGCATACTTAACAGTGTCTCATTTCTGCTTGATATGAAGTTTCATTTTGATCCCTTATTTGCTTTTTAACTATTTCCCACCAAAGAGAAGACTGATTTCCCTAGTAAAACAGTCCCAATTACCTTAGCTTTCTAGATGTTTATTGCCTTTTGATGTTCCATAATTTTTTGGAGGGAGTTTCCAATTCTTTTCTTAGCTGTTTCTCTGATTAAAACCATGAAGAACTGTTACTGTGAATTTACTGTCCTCTGTTCAAATAGTCAAGCAGCTAGAAAAATTGGGAATTGAGTTCAGTCACAGGGCAAAGTATTTCTTAGGCTAGTAGGAAATCTGATGCCACTTTCAAGGAAGATGTTTAATCTTCCTAATAAGTTAAATTTCCTGCAGCAGTGTTAGGGGAAGAATCCAAGTAGTGGTTGCAGTTAAAAATAAATAAAAATAAAAAAAATCTGCAAACGGGTGCAAAGCCTGCTAGAATGAGATCATTTGCTGTGTCTGGATGTGAAATCAGGGAAGCTAAGTRTATGTGCATGTATCAGATCACCTTGTTGGTCTCAAACTATTAAAAAAAATCTCTGGTAAAGTTTGCTTAAGAGATAAATACCTTGAAATGTGTGTGTTGTTAACATCAGTTGAGCAGGTACTCTCTTTGAGAAAATTTCAGCCTTGCATGGCTTAAGAGTTTGAATAAAACTATTTCCTTCCTACATGAAAGGAAACATGCAGGTGTGGAAAGCAGCTTTTCTTATGATAGTCTGAGCTATCTTTCTGACCTGACTTTAAACTTGTCTTGTCGTGAGGCACAGTTCGATTTTGTTGAGCTGATTACTGTAGCACATGCATGTACATATAACATCTCTCTGATGCAAATCCTTTTGCAAGGAAGTCTTTGATCCTGGTATCACTCTGCAATTCTTCACAGCTGTACTGCCTGAAATAACCTCCTATAGCAGTGCTGACCAAAGAAATTGAGAGGAGAAAAAGCTATATTCTACGTTCATTCTAAGAAATAGTTCATTCTAACTATTCTAAGAAATAATTCTGTCAGTTACTGAAAATCTTGTTTTCTGTGGCAAGTTCTGGGAATTTATTAATGAAATTTTGTGATCTATTTTCTTTTGTCCTTAATTTAAATACTGGGCTTCACAGAGAAGGATCTGGTGGGTTGTTGGTGTAATACTTTGCTGAAGTGAAGTGGTAGGTCAGGAACCTTCCATGTGTGGCCCAGAAGTTCCAAGACCTATATATTCAGCCTAGGACATGTTGCAGCTGAGGAGTGGTCATACATGGAAATGCTGCTTCTGTCTCCTATAGAAAACAGAGGATACTGTAAAAATTAAAACTGAGATGGGAACTGTTTTGCTTTGGCTGTTTCCTTTATAATAGAAAGTACTGAATATAACACTGGCATGCTTGCACAATTTGGTGTGTTCAAATCCTGCAGTATACTGCCTGAGACAGACTTGTACTTGAAGAGATACCCTCTTACAGCAGTACTATTATTGCAGTTGAGTTATAATCTTGGAAAATACTTGACAGGATTCCCAAGCATAATTAAATATTTTATAATGGCTATAGTTATCCAGGATTCTTAGCTAAGTGAGAGGCTTGATAATGATTCCTATTTTGAAGCACAGTGCAGATATTTTGCATTATCTGCAATATAAATAAAAGATCAACATGCAGACTTGCTTTTTTAATCTTCACAGATAAAAAAAAATATTGTATAACTGTCTATTTTGGATTGAGATTAAGGTATATGGTACACAGGATAATACTGATTAATGATGAGCATTGTCTGGGAAGTCAGGTCTTGATACCCCTCTCTGTTCCACTGAGCAGGTTGTTTAACCTTTAGGAAATTGGTTTGTCAGTGCCTTGTTTTCTTTATGAAGCAGTGATAAGGATATCAGTCTAAGTTTAGTGCAGTATCCTTTACTGATGAAAAGGACTATGATTTACATTATTCTTTTACTCTGCCATGCTCCTTTGCTGAGCCTAGTAATTTGAGGCATGTATTTTGGGTTTGTCTTTTTTCAGGCACTTGTAAAACTCTTCTCAGGACGTAAGCCTATGTTATACAGCTTCCAGACATCTTTACCACGATTGCCAGTTCCATCTGTGAAAGACACGGTCAATAGGGTATGTTGAAAGAATTTATCTCATTTTTTCAGTAACGTTGAATCCATATATATATATATGTGTATATATATATATATATGTATATATGTATGTATATGTATATATACACGTGTGTGTGTATATATATCCTCATGATCTTTCTATGCCTTATATAATCACTGTATGGTGGTAATTAATACAGTCTACCAGATTAACGCTTCTGCATAGAAATCAAAATAAAGATTACAAGAGACCACTGAAACAAATGATAATTTGAAGCCAGAGGTGGCATGCTAGTTCATTATTGGGTGGTACAATATCAGTTTATGAAGCATGACTTCCAGGGGTATTTATTAGCCTTTGACATACCTGTTTTTATCTTTCGCAGCTTGAACATACAGCATGTGTCTTGTACACTTTGCTATGAGGTTTGTGTCATAAGTAAGACAGTATGTCACAGAAACTGAAAGTTTGATTACAAGAGGCTTAACTCCCTCTGCCTGATCTTGAAGAAGCAGTATCAATTGACTTAAGCAACAAAAGCAATTCCAGAAGCTGCCAGCTTGCTGTAGCAGAGGAAAAGGATAATTTAAAGCTGAAGTGTTTTAATTCTTTACGTAAAACATCTTGCTCCCTGAGAAAGGAAAATACATCTTTAGAATTAGAAAAGTCACCTTCATCTGTGATTTGCCAACAAATTCCTGGAAAAGATTTGTTTCTATACTTTGAAAATGTGCACTCAGTACAGGAGGTTATGCCTTTATTTTACCAATGTAATACTTGCAACCCTATGAATTGAGTCTGAGTACTCTTTGTCTATTGTTCAAATGCTTTGTGAAGATATGACAACAAGCCACAGAACAATGACTATGCTGATGTAGATTCTTTTCTTCTCTTCCAGTATCTGGAATCAGTTCGACCACTTATGAATGACGGAGAGTTCCGAAGAATGGAGGGTCTTGCCAAAGATTTTGCATTTAATTTGGGACCAAGGCTTCAGTGGTATTTGAAGCTAAAATCTTGGTGGGCCACAAACTATGTAAGTGGGTAAATAAGAGATGTACTGTTTAACTGATACTTAATTTGTTCCTTTGTTCCATGATGCATTCTTGCCTTAATCTTCATTCTTTCTGAAACTTAAAAGAATGCAAAAAAGAAGAAAGAAACAAAAAAAACCCAGCCTAATATTTTATAAAGTGCGTTAGAGACCACTTAATTTGGGCAGAAATAATTTGATATGGATAACATGGTAAACAAGCAATGTAGTGAGCAGAACTTGAATGTAGGAATCCTAGGCTTGTGGTCATTTTTCTGGAGCAGGCTACTTACCTTCTGCTGCTGTCTCTGTAGCTTTTGAGTTCTGTTTGTTTGTTAAGCTAATTTATAACTTGGCACTGGGCCTTGCTGCCCAGATAGTTTACAAGAGTGATTTAGATCAGCATTTCTATTTAGAGCATCTAAAGCATATAGAAGAGAAACCTGGGCAAGAATCAGAACAATGTGTGTTCCTTACCAGAAAGGAAACCCATACCGCCAACACCACAGTGAGAGATGTGTAACATAATTTCTTTCTGAACTGTTAATTTACACTTAGCTGTACACAGTTACCCTGGCTTAGGCTGAATAACATTCAGGAGATACGATGCATTTTAAATGTTAGCTGAAGACAACTTCTTCAAACACATATTATGAGGAAGTTGTAGCTGAAATTTTGATTTTTTAGTTTTCTGACTCTTTTGGCTAATTTCCCTAAATGTTAACACAAATAGTATGTGTGTGGAGGGGACGATTCTTGTTTTTAAGTATTATGTACAAGTGGTGTTATTAACCTAGCGGAAACTGTGGAAATAGTGAGATTTTTTTTTATTTATTTACTGTTTTTTCTTCACACTGCAGGTTAGTGATTGGTGGGAAGAATATATTTACCTTAGAGGACGTGGACCAATTATGGTTAATAGTAATTATTTTGCAATGGTAAGTAAATACTATAAACACCTCACATGTCAAAGAAGGATTGTATAACTTCTGCTGGGAGTCTTATTTCTTGATATCTTCCTACTGGAATTCCATTGCCACAAAGCACGTGACATTTGTTTTTCTTCTAGTATGAGAGGCAGCCCGTGTCTTAAAGTATAGAGGTAATTTATAATGGAGACTTAGCATATCTGCCAATTGGGCATTTTACAGTAATGGCTTTTTATAGTTATTTGCTTACTGCAGTAAGTGTTGCCTCATCTTGCAAAAGCTCCATATAAAACTTTTTAAGTAACATGGTTCAATGGGGTGTGGTGTTCATATTGGCAAATGTCTTCTAGAAGTAGAAATGTAAAAGGCCCTAAAAACAAAACTACAAAATACAATAGTCAATTTTGAAGCCATCAAGTCAACACAATAGGGCACTCTATATAATTTAAAGCATTTTCTTTAGTGACATCAGAATAAACTTCAAGGAAGAAAGTGGATGAGAAATACACAAGTACTTTTCTCAGTATAATGTGGTACTCGCATTAATTTCTGATTCCTGTGTACTTTACAGGACTTCCTTTATTTAGCTCCCACTACCTTGCAGGCAGCTAGAGCTGGTAATGTTATCCATGCCATCCTGCTATACCGGAAGAAACTGGACAGACAGGAAATCAAGCCAGTATGTATATCAATTTAAATTGTTGATGATCTTTTCTAGCAGTCTGTAAGAAGTAGATCTTTTTTTAATCTCTAAGGAGGGGAGGGGAATGTCTTATGTCAGAACTGCAAGTAAGATGTAACTAAATTTGCAAACTCAAATGTTTGTGCTGTCAGCTAAATTATGTGTGGATGGAAACTATCAACTATCAAAAATATAGGCCTCAGGTCAACTAAAAAAATCCTCTGTTATATTTGCAGTGTTTAAAATTGATGTATGTATTTGCTCAAAATAGATATGGGCTTGTACTTCATTTGTTAAGTATTCAATCTAACAAAAGTTACTGGTTGCACTAAGCATGTAGTGATATTTTTTGAGTTGCTGAAATCCTAATTTCTCAGCAGAAAACACGTTTGCATATTTCCTGCTAAAACCATTCTTAAGGGAGGACTTAAAGTAATCTTTAGAATAACAGCAGATGGATCGTATGAAATAGGTTGTATTGTATGCTGAACTTTAAACTATGCTTGAAAGCAAGCAGGAAATATTTGTGTCTTTTACAGATTTCTTTATATGGTTACCTAGCTCAAGTAAATCTCCCAAATGGGAAAAATTGACTTGATTTGTCAAAGTGGAAATTAAAATATGATTGTAGCTGGGATTTTAATCCTTTATTAACCTGATGTTAACCCTGAAGCTATTTTTTTTTAATGAAATTAAATGTAAGCGATCTCATGATTTACTAAAAGTACTCATCTCATACCACCTCTGAACACTGGACTTCCTGGAAGCTTCAGTATCCTTCAAGCAGGCAACAAACAAGTGTTAGATTTTATTTCTATTTCATATTTTATTTAAACACAACCCCTGTCTGCATACTCATTCTTTGATACTCAAATGGATGCAGTATGTGCCTATTATCGAACACCCAAAGAAACATAAAGAAATGGTTTCTGAGTGATTGTATTCTTCAAAGCAGGTGTCCTAGAGGAATTCTTCTATTTTGTTTATATACATATTACTCAGACCATTGGAACAAATGTGTCTAAGAAATCATATTAGGCAAGCAAAACTCTACTTGAAAAGTTCCAGACTTCAGAGAAAAATAGATCCTGATTTGGATTTTGTGGCTGTAAGAAAATCTGTCTGAAAACAGAGTGAAGCTGAGTAGTATTAGCCACTACTCAACTGCTCTGTAAGGAACTTCAGGAAAGGTTGCCCTTGCATTTCTCTGTCATATTGTGATGTGTCTTATGTACTGGCTTCAGTGAAGACGGTATTGCTAGATGTTACAAAATGTTTAGTGTTTAGTAATAATATTACTGAATTTTTACCTGGCTGTATTCAGCTTTATTCAGTTGGTGGAATCTTCCACACACAGTTCAAGGGAAGACAAGGAACAAAAACTTGAGTTCATGCATTTTGAATTTTCTGTTCTACAGCCTCTCCTTAATCAGACTGTTTTTACTTTCCTTTTTATTTGCTGACTATATATATATTATATATAAAATTACAGTTTTAATCTGTTTGTGGCATAGATTCTTCTGTTGGGATCTACTGTTCCACTCTGCTCAGCTCAGTGGGAGCGAATGTTTAATACCTCCCGTATCCCAGGAGAGGAAACAGGTAAGCAGGCCCAGCTGTGGAGAAGGAACACCTTCAGGGAATTCAAACAAGTTTTGGGGGTGTTTTCTGCTAAAATCTTATTTTCCTAGATAAGGATCTGAAAGATGTAAAGGTCACTGTCATAGTTGTTTCTCAGAATTTAATGAATCACTATCAAGTACATAAATATTTTTTTTTCTTAGTGACTTAAATTTCGGTCTTTTCTGTCTCTTCCTTTCTTTATTTAAAAGCTGACTTCAGGAAACTATTGTCTGCCTTGTATTTTAGGTGTAATTTAAACCTTTTACTTTTCTCTATTCTGCTCCTTCAGACTCTTTTGGTATCCATATTAGCTTTGTGAAAGCTGTGATCTTATCTCAACTATTTTAAAGTCTATCTTTTGTTTGCTTGACTTTCCTTTCAGCTTGTGATTCACAATACCATTTCAATTTGTTCTTCTCAGAACAGAGGTATGTTCAACCCAWGTCATTTACCTGGCTTAGAGACAGTCTCAGTCTTAGTCCTGTCAAGGATTTCAATCCCACTGTTAACAGGTGACCATTTGAATACATTATAAAATACCAGCCACGCTAAGGAAAGCATACACTCATTTCTCTTTTTAGTTCCTGCCCTGCCCCAGCTCCCAGTTATGGATTGATTATCCTAAGTTATGTGTAACTTAAATTTTTACAGCGTAATGCTGAATAAAGGGAGGCAGCTGCTGAGCTATAGCAGGGTGGTTTTCACCTGGATCTTTTGCTCATCTTCTGCTTGTTGTGGGACACTTAGGATGTGTTTACATGACACAAGCAATCATGTTAGCCCAGGAGAAGATAATACTGTGTCTTTTAGTGACAGTCCGTATATGCATTTTTTATTGTAGGTGTATTAAGTTTGTCTTGAGGGAGAGCAGCTGCATGCCTCCATTGACACTGCCTAAAGACATAAATGCCTGGCATGCCTCTTTTCACTTTGGGTCCTCTTAATTGCCCACTGAGCCACTGAAGTGTTAACCATATAACTCTGGGATAAATCAATCTCTGTTTCTCTCTCTCTCTCTCTCTCTCTCTCTCTTTTTTTTTTTTTAATTGCTTTCCATTGCATAGCAAGAATCCTGTTACTTAACCATATCAGGGCTTGATTGCTTATCCCAAGTAAGAGTGGTGCTCTTTAACAGACACTTCTATAAGATGCGTGGTTTTTTTCTGAGTAAGTGTTCCAAACTTTCCGTCTGCCTTGCCTATAATTCATTTTCACTGGTGTGAATGTTGATACCTGCCATACTAAGCAGTTACATCTCAGGCTTAAATAGTACGGTGCTTTTGGTCAAGGTACACTTGGTTTTCACTTCGGTTTGTATTCTGTAGTGAACTGGAGCTTTAGAATTCCTGCATCCAGCTGTCCTGAAAGTTCTGAAGAGCTTTAAGTTTTTGCAACTTTTAAGAGCCTCATTTCTATGTGATGTTTGAGTTTAGTGCTTAGGAGTCAATGGCAGACCTCTAACAACTTCTTGTTCTGCCTTAACATGAAAGCAATCAGTACATCAGATTTCCCCAAATCTCAAAGATGAGGTCTTGCAGCTTATTCTTGTATGGTAGCTGTTTTCTACAGCTAGTGTATCCCTAAAGGCTTATTGTGGATTTCTCCCCAAGGTGGCCTCTATAGCTGTGTTGGCCAGAAGAATAATCCTAAATGACATTTGCAAGATTCAAGCTTATTTTTGTGTTCTTAATATTAAAATGGCTTTTTTCCTTCATTGAGGAACTTMAAGGGGACATGTTTCTTCTGGAAACACTAGCATTGTTAGACAAAAGGTAAAAGAATATTGCTATACGCTTTCTTTTTTAAGAAGCAAACTGTATAATAATCTCACAGTTGAGATTTTTTTGCTATTGGGATGCCTTCTGTACCAGGCCTCTCTGATCTGGATATCTACTGAACAGGATCTTGGAATTGAATTCACATGTTTACTTAGCACCATGTCATTGTGGCAGCATACAGAATGGAATACAGAATTGTCTGAGTTATCCTTACAGTCATGGTTAGTGTGGAAGAGAATAGCTGATAACTTGGAATGCAGGGGGCTGTTGGTTAGTCACCTACATTGAGAATGTGCATGCAGGCTGTTGCCTGAAGATAAGAGTCTTTTTTTTTCTTCTTATAACTGCAGTTTTGTTGATATGTAATCCACTCTTATGCTCCAGCTTGCCTTTGAGTACATTAGTTCCCTCTCAACTGCTGAATAAAAAGCTTAAGAGTTTCTGAATAGACATAGGGATATGTCAGTTTCTCTCTTCCCTGCCTACATGCAGGATTGCTGACATTTGCTGTCCTGTATCAAAATTGTTTTTATGTGTGTATGTTTGGGGGGGGGGGGAGGCGGGAAGAGATGTTATCCAGTAAGCAAAGCAATGGGCTTGTCTCAGAGATCAGAATTCTACTCTCAGTTCAGCTACTGGTCTTCTGGTAATTAGCTAGGAAACTGTTTCCCAGCTATGCCTCAGCTTCCTTATCTGCAAAATTGAGAAAAAGGTCTCTCCCTAATGTAGAGATCCATGATCATAAACTATGACATTAACTGTGGTCTTTATAGTCTTAGATACTAGCATGTTTTTCAAATCTGCTTCTTAGACAACTGTAGTGTATGAGCTATTATTAGTTGGAATACTTCAGGTACCAAAAGCACTTGCTGTTGCGTTCCTTTCTGTGCCCTGCCCCCTCAGAAAGTATGAACTGTTTRCATTTAACTTTGAATTTGGTGTTCTATCAGTCTGAACTGAGTTTTGCTGAAAAGTTATAAAATTAGCGTATTCTAATTGTAACACCTATTAAATTACATCCTGTACCTATTTATACTCCTCCTAATTTCTCCTGCTTGAGGCTTAAAGTATGTTAAATAAAAATAAAGTAAGCTTTGTAAAATTAACTTTTTTTCTAAGTGCTTTTTGCTTCCCATTCTGCTTTTTCCGTTTTCCATGTTTTCATAAAAGAAAGATAACATGTCTCATCATGCCTGTGCACAGGTGACTCACTTTCATTTTTCAAATACTGAAAAAATATTTTTCCCAAATTCTGAAAAGTAGCTTGATTTTTATTTATTTTTTTTTTGCTGCCTGCTTTAAATATTTTTATATATGTTAAGGTTGCTGTGAACAGCATCTCTTATTTTAATGCTTTCATGTTGTTGCTGGTAAAATCTTAATAGACATTATAGTCTGACAATTGCCCAGTTGTTTAATTTTCATGTCTTTAGGTATTTGATGGAGTAAGTGATTTATTTTAGGCAGACAAGAACTATTGTCTTTTCATTCCCATTAACTATAGGAAACCCATGCAACACATTGCATGCATCTTCAGATGTACACAAATGAATTCTTGCACCAGCAGGAATAAATGGGAGGATGTTTTTAATAATTTAAACAAATTTCTACTCCAAGTGGCTAAATCTGTATTTATGCCTATAAAAGATCCAAAAGGATAGTTGCTGGTGCTGTACAATTACTGTGAAGTCAGTTGGTGTAGATGACTAATGATCTTTTTATTTTGCTTTTGCACTCAAGAGTTGTCCTTTTGTATGGACACATGACATGAACACAGGTGCTTTCCTGACTTTGGGATGGTGGAGAAAGTCACCTTAGTAGATGATTGCTCTGCAGTTTTTTTGGCCTTCTGTGGGCTACTGTGTCTGGTGCAGGAACAGAAGAAACAACTGTTGTTTCTCCTCAGTTCACAGCTCACTGTATTAATAGATTCAGAAATTCTCCAACTTGACAGTTGGGGAGTGGTGCTTAGGCAGATCCTACCACTTCTGTCACAGGCATCCTGTCTTTGGCAGAACTGCTGAGAGGATAGTCAAAGGCTCAAACATAACTGCTTCTGATCAATGGATGGAGGTTATCTGACAAAACCTTATGGTTAGCTGAGAGCACTCGAAGTATAAAACACTTTAGTGGTACAGTGTTTCTCAAATTTGTCAGACTTGTGAGCTGTTTTCTTAGGCTTGGTCCTCRTTTTTGTAAATAGAGAAACTTGTGGCCTAGGTTTCTCTTTCACTGATTACCATATCATTGAATTTTATGGCCATACATGAAGTATTCTGCTCTGTATCTGCCAGAATAAATTTGAACAGACGCTCATAGGGCTAAACTTGGGCTCTCTTATGAATTTCCCTCAGCTTGCTCCAAGAGCTGTCCAGCTTTTGAACATTTTTTTTAAAGTACCTTCACGTAGATTGATCTAGCGTATTTTGCTGACTGCTTAAACTACAGAATCAGAGCTCACTTTTCAGTTACTGAAATACAGATTTAGTTGCTTAATGTTGGCATTCAGTATGAGAACTGTTGGTGCTATACATGCAAGTAATTATTAAATCTGGATATCTAACACTTTCATGCAGCATTCCTTGTGTGCTGTTTAATGCCAAATATTTAGTGTATTAACATTTTGAGACTTCAGCTTTGTTTTCATATAATTAATTGTAATTCCAGATACTCTYCAGCATGTGAAAGACAGCAAACACATTGTAGTGTATCATAAGGGGCGTTACTTCAAAGTGTGGCTGTACCATGATGGTAGACTGTTGAAACCCCGAGAAATTGAACAGCAGATGCAAAGAATTCTTGACGATGCKTCAGAACCTCAGGCTGGGGAGCAGAAGCTCGCAGCTCTTACTGCAGGAGATAGGTAGGATTGCTTTCATACTAATTCTAATACTTGGAGCCATTTACTAGTTAAGTGTTGGCTTTGGACCTTTTAAAACTGTCTGCGGTCAGTCAATTATATCATGACCACTGATTCCTCCATTGCTGACATGTGACAGCTGATCAGTTCCACTGGATTTTAAAAATAACTTGGTAGTGACCACCCTGTGTGCAGATTCCCTATACTTGGAACTYAGATCTTTATTGTGAGAGCAGTTATTAGAAGCTTTCTAGTACTGAACATACTTAAATTTTAAATCTGTTTTGGGTTCAGTTTGTATTTTAAAATTTAAGTCTTGAATGTGAATTCAGTAACAACTATCACATATCCATGATTTGAACCTACAAAATAAAGCAATCCTTAACCAGTTGATTCTAGATGCAAGGTAACTGAATTCAGTTAAATTTGACAGGCTTACAGTTCAGTTTGATTTCTTCTGGACAGGGGGGAGGAGTCTTGAATCTTAATGTACTTTCCTACTAAGTAATATTCCTTTCTTTTTTTTTTTTTTTTTTTTTTTTACTGTTTCAAAAATAAATTTTTAGTTGGAAAACATTTGAATGTCTAAGTAAATGTGGTACAACTATACAGAAATTTCCTTGTGAATGTTCAGGATTGCTTTAACCTCAGATGTGTTTGGGTTTTGTTTTGTTGATCTTTTCATGGAGCTTTACCCAGGCTGTTTTGTTTAGATTTGGATATTAGTATCTGTGGTTTGCTTTCATGACACATTAMTAGATTTTTTCCATGAAATAGATGCTTTCTTCTAATGAATTACAAATGTGAATGATATAGGCTATACATCTTGTGTGTAGGCAAGATACTGAATTTTTGAAAGAATAAGCTTCAAGTCAGTGTAATAATACGTGACTTCCTAGGATTCCATTGTACGTATACTTTTAGAACTTCTCGTGATAGTATAGTTTCAGTGTAATAAAAGTAGGTGCTTTAAATTTGATTTAAAAATACATGGATTGTCTTGTAATGATCTTAACATTGCTAAAACATTGACTAATTTATGTAAGCTGGCTATAAATCAAACTCTTTTCTACAGAGTACCATGGGCTAAAGCTCGGCAGGCTTATTTTAGCCGTGGAAAGAACAAACAGTCCCTAGATGCTGTTGAAAAAGCAGCATTTTTTGTGACACTGGATGAYACTGAGCAAGGGTACAGGAAAGAAGATCCAGTGGCATCACTGGATATGTATGCAAAGTCCCTAATACATGGCAGATGTTATGACAGGTACAGTATTCACTTTGTAGAAAATCCCTTCTCTTTGATATAACTGTACTGATTTGCTTATCTAATATATACAAATCGATGTGTTACAAGCTAAAAAAATTATGCCTGTTTATTTAAAACAGAAATTTGCGTACTTGTAGATGACTGTATAAGAGAGATCAAGTTTCTCTTATGGTRTAAGAATGTTTTTAAAAGCCACAAAACCCTAGAAAATCCCAATTTCTCTTTTAGGTGGTTTGATAAAACATTCACTCTTATCGTGTTCAAGAATGGCAGGATTGGCCTGAATGCAGAGCACTCTTGGGCAGATGCTCCTATTGTTGGACACCTTTGGGAGGTAAGTGTTTTATATAGACAGTTAATGGAGAAGATCATGTGATGATGTCTGTGCAATGGTCCTGAAGATCAGGAGGTCCCTTTAAGTCCCGTGTGTGTGTGTGTGTGTGTGTGTGTGTGTGTGTGTGTGTTGCTGGTAAGTGATTATGGAACTGCTTCTGTCTGACTTTTACAATGACTGTAGAATTTAAAGGAGCTTGCTAAAAATAGATTGCTTTGTCTTAATTTAATGATCATAATTCTAATTTAATGACCATTGGAGTGCTCATGGAAAACTGATAAAGTACTTCTACTAACTTGTCCTAAGTCAGTGATTGTTGCCTTTATGATAGGACGTTTTATTTTGCAGGCATACGTGCTTATGAAGAACTGAGCTCTAAGGAAAACAAACAAACAAACTTGCATTCAAAATTTAAAGAAATGGCACAAATTTAACTGCTCCTCTAAGCCATTGGATCATGAGCTGCAGATTGATTTGCTCTTTAAATTGGCTGTTGTATTTATTTGCAATGAATGAAATTAATGTGCTTTTTGTCAGGTTTGTTCATCGTGTGTAGTTTGTTTGCAATCCTTTCTCTTTTTTTTCCCTTTGAAGTTTAAACATATAAATTATTTGACTGCGTCTCTTAAAACTATGTCATAAGCATTGATTAATTCTGATTTTGTTATGCACTTGTGCAAAAGAGTCTCAGGCCTGACTGGTGCTTTCTAATTTTGTTATCTGAGAGTATCCTTTTGCATAAAAACAAAAAAATCCTAACTGTAATTTCTAACCAGGGAAGAAAGAAGACAAATCTGATTTGAGATTAGCTTGACAGTCTAGCTTTGACTAGCCATTCTGCTCACTGGSAGTTGCTTTTATTTTCTTCTAGAGCACAATTTGTGAAGCTTCAGTTCATATCTCTGTACTCAARAATTACTATTAGTTGCCCAATTTCCTGCTAAAACTTAGAAAGCATAAAATAAACTAAATAGAATTTCATTTCCTAGAAAATTACCTATTGTTAAGTGTTTATAGATTGTCTATTTTTAGAAAAAGTTACAGTGAATTAGATTTTTATTTCATGGGTGGCATGTTCTGTCTGCTAAGTGAGAAAGTTAGATTAAACTAGTGATTAAAAATATGTATGTAGAAAGTGCAATAGATTTTTGTCAAGTTTCTCCTTTCTGTGTTGACTTACTCTAAGAATGCTGAATCTTGTAGGACAGAGCTACTTTTTTTTTTTTTTTTTTCCTTCCCCTTTCCCTTCCCACCCTGTACTTTGGCATATTGCTCATCTTGAAAACATTCCACTTCCCCACCCAAAAGCTCTAAAGCACRTATGATATAGACTGCAATATTAAGTAGGATGTAATGAAAGAGGACAAGGTGTTCCTTATTAAATTCTTCCAGGGATATGCACTTACTGTGAAATAAACTGTTTCTTGATGAACAAGTCTTTAACAGGTGACAAACTTATGAAATCCTTCTAGAATCTAAATTGAGCAAAACTTGTAAAATCTTAAGACTTACTCGTAACAAAAAAAAAAATCTAAATTTGTTAGTAATTGAAACATTTTAATTATGTCAGTAACATCTAACAAAAGACACCAGTGTAGACATGTGGGYGTTTTTGTGCATATTTGGTATTCTCCTATTTGTATCAGAAGTAAAAATGCTTTAAAATAAGAGGTAGATCAGAGGACTTTGCTTGCGGCTGCTTTCAGAAATTGAAAATGATTGTATATAGTATTTCACTGTGCACTGAAAATAGAGTATACAGGTATAACAGTGAAATCCTAATTAGACAGCCATATGTAATGTGTTGTAATTCTGTTCTTTTCAGAATGCCATGGCAACAGACTATCTTGAACTAGGCTATTCAGAAGATGGACATTGCAGAGGAGATACCAATCAAAATATTCCTATTCCTACTAAACTACAGTGGGAAATTCCAGAAGAAGTGAGTACAGAACAACTAATGGGTTGGGGAAGTAGTTGCTCTTTCCCYGAGTAGTCACATCACTTCAGTAGTTACCTTATTGATATGGTGCTTTAACTTCTTGAAGGTCCCATGTGTATTTCACGTACGTGGTCATTAATCAGTTGTTCGCTAAAAAGCGTAGTAAGCTGTTTGCTTTTATGACRCTTTCAAAACTGGCTAGCAAACTTGAAGTTTTTGCTAGAGATCATCCTTGTTAACATGTCAAAAATAAGTGGCTACTCATTTTAAATAGTTACTGTACTACAGTGAGGTTTAAATTGCTGAGATTGCATTGCTGTTGTGACAACAGATGCTCTTGAGTACAAGGTCTCCCTGAGACTGTTTTTTTTTGTGTCCGAAATTCTGTCTGCATATCTAAAAGTTCGAGTTTTTTGCCTGAGCTCAAGACAAACCATCCTAACACTACTTGGATTTTAACTTTAAATAAAATAGTAGTGGTTGGTGATATGTTTAACTAAGCATGTATGACAGATCAGAAGCCACACAACCATTGCTGTTCCATATCTACATGTCATTTTTCTATGTTCTAGTGATCTGAAAAGTCTTAATGGGGGGGGGGGGGAAATGCGAAATTGTTGGACTCCAAATGTGTATAAACTTAACTCTCCTATCTGAAAAATGAAAGTTCAGAGGTATGTTTTTCTCTTGAATCTTAACTGTCAGGCAAAGATTACTCCTCTTCCCCTTCAAAAAGGAAAATGGTGTTGATGGGTCTACATAATGGCAAGATATGTTATTTATCAATAAAAAATATTTGTACTTCATCAGTTCTCTCAGGTGCCATTGAATGTGTGCATAYGTGTGTATTTGCATGTTGTATAAATGTTTATGTAAAATTTAAAATGTGTTACAATGCTGTGCAAATTTATTGAGTATAATATGTAATATATGAAATAGTTTATACACACTTATACATATGAATATAGTTTTATGTGTATATGTTTGTGTGTCTTTTTTTAAGTGCCAAGAAGTGATTGAGAGGTCTCTGAGCACTGCCACAGCTCTGGCAGATGATGTAGACTTCTATTCATTTTTCTTTGATGCCTTTGGGAAGGGRCTAATCAAGAAAGCAAAAACCAGCCCTGATGCATTTGTGCAGCTTGCCCTGCAGCTTGCTCACTATCGGGTAAGAACAAACTGTTTCAAGCTTATAGAACCTCATTAAATTGGATGTAGTACGTTCATGTACTTCTGATTAGAAGAACATGGCTGTGTAAAGTACATAGGCCCTGAGTCTGTGCAGTGTTATTAAGGACACTTAGTGGAAGCTGGAACAAGCCTTAAATAGATTACTAGCTGGAAATTCATTGTCCAAAGGTTGGCTTTTTGACAGTTAGGCAGATTTTTCTCTTCTGCTTAGAGATAGATCATCTAGGTATTTTGGACTTGAAAGCAGTAGATAGTAACACACCTACCTGAATTTTCTTACCTTTATAGTCTTTATAGTCTAAGCCATATTAAATTTATTTTTAGCTTAGAGTCTCCTTTAGTTCAGTAATCACAGATACTCCCTAACAAGATGAATGGTGAGATTACTGAGTTTTTCTTAGTTTACCTTTTTTATAACATGTTTTTAGACAGCACCTATGTATTTACATTTCCTGGTTTTGCATTCTGGTTGTCTCTGTTGAGATACTGTATTACTCTTTCTATTACATAATTACAAATGGAATGTCAAAACATGTAGATCTCCTGGTTGCTTTCACCAGTTAATCTTTGCTGCCTTTGGTTAGGGTGGCTACATGGCAAATAGTTTGATTTATAAACTCATATCATTTACTAAACTTTAATCTGTATATCATGTGTCCCTAAGGAAATATGGAAACCATGTTTTGGGGGCTAGCAGACTGTTATCAGTTCTCTCGTACTTGAAAATCTCCATGGTGCCATGCCTCTCCATGCTATAAAGKTTTAATTGTGGAAAATATCCTTAAGGACATCATAGTTTTCTAGACTTCGTACCATAATTGTGTTAATTTAGGAAGCCACTGAGTTTCCTGATGGATTTTTGATAGTGTTTAAACTGGGTTCAGTTGTAAAGAAAACTGAATGTAAGATGCGTAAAGTAGTCCTTGTTAGTTTGTTCTTTTGATAACACTTATCAAATTGCAGTTATTAATCTTACTTTTTCCTTTATTATCTTTAGGTAAGATTGCTAATAGTGGGCTACTAAAAGTGTATGTTGCCRAGTTTAATTTGTGGAATGATTCATATCCTGTATGCTTGCCTTGAACTCTTGCTTAAGAAAGAGGAACGAAGTCTGGGTAAACTACTTAAGTTGTTATTTTTCCTCTTTCAAGGACATGGGAAAATTTTCTTTAACGTATGAAGCCTCTATGACTCGCTTGTTCAGAGAAGGCAGGACTGAAACTGTTCGCTCATGTACTGTCGAATCCTGTAATTTTGTTCGAGCCATGGAAGATTCAACTGAAAGCGTGAGTATACTGTGTTACTTCCTGATACAATGCATGAGGTATATGCGTTATCACTGGATCACCATGCCATTTCCCAGATAGTTCTTAAACATTTAAACAGATGTGTTTATTTTGAGGAATTAACTACAGCCTAAGATAATTGTCTACATCCTCTGTCAGTAAGGACAGAACTTCCAGACTACAACAAAAGTGAATGGCGTTAACTAGGTGCACCGATTTTTTTTACATCTCAGAAAACTGAAATGACTCATGAAATTTTTATGATTTGTGAAACTTGGAATGTAGACTCATAAAAAGTAAATCATACCATATCAGTTAAGCTTTAGTCTCTGACAAGGAAGCGAATATTATTCTTAGGAAAGAAACAGTTGCTTTCATATGTTGATTTCAGTAGACTTTTTACTTTAAAATTTCATTCAGCAAGCAAAGGAATTGTAGTCTAAGTGAAAGCTTCTTAATTTGGAAAAATTGGACAGTACTGATTAAAAGGTTTTCTGTCAAAATGGAAGAATATGTCATCAGGGGTGGGGGGAGTGAGAAGACTTGAAGAAGAAGAAGAAAGAAACCTGCCTTCACTGCTTTCTTCAACTTCTCTTTTGCTCTCTCTTCTTCCCCCCTCCTCCCTTAGAATTTTTTCATAGCACTTGMATCCTCCACGAAATGCTCTCTTCCCACAAAAGCTTTATTTTGGAATGCCAGTGATAGGCATGCTTAGCATGGTTACRAATAACTTAGCAGCTTCTCATGCTGAAAGCAAATAGGCTGCTTACAGTTTCCCAAATAGATAGCATAAAATATACTGATACTGGAGGTAGGAAGTGACAAGGTATCGTATACTTAGTTGCCATTCCACATTTATAAAAATCTAATGAAATGGCTATGTAGATGTGAGTTTTGGACAGATTTTTCTCTTGACACTTGCAGCACACTTAGTGTTGTCAGCCTGCCTTCTAAAATGGCTCTTTCAATCCCAACTTTATTTTAATCTAAAAGCTAAGACTTGCTTTTCTGTAGCTTTCTAAGACCAGTATCTCTAGAAGTTGAATTCACCAGAATGTAGTAAACTCAAAYTGGAATCTTGTTTTTTACACTATTTGATTCTGTGGTTAGGTCACACTTAAAATATAAGTATTTTCTTTATGCATGGTTTACTACAGGAAATAGTCAACACTTCTCAATTTCAGGTATTAAAAAAAGTGACAGACAAACTAGAAGATCCTGCTACTTGCTGTTAGATGCATTGCCTTGTACTTCATAGACTTGAGAGCCATTGCTGTAACTTGATTTCTGCATACTACTCTCAGCCCACTATTTTTCTGTGTTTTTTCTTTGGTTGTTAGAATGAAAACAAGCTCAAACTCTTGAGGATTGCTGCTGCCAAACATCAGCTTCTATATCGTCTTGCCATGACTGGTGCTGGTATTGACCGTCATCTGTTCTGCCTTTATGTGGTGTCCAAATACCTTGCTGTTGATTCTCCTTTTCTTAAGGAAGTAGGTGGATTTTATTGATAACTGTTAACTACACTGAATAGTCCCTTGTTTACTTAATGTTTTCCAAGATGTGCTTATGTACTTGCATAACTCTGGTTGTTTCAAGAAGAAGAGTTAAGAATTTAGATAAGCATTGGTTAACAGTAACATCTGCTGGTAGATTGCAAATGTAGTATTATATTGCTATATATTTACACTTACTAGTAGATGTACAGTAATGCTTTCTGTGAATTTTAGTATATGTTACTCAGGATTGAAAGAAAGATGTATCAGGTGTTACTGAGAAGAATATTGAATGCTTGTAGCTTTTACCATATTTTCAACACAGCACAAGAGGGATTTTAATTTTTCTTTCAGAATTGTTGTTCATTTGGAATTGTGCCAAAATGACTTTGCTTATATTTCCTGGTTAATTAAAAAATTWATTCTTTTCTCTAAATGAAACTACTCACACTTGCATCTCTCCTCCTGAATGTGAGTAGCAGCCAGGTTAAGAATAAAAAAACCCTTCCAGAGCTTCCTTAGACTTTCAAGAAACTAGTATGTTGTTAGAGATTATAGACAGGTACAGAGTTCTGACTTCTGTGTTAGTTTACTGAGATTTGAATATGGCTACTGATGATGATGTAGTTGTGGCAGATGGTGATTGTGGCTGTTGATTAAAAAAGACCTGCTAAGCAGACTTTACCAGGCTGTAGACCAGACCATTCTGTTTTCAAAAAGAATTTCTACTCAAAATATTTCAGTTCTCTCTGAAATAAAGAGATAAAGACCTTGCATGTTAATGGTTTCCACATTAAGACTGATGCTTTGCTGCATTTTCTTTCTAGTCTTCTCAATTGTTCATTCCATTGAAATATAAAGTGGAGTTGATTCTTACTGTTGCTTTCTTGAATGTTTTCTAACTTACATTGACTAGCTATTGAGAAAGCTGTATGCTATTAAAGAGTACTATGCTTCATTACATCGCTTTCATATCTATTAAAGGTTTTGTCAGAGCCTTGGAGGCTGTCAACGAGTCAGACACCACAGCAATACATTGATCTAAAGAAGAACCCTGAGATGCTAGCCTGTGGTGGAGGATTTGGGCCGGTATGTTTGCTAACTATAAAAGTATCTGTTTTAAAAACAGTTCCGTTTTGAATGTGTGCTAGTCTAAAAATTTCAGGTCTATAATACCTTAACGTTGCACTTCAAAGGCTTTTGAAAACAGGTGTTTAATGCTTTCTCATGATGTGGATGTGTTCAGAAAAATTTGTATCGTCTTTTTCTCCTATTTCACTGCAAGAAGGAATTATTCTTAAGGATATACATGTTTACCAAATGTGTTACAGGGGTCCATAATAGAGAGATGGGATGAACTGGGGGCYCTTATCACAGTATCTATGCAAATGAGGAAAATCTGTTCCAGCCCATTAAATGAGAGGGATCATAAGGTTACGTTGCCACTCAGAATTTGGAGTGACGGGTACTATGTATTTTGGATGACTTCTCAAGCTGGAACGTTTTGGGGGGGGGGGTTGGTTTTTTTGTTCGTTTGTTTTGATTCATGTTTCTGGTGTGACTTCTAGTACTTCTTGAGAAGCTGGACTGAATTTAAATTTCATTATTAGAGAAACCTAGCTATTTTGATGCTGCTTGGTATGTGAAAAACMTGCTTTCTGCAGCAGATTCTAAAGTCAGTACTTAAACAACAAAAAAAGTGAGGGTTTGCAATGAAATAGTCTTTTTGGCTGAAGGAATTTCAAATTTCTACCACTTYATTTTTTCCTTTTGTCTTTGCTGATGCTACATTGTCTCCTCCCTTCTTACTACTACTTCATTCCTTTCTTCTCTTCATTCTGTCTGCCTTTCCAAATGACATTCCTATTCCTTATGTTTTCCTTCATAGTATCTTACATCCTTCCAAAAGCTGCTGGATGTGTGCTTTGGTTAGCTGAGGCAGCCCAGAGATTGAGTACATCTGGCTTTTCACATGCCTTTCATGTTTTACCATTCTGTAGAACATGTTCTTGTAGCACTAACACAAAGAATATCAGGCTGCTCAGCAGCAGGAGGAAAGAGCTAAGGTGCTCTAGTGTTTAGAGTTATAGCTCTGCTCTGGAATTGGGTGGCTTTGCCTTGGGGCAACTTTTTGTAATACGAGGCTTGTATGCTCCATGTCTGTTTACATCTTCAGAGTGACCCCTTGAAACAGAATGTTTAGGTATATAGAACCAAACTATTATATTCCTTCCTATTTAAGGACTGAAGTTACACCTGTTTAGGACCAAGGAAACGGTCTTTGAGCAAATTCTATTTAAAGATAAGTGGGGGAATATTACAGACTGTATTCAGAAAATGTTAATTCCATATACTTCAGATGAGACTGGACCTGTTTCCCCTAAATTACAGCATTCTTTAGAAATGATATATTAAATGTGGAAGCTTATTTTTGCTTAGGAAAAATTGCAACTGAATTAAATTTCATAGAAAAATAACTATGTAATTGTATGTTGGATGTATTTAAAAATTGAAGCATGTGGGGAGTTTAGCACTCATTTTTCTTTTCTTTGTTCCACCAGGTGGCTGATGATGGTTATGGTGTTTCTTACATTATCTTGGATGAAAATTCTATCCATTTCCATGTCTCTAGCAAACTCTCGTGTTCTGAGACGGTATGGAATAATACTTTCATTTAGTTCAATAATTGTATTTTATTCTTAAAAAAATTTTACTCATTGTCTAAAGATTTAGCAGGACTTGCAACATACAGTGTCACAGTTTTTGTTACCTTAACATCTGCTGTGTATATTTTCTCAAATTCTATAACTTTAATAGCTTTATGAAACAAGAAAATTGTGGTTTTCAATTTCACTTATGCTTCAGGTGAAATGAAAGCATGTGGCCCGAGCTTATCTTTAAACACGTACAGTTCCCTAGAACTTGACTCAAGTAATACATATCTGTCTCATAAACAGCCAAATAGGATGCCTCTCATTTTCATTTACTACAGTTTTGCTTTGACTTTGCTCTGATTACAGTTGTAGACAGTGTAAAACTATGCTCCTTCTATTTTTTTTTTTTTTAAGACCTTCTTGGTCTAAATAATACTGAAAGAAGTTGGCCCATAATCTGATCAGTGCTCAAGAAACATTTATAATTAAACAAAAACTTCATTGGAATAGAACTCATTCATCTATCAGGATCTAGCAGACGTTGTCTGTTCCATATCCTGCTACTGTGGAGGCCTGCACTGACTGACCTTCAGTCCATCCTCCTTCATCATATTTTATGACATTAAACATGCTGAGTTTTGCCCACATTACATACATCTCATTTTCTTTTTTTGAACTTTAATTGCCTGAGAGATCTTAGTGCCTTTGGTTAATCATTAAAGATAAGGAAATACAACTTTGTCCTTGCATAGTTTAAATTATTCTTCAGGTGCCTTTTAGTTTTGTACTTTGAATTTCCTTGTATTTTTTTTTTTTTTTTTTTAACTTATCAGTCAAGTCAAAGTTCCATAAAGAAAGAAGGTGGCATGTGGTTTTGTGCCTGGCCTTGATTTTACTAGGGTATCTTTGTCTGTAGTAGGTTATGTAATGTTGCAAGTAACTTACGTTTATAGAGCAGGTTCATAGTTTATTAATGCTGTAGATCACTGATTTGGTTATTTTCAGTACTTCATACAGTTCTTTATGCACGCATGTGCATGCACACACAAGATTCAGATATGAACTCAAATACAAAATGTTGCTTTGTTTTGTGGCATTTCTGCATCATCCATATTACACTTCCCCAGCCTTGTGCTCTCTGAAAACTAGCTTTTGCAAAGTCATCTTGTATAAACTAGTGCGTGTGGTTTTTCTTTTTTGGTCACAATAAAAAGCTATGGACAAATCCGATTTCAGTGAAATTGAGTCCTGACTGTAGGAAAGTAAATTCGTAATGAAGGACTTAACAGTCATTAGTAACATAAATCCAGGTTGTTTGTTTGTGTTGCATTAGAATTTATTTGATTTCAAATYCTGCATTTTGTGTGTGTCTTTTATAATGCTGTAAGTTCCAAAATTACAAACAATAAAAGGTTTGTTTCTTTGCTTAAAAGATAAGTAGTGACTGACAGCGCAGCTTTTTTTCCTTCTCTTTAGGATTCTCATCGGTTTGGAAAAAACATCCAAAAGGCAATGGTTGACATCATGGCTCTATTTAGCCTCAGTAAAAATTGTACCAAATGATTTGCCTTACTGATGCCAATAGACTTCTGTTGTTGGAGTGAACTTTACTGAACAGTGCATGACAGCAAAGTTTGTCAAGAAATAATTGGAGAAGAAACCRAGTCATAATCCACTCAATCATTTATGAAAAGCTTAGCAGTAGCTTCTGTTCTATGATTTTTCAGTAGTTTGGAAGAGTTTCATTCCACAGAAGACAACTTTTGATATTTTGTATATTCTGAGGGATTTGAAGTATAACACTGTTGCATGAAGGCATGTATATTCCAACTACTGCAGTTTTCTCTTAACTGTATACACTTGCTCTTTTCTACTTAAAATTGGAGTGTGCTTTTATTCTATAAATGAAGGGATAAAACATACCAAATCTCAACCTCCATAATCCTAAAAAGGTTTGATTTGGTATGAATTAACAGCAGAATGTTCATTAATACATCTGCTTTATGTCAATGAGTGACAGAATTTGTGGCTGTTTACCTATATTGTCTTTTTCTTTAAAGATAACTTAACATACAAAAACACCCTGAATATGACCCAGTGTAACACACCAACTAGTAGATTTTTTTTTTGCTTTTTGGAAGAAGTATGTGCTACAATAGGTAGTAAAATGTCACCTAAATTAGCAGGTATCACATTTTTCTAATTAATGGCAAGCATATTTGCTACATCTTTATTTCTATATAAATGGACCTGTGTGCTTGTTTATGTTAGTGCCTTATAAAAGAAAGATTCTAAACAAGGGAAAAATCTTACACTGGGAGTTGGTTTTACATTATTTTAGTGGTGGACAAGTGGAAGTAGTGATGCAGATTTAGATTTCAAATTGTAATTTAGGTGGGTGTGACACAAGTAGACTTGAGTATGCTTCTGAATGGTGCATTTAGGTTTAAAGCTGTAATGAAATGCTCTTATCTCAAATGGCAGGAGATGGGTCCCTATGCAAAGCAGGAGAAACTTTTGTTTCAGAGCTCAGATACTCAAACACTTGTTTTGCTACATGGTATCAGTTGTCATCTGAGATAAAAGCTGCATCTTACACACAGTTTCTGGGTACAGAGGAATGTAAATTTAATTAWATTCAAAGCTGCTGGATAGCCTGCAGGGCAAGGCTGCCTGCAGATGCTGCACAATCAAAGTTTGCCTGCTTTCAGCCTGGAAGGACCAATACTGCATTGCCAACCTTCTACATGAGAAAGACTAACCATGAAGGCAAGTAGGATGCAGCCCCAGAGTGGGGGAATCACAGCCATCTCAAAGCAGTTCCTGGAGAGGCCCTTGGTCAGATCAGAACTTTCGCACAATTTCCTGAAGAATGCAATGAGAGAACTGTTTCACTCAAAGTGGCATGATGTTTTCCAAGAAGTATAATAGCTTGCAGCTTTTATAAAAACAGAAATTGCTTTGTGTGATGCTTCTTCGAGTGTAGCTACTTTTTAAATTGTGTAGTGCTGTAAAATGTATTTGTCAGGGCAACAATGTTTTCTTTCAGGAATATAAAAGACTATGAAATAGGTGCATGGTGTTTAGTAAATACAGTGAATGCTGCTCCCGAGCTATGCTAACTTTAAAAGYCCTCTTGGTTGATAGAAAACTTCTTGGTTTTGGGGGTGGTTTTTGGCCAGTATTTCCTAACTTTCTATGCCTCTTCATGTTTTTTTCATTCTGATCTAGATAATAAAATGCCTGTCTATATACTTTGGAGGTGGGAAGCCTCAACAAAGATCTCAGATGCATACTTAAGCAAATCCATGCTTACATGAATGCAGGACTCCCCACAGGAATTGGCCAAAGACATTCATTATTTGATTGGGTATGGTCTGCAGGCAAGTAGATTTTGAGATAAGCCTTACTGCAGCTGATAGGCCTGGCATTTATCAAACTACTGCAACATCTTCATAGTGACCTATTCATTTGAAGCTGCAGAAATAATGCACTGTTTTCATTGACCACTGACCAATCTGTGCTTAACTTAACATTAAGACATATTAGCTTGTAGGATTTTCTTTAAAAAAAAAAAAAAAGTTTAGATTTGACTCTCAGGTTTTAAATGTTTCAAGTCTAATTGTAGTTAGTGCAGTTATCAATGCAATTTTACATTCTTAAAAAGAGTAAGTGTAATTGGCACAGGAAGTTGGTTTTTATTGTAAATGTTTAAAAGGGTGGTAAGTGTTAAATGTATCTTTTTTTTTAATTGGGGTAGATCATAATTCCTAAACAGAATTTTATTTCATTTTCTTTAAAATGTCAACAATATGTAAATAAAATACGCTTTTTGGATGTAAATCTTAGAAATGCACAGTGAATGTAGGTTATTAATAATTTAAATCTTGATGTTCAATATTATGTACATACAGTCAAACTGCTTGCATTTTTGTTCAAAAGCCATAGGAATCTAACTGAAATTACTTAGATTTGAATGAACTTTCTAGTACAGTGTACTTGATTAGAATAAAATTGTTTGTATTTTAGGAAAATGATTTATCTGTTACTAAAGCCTTGAATCACACATTCTCAGCTAGTGATTTAAGGGCTCAAAGCTAAGGCTGAGTAGGCAGCGAAAGTCAGGTTGGATGATAATTAATTGACCTGTTTATTACATAGCAGTGAGGAATTGATGGAACACCTCAACTGTGCGTTTGCACAATTTCTTACTGTTTCAGCTCTTTTTATGTGAGAGATTAGGAGAGCTTAGGTGCATTGGGAGGCTAGTTCAGTGTCCAGTAACACCATGCCAAACTAAATACCCTCTAAGGGTTGGGTTTTTGAGGGAGTAAGGAGGTACGTGCCGGACCTTGAAAATCATGGTTCTAATTTAGCCTTTGTACCTGTTGCTTTCTTGTATAAAATGTATTAATTTAAACTAGTTCTATCTTGTTTACTTACTCTACTCCTGTGGTTGGTTATTTACATCCAGCACTTTGTGTCAAATATATTTATGTTCTACCCTCTTCTATGACTTAAAATAAAAAATAAAGTTTCACAATTACCACTAATGTTTAATGTCTCTTTCCATCTTCTTCCCATCTCTCTTGCTACTTTTTCTGGCCCTGTGATGCTATTTTTGCTAAATCTAATTAAATTCAATTTGTTAGGAGTGGTAGCAGGAGRCTACTGTTTGTCTTAGCAATGATTTATAGATAGCTGGTTAACAGGGAACATGTTAACAAACTGTTCTTAAGGTTCAGTAGAAAGAATGAAACAACTTAGGTCTTACCTGCCTTTTTCATGAGATACAAACCACTGCTGGAGGCTTCTGTGACACTGTCTACAAGCTAGTAAATAGCACCACTTTGCCCTTTACAGTCAATTTAAGCGTGGCACTTTGCACTCCATAGAATATGAAAGACAAAGCAGTAGAGAAGTAGTTGAGAGCCAGAAAGTTAAAATGCCATTTAGATTTTTTTTTTGTTTTGTTTTTTTTTGCATGAAGGTTGCTAGTACCTGAAAACTCCTCTGAAATTGCATTAAGACTGAGGACTGCCTTGAGGCAGTTAAAGGAGGGACCTTGCTTTTTTCCCTCCAATGATTCACTTACGCTTTTCTCCCTCTTTTTTTTTTCCCCTGCTGAAAATAAACATTCCTAAAACCACAGTGGCTTCACTTCAACGCTTAACAAGGAGGTGTGTGTGTGTGGGGGGAAGAATATTATTTCACACAATGTTGGACACTCCTGCCAAGGAGGGACACCAAGTTTGTAAAGTGAAATTCAGTCCAAACAGGTGAAGGCTTTCTAGGCGCAGAAAATACTACTTTGTATGTGTGTTCTCACTTGCTCAGATCCTGCTGGGATTAGTGAACTCCTTTGAAGACTGGTGGCTGTTAGAAAGTGTTTGACCATTTTTCATGTTTGTGACGGGGGAGGGGAAAGGAAGCAAAGTCCAAAGCATAAGGAATTTTTTTTTTCTTTTGCTGTGCAAGTAGTGTGATGGCAGCTTATAGGTAAAAGGTGGCTTGGAATTGAGTTTTGGGTTTTGGATGGGTTTTTTATTTGCAGGGGGAAGAGGGGTAGGTCCTGAAACTGCAGCTTTGGCACTGAATTCAGAACCAAATTAGGCACCTTTTTCTGCGTCGAGTGTTAAGTCTTGAAACTGAATTAAAAGGGCCAATGTGCCCAGGATATCAGGCAGAATAAGCAAACAGCAATCTTGAAGGCGGCAAACCCCCTTTGTCCCTTRTTTAGTGCCTGGGTTTGTGCCGGACTTGCAGCACTAAGCTGCCTATTGAAGCAAGGCAGGGAAAGGGAGTACTCCTCTCAAAAACTGACCTTAGTCTCGTGTCTGAGAAATTCCCCGGGAACACGTGAGCTCCAGTTTAAGCAGTACTGCCGTTAAACAATAACTTGAAAACTAAATCTCCTCCTTTCCTCGCCCTGACTGAGCGCAGGAGCGCCGGCAGCTCGCGCCGCCGAGCGGGAGGCAGCGGAATGTCTTGCGCATGCGCAGCTTCCGTTAACGGTCGGTTGCGGGCTCGCCTCCGCCCTCACAGAAGAGCGGGAAAGGGCGGGCGCCCGCTATGGGAGAAGGTGAAGGGCGAGGGGGAAAGGAAAGACAAGAGCCTGCCCTCTGCGGCGGGCCCTGGGGTGGAGGTGGGACCTGCTCCTGTCCCTGGAGGGAGGAGGGGGCSCCGTCTACCTGGCACGCTCTGCCCCATGTGCACTCGTTTAGGGTGCAGAGAGGCTGCGCCTTAAGGGGCTGCCAGGTCCCAGTCCTGTCAGGAGGATGTGGACTGCTTGAGCCTCCCCGTGTTGGCATGATCTAAATCCAGAAACGGTAGTGAGGGTGGTGCAAGTGGATCCTGGCCTGGGTTTCACAGTTTGTATGGAGYGGAGATGCCTTACCTTGCATGTAGCAGTAACCAAGGAGAGGAAAGGATAGGGTTTGGTTTCAGTGTGCTACTCAGTGCCTAATTTGGTAACAGTGGCATGAACCTAGAAGAACATAACTATTGCTCTGCCAGTGTACTGTGTCAGTTTTTTTCATCTCCCAAAGCTAAGTGGCAAAATCCCCATCTAACTCTGAATTGTTAACGTGTTTAAAAGTTAGAAAGGTGGTTTCACTGTTTCATTTTAACACATCTTAAGTATTATATGTAAATGTTTGGTTTAAGGCTATTTCGTTCATTTCTAGATCTAAAAGCTGCTCTGAAGAATACTGAATTAGAAGAGTTAGTTATCTTCAAAGAAAAAAACAGATACAAACCAGCTGAGAGTCTGTCTGTGACTATGGAGAATCAGATACTACTTGACATAAGATCGGTTATAGACAGTGGACTTGTGACTGAAATATTTAGCCAAAATAGTCCAGTTAGTTCTGAAAACTTTAATTTGGAAACTGCATTAATTAATAATCCCATTGAAGAGGGATTGTCATCTAATCAAGACAATCACTTATGCACCGTAGCTGTGGGAGAGACTTTGTTAGATCATTTTAAGTATCCTCTTACTTTTGAAAATCAAAATACGCTAGCAAAACTTGAAATATATCCACATGGAAACAGCAGCTGTGACAATGAAGACCTTGAAAAATACAAGGAATTGAATTTCCCAGAAGAAGCTGAACGTATGCATTCACCTTATCTGCCTTCAAATAGTGTCCATTTTCTTTCTTCTGTAGTGATGCAACATAAAAATTGCAGTGATCCATCTTCAAGCATTTCCTCTCTAGAAGGAACAGTCGGTCAGAATGTCAGAATGATACCAGTAAGATTAAACAAAATAGGAATTTTTRTATAGCGATGTTTATTCATGATTTAAGTGTACGGAATTAGTATGTTAACTTTAAATGTGGTGTGGATCCCATATAAATTTTATGTCCTAAATTTTATACTGGAACAAATTTAGTAGTAAATACAGAAATAGATTTCTCTGTTATATTGCCAAATATAGCATGCAGTGAATATATGCTTTTGGCTGCTCTTTTTCTGTCCATTTTTTGAGACATATTTTAAAGTAGCTGGGTTATTATTTGGTTATTAAAAAATCTTACTGTGTCTCAAATGTATCCACTTCAGTTTTATATATTATTATCCACAACAGCAACTATTATGAATTTGTATAAAGTACAACTTGGGTATTACCTTTTGTTCTTTTGCACCACAGATGACATATATTGTCATCTTAAAATTTAAATTCCAAAGGAGTAAAAAAGTAATTTACTTAAAATAGTAAAGTGTGGCCTCTATTGTTAACTCTCCATGAGCAAAGTAGCTYTGTAAGAGAGATTTTCTGTTGCTTTTCRAAATTGATTTTTTTTTCTATTTTAAAGTTTAAGTTTCTATGTTGGATAAATGACTATCTGGAAAAGTGTAGCATAAAACATTTGTGATCTGCACAGGACTAAAACCGTCATCAGTGTTTAATGCAGACTATTTATATTTAGGATATTTCTGTGTGCTTACCTTTTTTCCTTTATAGCTGCAGAGTATCTGAAGAAATCCCCAAATTTTGTTTTTGTACTGTGGCTGCTTCTCGGAGTCGTCTGTCCTCTGAGCAGCTATCTTGAAATGATTGAACTTCCATTTGACATTTGTTCCACGTAAATATTTTAACGAGGTTTGCCGCTCAGAGAGTCAAAAATCAAAAGCATAAAAAAACCCTAAACTGGCAGAAAGGACTGGTCTCGGAGCGGGCTCTGAGGTTGCCCTGGTGCCCCCAGTGGAAGCCGGACGGCAGCTGCAGGGCTGGCAGCATAGGAAGTCTCCCATTGAAGAAATGGGGAGAGGGGGAGAGGCCACGCCCAACCCACTCGATTTCCYAGTGCCGCTTCATCCTGAGCTACAAGTCTACTGTGACAGTTATCTTACGTGGTTTAGTTTCCTTTCTGATTTGAGATGACAGTTTTGGTTTAAAAGCATCTCTGTTTTTGAAGGCTGTTTGCACATATGTCCAATAAAATCAATAGTCCTTTAATAATCTAGATCTTCAATCTTTTGAATCATTAATGAGATTCTGAAGGCTGTGGAAGCCTCTGAAAAATAAAGATGTGATTAAGGCATAGCAGTTGGTTTCTTCAAAGTCAAGGTGAAGATAATGAGAGTTTGTTAGGCTCCACTATTCTGTATAAGGGACTAAATTATAAGACTTGGAAAATGTCTTTCTGACCAGCTGTCTTCCTATTGTTTAGGAGTCTGCATGAATCCTRACTCTACACTGTTTCTTAAAAGTCTTAGCACAATCTTACAGTAAGGTTATGAATGCTTTTACTGAAGTAAAGAAAGTTAGTAGGCTGTTTATGTGCTGCTTACTTACCCTCCTAAGCTGCTATCTGTATTAAAAAGAGGAAGCAGAGCACATACAGATAGAGAGCAAATTGTCTATTTTGAACAATCTCAATTGTAATTTGACACTACAAAATTGTTGGCTTGTGTTCTGTTTTCTTTTCACAACCTTTATATTTGAAAACAAAAATGTAAGTATTAAGTACAATGCTATTATAACTGTATTACATCCAAACCATAACTCTATGGTGAACAGAAAAAACAATCATATTCAGCTTTCAGCAGTATCAGCTAATGCTGAACAGACTGCAACATTTATATGCCTAATTACATCCTGACAATATAAGTAACTTTCAGTTTTCAAGATTACTGTAAGTCATTTTTTTTTGCTTGTTTGTCTGGGTTTTAAAAAATTCAATATTTATTTCATAGAACAGTTGCAAATAAACATTCTTTTCTTCAGGTGTTCAGATCATTAATACCTCCAGCTGCAGGTGAGAATAACTGTATTTGTTATGATCAATTCAAAGGAATCCATAACAGTTCTATGCAGACACAAAACTTGCCAGATTGCTTAAATGGTGAGTGCTCAAAGTGGCTAAATGTCTTTTTGGGTTTTTTTTGGCTCCTCTCATAAGCTTAAAGAAAGATATAAATAGATACATACAATAATTTGTGGAGATGAGAAATTGCAGCGTAAGCCTTTGCTTACCTAGTGTGTTAGTATAGCTAAAAGGATTTGAGAATGTGTCACTGCTGTTCATATGTGTTTATGTTGCTTCAACGATGTAGTTTAGTCTTAGATTTTTCCCCTCCTTCCATACCTCTTCCCCATTCCTTCATGCTCTATGAAGAAGGTATTCCTCCCTGCTGTACAATTTTTCTTTTGGATTGAGAGGAATAAAGTTATTTCATTTTGGGGATTGACCACAGATAATGAAATTTAGACAGGTTGCACCCATGCTGCTAATGATRTTAAGCTCTTGAGTAGCTGTTAGCTGTGTTCTGCTCATAACTTTTTCACACCCTACTTTTTCACCCTACTCAGGGTTAAACCGACTTCCAGATTTGGTCTTACAAAGTGAAGTCTGACTGGACCAAGAATAATGAATGGTCTATTTCTTATTTGCTACTAATTTTGTAATATTTGTCTCAAGTAGTTTATATTTGTGTGCTGTATGTGTACTCATGACATTTCTGATTACTATTTTGTRTGTTTTCTCTTTGGTGTGCACTTTTTTAACAACCAGAAATGTTTTGACATTAGAGACAAATTTACTTTTTTATCTGCTCAGAAGTTTTTGTTAGAGAAGTGTCCCTCATCTGTGAGGGATTTTTCCTTTCAGGATTTTATTAGTAGTCAGTTTGTGCCTGGCTCTTCTACAGGTACAGGGAAAATGCCAAAGATGGGGAAAGAAGCCTTCATCTATTATTTCTGGCCCTTATTCAAGTGCCAGCTTGCACTCATGATGTGTAAAGAATGTCCCTTGCTTACTAGAAACCTCAGAATGAAGGGAGAAAGATGTGGCTGGATATGCAAAGCTCAATTTATATGTGTATTGGAATCATCCTTCAGTTTCTTGTGCAACCCTGCTAACCTGGGGCTTATGGGAGGAATTGTATCCCTTTGAAGAATGATGCCTCTGATCTCCCTTTTGGGGTACCAGCCCTGTGTGTGAGCCAGGATCAAAAAGACAGAGTCTACTATCAGGTAGATGCCATTTTATAAAGCAAATGTTCACCAGTTTCTCTTTCGGGTGTATATCTTTTTTTATAYGCTAAATCTCCTAGATAGCAACTGAATCTCCCTTTGTGCGATAGCAATATGCAGTATTTACGTTGCAACTGACATATTAATCAGCCTTGCTAACATAACATCATTGCTAAGTGAATTTTAGCAGAAAGGCACAATAAACCTTTTGAGAAACATCAGACAGATCCATACAGAAGTCTTTTTTTCCCAACAGTCCTGAAATGAAGTCTCTTATAAGAGAATACTCAATATTTCTTTCATAAGAATGCAATACTGTAATGTCATTGAAACCTCTTTTCCTCTTACTGATACTATCAGGGGGCTCCTAGTATATAACACTGGCCTCTTACTAAGTAAAATGTTCTCTATTTTGTGTAACAGAATCTTCCAGTGGTGTCTGTGGCTTACCTCAGGCTAGTGCTTCTGTGTACGATGAAATTGTAAGTATGCCTGTAAGATTTTGTTGTTATTATTGGAATAATTTGTTGTTTATTTTCTATTTAAAAGCAGAAGTGTTGAATGTCTAAAACAGAATTTGTTATGAGCGCCAGCARGTAAAAGGTTCTTTCAAATACTGATCTGTTTCAAAATCTGATCTATTCATGAAAGAGAAAGAACAAAAAATGGTGCTCCATAGACTTGATAAACTGCTACACAGTAGAGGAAGGGAGAACAAAAACTGGATTTTTCAGTTGTTTCTGTTCCTGTTGGTTCAAGTCTAGTTGACTCCCATCTGCCAGTTCTGGTTCTGGCCCATTCAGACCAATTAAGGATGGGGCAACTCCAAGATAATTTAAGGCCACCTGAACACATTCACCCTCTGGAACTCTGCCAAATACCGTTGGGCAGCTGATTACTGTCTGAGTCTGTATGATGTGCAAAATATACAAATGAGCAGAATGAAGCATGAAAATCCAGTTTTAACATTAGCATTCCCTAGCTGTTTAGAGATTTTCTTTGCAACTTTACTATTCTCTTAGAMGGCTTGACTTTTTAAATATCATTTCCCAGATTTGTGAAAAACAAACTAAAGAAATTCAGATATTTCATGAAAGGGATATTTTTCAAATTACTGGGATATTGAAGCCAAGTTTTTCAAGGCCATCCATTCAGTGTTTTAATATGTGCACTGAAGGGTGCAAGGCTTCATCTGGAAGTATGACTTTTATGCAGAAGACACTATAATAAATTAATGGATCAGCAAGATGGATAGTGAATGGTTTTCAACAAGACTATTTGACATATAAGACATAACTATTCTCAATATATTACATTCGAAAACAATCTTTGCTTTAATATGCATGGTCTGTGCAGTTAAAATTTGTATTTATTGTATTTGCATTGGACTTTAAAGTAGCTTTTAAAATATGCCTTTTAATATGTAAAAGTATTTATTTTTCAGGCTGAAGTAAGAGAGGCAGTTAGTAATGTTATGGAGAATGACCAAGATGAAGCCATTTTTCAGAATTCAAATGTAGGCGAATCTAGCTGCAAGTTATTAGCATTGCACAGTGTACTGGAGGAACCCAGCTGTTCACACAAAAATGATTCCAATCCTGTGGTAATTACATCCTGAAATTGATAGCAGAATTATAAGCTAAAGGAAGTTATTAATTTATTTGTAACACTCTATCAGCAAAAAGTCCCACTTACTGGGTGTTGTACCAAGAATAATAAAGCAGTGCCTTCCTCACACTCATCTACATTGTATCTAGTGATAGTGATATTTTATTTATAACTTATATTATTTTCTATTTATCAGCTAGAAACAAATAGGGCAATATGAAAATTACTTCATCTAAAGGGAAAATCTTGATTTACAGTCATAAATCAAAGAAATGAAACATGAACATGAAACATGAATTATGGTGGCATGTTCTGGTCAGGGAACTGAATCCTAAACCAGCATGCTACAAAACTAGCTAGAGTAAGTTCTCCAAAACCTCATAGAGCAGTCTAAAGAACCAGAAATCCATCTCACTTGGGTTGAGGWGGTATAGTGTCATTGCTCAATAGTTGCTTCCAAAAACAAACAAATTGAAAATAATGGTCAAAAAGAAAACATCTAAATGCATAATGATCCATTTATCTCGGACAGAGATTCCAGTCTGTGATTATGCAGTTTTATGAGACAGATGGTACTCTTATGAAAACCTTTGTATCTGTATGCATAGAATTACTGTTTCTTGGATGAAAGCTAATCATTAGTTATTTATTCCAGCTGATATGCCAGTTGGATGGAAGTACTCAAATACTCTGTATAAACAGTTCTGGCACAAGAGAACTAAAAACAGTTCATTTAATTCCCCAGTATCAAGACCAACATAATTATCTTCAATCAGGTACAATGAAAATGAAAATTATCTCTAGCATGTCAGATAGTGTATCATAGATTGTTAATGTGCAATTGCGTAAGTTATATTCCTAAGCAATGTCAGGCTGAGATGAACCAAAGTAATGCAGCTATCACTGCTTATTATTTTACTTTATTTTATAGTGCCTGCAGAAGTGCTAGGCACTTCAGTGAAAATAACAAGAACGATGTAATAGGTATATTGAATTTAATGAAAGTTGTTAGTATACAGGCTGCTTTCTGTTTGAAGCATTTTTAGCATATGCGGCTGACATATCTGCATTTACCCTAAATCGCCACCGTATGTCACTATTTCTCTATGAATGAAGAGCAGCTTTGAGGACTGTGCTTGTACTTTAGCCTTGGGATTCTCAATCTGTAGAGTATGTGTCGCTGATTTTTATATCGTTMTGTGAACTTGAAATTCTATCAGTTTTTAAAGAAAAAGTTTTCTGTTTTACCTATTTAGATGTTTAGTGGAGTAATACATTTTCCTTTGATCAGTACTACAGTATGTAAGTGTAGGTTAATTTTAACTTAAATATTTCTTTTCCTAAATATAACTTCCTCAACAATGTTATTAACATTGTTTATTTCATTWCTTGTTTTTAATACTATAAAATGCAGAAACACTTAATGGTGCATATGGATAGCAATGTGAAAACAAGGCCTCTTARTATTAGGCACCATACAAGCACTGATTGCATCTCTGAATAGTCACTCCAGATATGGATTCTGTTAATTAGAAAATAAGTACAATTGTAAGATTCATCTGGTTATCTCAGTAAGCCTG
Organism: Rhea americana; assembly: GCF_003343005.1. Taxonomy (NCBI): domain Eukaryota; kingdom Metazoa; phylum Chordata; class Aves; order Rheiformes; family Rheidae; genus Rhea; species Rhea americana. Next base: position 674,283 of record NW_028185472.1, read on the forward strand.
ATGTTTATTTTCTGCACAGGCTGGGATGCTTGTATACTTAAAAGCACTGCTTCACCAGGACTTACGCAGACTCACTCTTACAGCTATGGTTTTCTCCATGGGCTTTTAGTAGTATTTTTTTATAAGCTCAGTACCTCCACTGCAGACGTTCTCTCAGGACTTTGGAAAGTCATAAAATAAGAACTCAGCATAAACATGTTTAAGTGTTTCTGCCATTTCCTTCTTTTATCAAAATAGTTTAAGACAGTGTCATTTGAATTTATATGTATTTGATGTCAGAGTGAAAACAACCTATGGTCAAATTCCTAGCTAACAAATTGTTGGATACTTTTTCTTACAGTTATTTGTGTGTGGTGAGGTTTTTATTTTTCTTTTTTGCAATAGGAAAAACATTGTTGAGAGAGAAATTATAGGCCCTTCACTGACAATGTTTATCGTAGGAAGAGTGTAAGTTTGTTTTCTAAACTATATTGTAGCAAAAAGTGCCAATAGAAGACAAACAGGAAATGCTTATTTTTAATAAAAGAAGTTGAAGTTTCCCATTTGTCTGTATGTTTCATTCAAAAATTATTGTGTATAAATGAAACTTAATACACTGTGAGTAGGTCTGCAGTCTTCAAATAAGTGTCTTCTTTTCAGATGTGGGCCACCCTGTAGCAGCTGTACTTGGGCAGTTTTTACCAGTCCCAGGTAAACTAGATTTGAATGAAAAACAGGTAAAGAAACCTTTTTCTATAAATTTATTAAGCACAATATAAACTAATTTTCCTTTTCTTAAAATGGGTGGTTAAATATATGTAGGGAAGTAACAATTATGTGTATTCTCTAAGGAATGTTTGGTTAACATATACACTTATAATTCTGCATCCAATATACTCCCTGTATATAATGGCTTCTGATTTCAACATTTTCTAGAAATAATACCAGAATTAAAATCACAGATTTCTATGCGAAATAAATTTATTACAGTTTTGAGATCTTGAATTCAGTATTTATGTAGATTTTTACTTCTGGAAACCATGCTAAGACTTTTCTGAAGGATAAAGGAAAGCATATTGACTTTTACCAGAAGAGGAGGAATATTTTCTTCCAGTAGGATTTCTTACTCTATCCTCTTTTGATTAAAGTTTAATGGTCATTATTTTTACAACCTTTTTTTTCAATTATTTTGTTGACAATGGAATAAGTAGGAGAATAGTATTRCAATTTATTTTAAATAATGAAAGATGAACAGAAGGCTAATAAACTTTGGAGCTGTTTGATTTCTAGTGTAAAATCACTACTTCCAACAGTTTCTACAATGTTTCTGCTTCCAACRAAGCTGTTAGCAATAATCACTGCAAATTTTTACCTGAAAACTTTTTATTTGTGTGAAATGAATGTGTGATGTYGGTACAAACATAGCAGATGATTCATGGATAGTGGCCCCTTTCATAAAAGAGGGATAGAAAGAGTCCCAGGGATGGATGGAACAATCAACTATAGTCTTTCATCACTAAAGATAAAATAGCTGCAAACTAGTGACTATCCTTTCTGGAGCAATAACATAGACAGCTCATAATTCTTCTCTAATTTCATCCCCATTCTGTTCTTCCCTAGATTTCTTCTCTTGCTATAAATATACTCGTTTTCCTCATCTTGATTGTCAGCTAGATTAATCAACAATTAAAATAAATGTGATTTACAATGGTTCACTGCCCTCTTCTTTTACCTGTAAACCCAACATAACCTTTCTTCCCTTGTTTCTCCACACATCAAGACCATTATTAATCATATGTCTGTCAAAGAGACCAACTGATCTACAGTCTGTTCTGTTGGCTTGTGAAATGTTTCTTTTTTAAAGTCTTCATTTGTCTTCAACCTATTTACATATCATATTTCAGCTGAATTTAATATAAATCGTCAATTCACTAGCCAATTTCAGTTAAGTACTGGAATTAAAAGTAATTGAACCTAGAATTATCAGTAAATTGAAAATAGTGTGCCACCAATGTGCAACATTGAAAGCTGTTCTTGGTTCTTTGCCCTGGGAGATGCAGAGGTCCCAGCATATTGAGCAGTTTCAAAAAGAAACGCATACATTTTTGATAGCTCTGTGCCTTTGTGAGTTTTGTCTGTATCCTTGATAATCAAATCATTCCTGGAGCATTTTCACTGTATTACACTTTCTCTGCTAACTTACAGGAGTATTTTTAAAAACTTAATCTAAACAGGTTATATGCATTTTATCTTGAACAGTTTGAAAATGGATCCTTACAATCAGTAGCTRGCACTGCCACATACCATTCAGAATCGAATCTGCAAGGACCAGTGAAAATGACTTCAGTTGGGTAAGAAGTGTGGAACGTTTAGTCCACAATTACTTTTGAATTTTACACTGGTAATGACTTCTAGACGTTTCTATATTACATACTTTTTCCTTCTTCTAACAAAAATGTAGTTCTGTAAGAATGCTTTGTGTACCTATATCAGTAGTCATGATGCCATTTGCTGGCAGTCAAGACTGTATCACCTGCTTCAGGGTTTCTTAGGATCAATGCAATTGTGCTATCCATATGGCTGAAAATCATTTAATTTTCTAAGTTAATTGGTATATTTCCAAATTAAACTACTGTACAATTTATATACAAAACATTTCTAATATTATTGTATTGTATTTTATTTCTAATGCTATTGGAACTCTTTTAATGTTTAATTGGAGATCATTTTTAAATAAGAGGCAGATGTAACTCCAATGTGAAAGGTGAGAGAGCTTTGCAGTTGCACAGCCATTACTGGGTTGTATGATTGGGAACTGACAGTCACAGGTGGTGACAGTTGATGGATAGAGAGAGATTACAGGTTACTTCCTCTTCTCTTTTCCTTACCCCACCCGTGGGAGTCCATGCTTGTTAAATACTACTGATATTGATGTTAAAAAAAAAAATTAGTATTTATTTTATACTTTTGAAAAAATAATAATTAATTTCCATACTAATTGTATTTGTATAAATTTTCTTTTTCTTTTTTTTTTCCTTTTTCTATTTTTATAGCTTACATTTTGGCTCAGGGGATACAAAGTCTAAAAAACCATGTAACTGCACTAAATCTCAGTGTCTGAAATTGTAAGTAATAGTTTATCAGCATTTGATAAATGCTATTAGCAGTATATAGATGTCAGGATAATCATACAATAAATGTGTGTTTTCAAGTGAAAATGAGTCCAAAGTTACTTATCTAATACTGGGCTAGAGAGATCTACAGTTGATAAAAACTAGTGTMAAACATGCTCAGAAATCAGTACAGAGATGTAGATGATTGTATGTAGTCCAAAGTATGAAAAATAAAAAGTGAAGCTAAGCTGTATAGCTCAGAGTATATGTGGAAAAAACACATATAATGTAAATGCTGTATACTGAAATATCATTTCTTTGTCTCACTGCTGCTCTCACACGTAAATAATACGCATACAGAGAAGCACACGTGATAATTAAAATTTTTGTAATTGATCATGTGGGTATATTTTAGAAAATGTAAAATTGAAAGAGAAGCTCTTTGTCTATGTATGTGTGTGATTAAATGACAGAGGAATATTTTCCATGTGTAGAAACCAGAAATTCTGCTTTGAAGTAGAATAAACTTAAAACTAGTTAATCTTTTTATTTCTTATGTTATTTTGTATGTTCACCATAGATATTGTGACTGTTTTGCTAATGGTGATTTTTGCAACAACTGCAACTGCAATAATTGTTACAACAATCCACTTCATGAAATTGAGCGATTTAAGGCCATTAAGGTAATAAAAGTACAGTACACATTGATACTTGCTTCATGTGTGAAAAATACAKTATTTTTTTTTTATTTACAGTATTTGGAATATGTTATTTTTAACATAAATGAAGTAAAGCCAAGTGTTGCCTCCATGTTATTCTTTCAAAGAAGAACAGGGATTTTTTTCTTTCCCTTTTTGGAACTTCTGCTGCTTTGTATTGTAACTAATGGTATGTTAGCGGAATGGTAATTTTTATTCTTGGAAGGAACTGTGCAAACCCAAATTTCATTTCAGAAAATGCTTTCCCTTGAGGGAAAATATATTGTGCCCCAAAATCAGACAGTAGTCAAAAGAAACCGAATTATTATTACCCAAATTATTATTCTCCCTGGACAGATCATCTGCATTTGTCTGTGTGGCTCTCTTTGGATAACCTATGCAACAATCTGAAGGAAGCTCCCATGGCAGCAATGTTGAACCCTGCTCTGCTGAGAAGCGGGTTGCTTCTATACTTGGAGACCCTGATTTTATAGTTTCATAAAGAATAATATGTGGACTAATTGCTGTGTATATATGAAACTGGGCAATACTTTAATATATTAGATATGTATTACATTATGTTGTAAATTTTAAAGTGAAAATAAAAATATTCTTCTGCTTGTACTCTACAGTCAGGATGTGTTACTAGCTTTGGACTCCTTGTATGCAACTCTCTAGAATAGAACTCTTTTGTATCGTTCACATTATCTCTGGCTTGTAGAAGAAGTTGATCGAATTAGATTTAGAACTTTGCTRTATCTAACCATTCAAATTCAGAGCAGTTTTTGGTATTAACCTCTAACAACTAGTTTTCAAATCAGATGTTCTAGAGTAGCTGAGCTGATGGGGTTGGTGAGGTGTAAGCACTCTCTCCATTGTGCTGAGGGCATCCTTTAGAGTAAAAGAGATCTTGCCTCTCCCTGCAAAGAAAATTCTGTTTTTTCTGCCATCCATAAATATTGTGCATAGAGGACGTACTRGTTTCTTTAGTTTGCCTTTTAGCAAATCATGGCATCAAGAGGTCTTAGGGCCTAATTAAAATCTATTATTCCAGTGGAGTATCCAACACTGATTTCAGTAAAAGGGCTTTATATTGGGCCATTAACACAACAAGATAGAGTTAAACCTCCTGAGATGTGCATGCCAATGTATTCAAGGGTGCTTTTTTCAGTGAGAATTTTTTATTTCGAGTGAGAGTGGCTTCAGCAGTGAGAGAAAAGCAGTCCTAAGAGAAATGTAGATGAGGTCATTTTGGATGTTTCATAAAAACAATGCAAGCTGCTTCCTGGTTTTAGAGTCTATGAATTCCTGCTCTCACATGCTCTGGAAGACACCTATATCCATGTACCTCATACCACTAAGGATGAGAGTGGCAAGTAAGAATTTCTTCATTAAATATTGGATTGCGGTCATTCAGGTGCTTAAAAATATGTCTTTGAATTTCTTATAGTCTAATTCCTTCTGTTTTAGGCCTGTCTTGATAGAAACCCAGAAGCTTTTCTACCAAAGATTGGGAAATGGAAACTGGGAGAAATTAAACCTCGCCACAACAAAGGATGTAATTGCAAGCGCTCAGGATGCCTTAAGAATTATTGTGAGTGCTTTGAGGTCGGTCAGGTGAATTTTGCTATCATTACTCGTGACCTTAACGTGGATTTTTTTCTGTAACTATTAGTCACTAAAAATAATTATTTCTCCTTTTTTTTATACTGTTCATCATAAAACTTATTGAACATAGAGAGCAGTCTCTCCTTCTTTATATGGCTCTATTTCCAAAGAATTGAATCTGGTTGATCAGCTAAAATTTTCAGTATCAGGTTCTAGAAACTTTTAGCCAGTTCCTTGCTCCAGAATAAATGAGAAATGGTTTTTTACTAAACCTGGTAGTTTCTTTGTATCTGTGGTATTTTGTTATTTTGCAAGGATACTTGCAAATTGAAGGGAGGAGTAATTTGTCCATGTACAGGACAATGGAGAATCATCCAACTCCACAGAGAATCCTTGGAGAAAATTAACTCACTTCCTTACTATGTTGATATTGATGGCCTCACTCTGCAAGTTTCCAAGACCAGCACATCTAGAATAAGTCCTTGGAGATATAGCTCCAGCAGATACTCGTATGTATGTTTAACTTAAGATTTATACACTTTTTATTCTAAGTATTCTATATTTGCCAGGCTAAAATTATGTGTTCCTCTATTTGCAAATGCATTGGTTGCAAAAATTATGAAGAAAGTCCAGATGAAAAAAAACATTTGAATATGCCAAACTACATGGACATTGGAAATAATGAAGGAAATAGTCCAGTTTTAACATCAGCATTTGAAATGTTACCAAAATCGAAGAAAGACAGGTGAATATTTGGAAATGACAGTGCATACATAATCCATCAGTCTATCTGACTTCACTAATTTTGTCATGTAATCATTATCATCTTTTATCTAAGAAATAGTGACTGAAATGACAGATGGCTTGTATAATAGATTTTCACTGCACGTAATTTTTTATTTATAGAAACAAGAGGGTTCAAAATTATCTTAAGGGAAACTCCTTAGGAATATGATATGCAGAATTTATTAGTTCTGCTTACAAACCAGTAATTATTTTTGTATTTATCACAGATTTCATTGTCTCTCTCTTTTTTTTAATCCTTTATCTACCATATATTTTTCCTTCAGTTTCTCCTTTCTTTCATTTGTCTGTGTTTAGTTGTTGATTCATATCAAAACCTTGCCCAAAGATATAGCTAGAAAATTATATTATTAATATAAAGTTTGTGTTGTTCAATTAATTAGCATGTTTATATTCCTCTTCCTCTCACCCTATCTCCTTTTCCTTTGGTCCATCTTCTCTCAATTTTACTTGTGTTGGCAATTTGGATCATAAAATCTTTGGAGAAGGCTATACTATGCTGATGCTCTTATACTTTCTGACAGAGCTGTAGCCCAATCTCTATTTTTGGTTGGTATAGTCAATAGTTTAATAAATAAAATATCTGTTAATAATAATTCAAATTAATTAAAGCACCTCTAAAGTGATTTCAGTGAACTTTACTCCAGGCTCTAAAATGTTCATCATGCATACGGCATATAATCATTTCATTAACCATTACCTAGAAATGATTTTGTTAATTTCAACTTAAAAATACTTTCTGATGATATATTTTGAAAATATTTGAATATTTTCTGCTGCTGGTAATTTATTGATTAGGTGGATGGTGCCAAGTAATGCCCTTACTTGCTTGGATTGTGTAGTAGACTGGGTTGTATGATGTCAGCCCCTGATAGTTTTAAGAGTTTATTCAAAGCAAGGCAGCTTAGATACCATTTTGGGACTTCTTGAGGGACCAGGTACTGTTTCTTTTGCCAGCAATAGATGAATGTACAGTTATACCTGCTAGGCAGTAATGACTAAGCCTTTTTAACATATTTCCTTGTACATGAGATGGAATCTGACCGTTTTTTACGGAAGGAAGAAGAGGCTTGTAGTATTACCTTTCCATGTCTGTACCTATCAGGCAGTATTTGCATGAATTAATTCTGTAGTGTAAATACAGTCTTCCATGTGATTAATTAGAAAAACTCAAGCAATCCTGTGGCAGCAGAAACTACTCAGTACAAAATACTGAGACTACTACAGGGATATATCTTGCAGTAACAGTGCAGCTACTCTGATTCAGCTCTTTGCATTCTAACTCTTAGTTAAGAGTTTTATATACAAACAGTAATTTGTCTTTTAAATTACTTTATATATTTAAAATGGAGTAATTTTATACTAGTTTATTCTTTCCTGCTAGGCAGCCAGCTGTATGCATATCTTGGGAAGAAGTGAAAGCAACATGTACTTGTCTCCTGGTGCAGGCTGAAGAGGCAGAAAAAGGAGGTTACTCTGTTTGTCTAGCTGAACGAATGATCATGGAGGAATTCGGGAGATGTTTATCCCAGATACTACGTGCATAACTTAAATTTAAAAGACTGAAAGTTGAATAATGTTCAACGCGTTATAAAACCAATTAGTATTAATTTTGATATGTTACCACAGTCTCCATAATTTTAACACTCGATGATCTTTAATCTTTYGTAGGATTAATTTCATTGACTTTAGCTGAATTGTTTGTGAATTATGCTGGGATAAACGAGATCAGAATCACACCCAGCATTTTTCAGAGTAGCAGTGTTAGACTAAGCTTAATATATTTTCTGCTAAAGCAGATTTTATCTGTAGTTAGGGTATTCTGGTCTAATTCTTCAGTCTTTACCTAGACACTTATTAACGGTAAGTTTAACTTAAAATGTCTTTACTGGATGTTTATATGAATAGAGATGTAGTAAAAACTGAGTAAGAACCTTAAACTGTAGTGTTATTATGTGAATTGTGAAAAAATTCCATTTCCAGTGGTAGTAAGTAAATCTACTCAGTTGAGCTTTGGGCCTTCCAAAATTTGGCYATCTATTTTTCCTGTTTTAAGATTTACTTTATTTGGAAATTAGACTAACATGATTTGGTATTTAACGCTGAAAAGATGTGGAAAATAATACTCATATTCTTCTCACAACTCCCCTCCCCCAACAGTTTTAAACAGTAGATATATTGGACAGATGATCCTCATAAAAACAGGAGGAAGCTGACCGCCTTTTTCCTCCTATTTTAAAATGCCTTTTAAGAGAATGTGACAGGAAATTTTTTATGTACATAGGATATAGGATCAAAATTTACTGAATTCTACATTTGTAATCCAGTTTCCCTTAAAGCTCAGAATAGATTTGTTTAATTCTTTATTTTTCTTATGTGGACTTTTTCCCTGTGATAGTTTTATCTTCTTTAGCTAGAGTAAGTCTGAAAAAAAATATGTACTCAAAATGATTTGAATGATTATAAAAAAGCTAATGGTGTTTGTTTTTGACATTTTATGATATATTAATAATATGGACTTAGATATATTTAGCATTTATGCTTATAAGAATAAAGATCTTCTCCATGTCTTGTTGATTCATGAAAAATTATTGTCAGGACAACAGGTAAGACTGCAGGCTGTTTTAAATATTTGTTTAGTAATAGGTGTTGGGAGAATGGGGAGGTTATGAGCTGTAGTTGATATTTGGATGGATTGTATTTTATGTGTATATTTTTAATAATTGCTACTGGGGATTGCTGAAGGTCATAGGAGAAAATGACTTCCTGAAGTGCTCCAAAAGRGAGATGGCACCATCTGTCAGCTTCATGTCTTCCTGGCTGTTTCACTTCCTGAAAACCCTTTCCTTGCTTTTGGAATGAATAGTTATGTAAAGGTAATCATTCCCAGAGAGAGTTCTAGGGAGGTTCACAAGGGCCTTTTCATAAAGGAAGCAAAACACAAAGAAGAGGGGAAAAAACTCACCCATATTATTAAACCATGCCTTGGTGAGTTAATCTCAGAAATCAGCTTGCTGGATTCATTCCTAGTAGAGGTGAAGTTCAGTAGAATTAAAGGCAGTAAAAAAGAGACTAGGGTTAGGACTCATGACATAAGGATGGATTAAAAATACGATTAGGAATAGAACTGCAAAATACAAGTAAAATGAAAGGAATGGGAAAAGGAGAAATAAATTGTAAGAACTGTTAGAATCTTTGAAAAAATGAGAATTGTCTCATCCTCAGATACATCTTGGTTTGGATACAGGCATCAAGAGACACCACCATGATGTAAAGTGACAAATTAAACTCAAAAGAGAGATGACCTCAAATGACAAGGAAAAGAAGAAGAAAAATTGTAAGATCGTGGCTATTCAAGAGGTTGGATAATAATAAGAAAGAGAAAAAGATCACAAGGAAAAAGTAAAAGAAGTAATCTAGAGAATTAAAATGTAAATACAGTGGGAAAGAGAAGAAAATACTACAGCTAAAATTCAAGTGTAGGAGTGAATGGAAGGTAGGCAAAGAGCAAAAAGGGGAAATGAATGAGAGAAGACCTGAGCTACAGCTTTGAGTAACTACTCTAGGCTCCCATCTCTAATAAACATAATATAATGCTGAGACTTCCACCCAGGATGCCACTTAAGAACACGCAGGGGAGGCCTTCTGTATTTTCTACATTTTTTCTGTGTAAATTTGAAAAAAAACATAAAAGAGTCAATGCTATCACAGTAAGGATCATGGTGGAAAAGTAACTGTATAAGTGAGAAGGCAGAAGAGGAAGTTTATATAAATTTGAACTAATATAAAAGATAATGCACTAGAGTGTATAAGATTCGTTTGTAGCAACAAGAATCTACTACCAGATTTAAAAATCTGAGACTCATTATCTTTGGGTATTATAGAGAGGTAAAAACAGTTTGAATTAATGTATTTTATATTGCAGATGATGTAAACTCAGTCTATAAAAATGTTGTCAGGCTCTGTGGTGATTAGAAGTGAAATTATATTTTAAAAACAAAAAATTAATACAGAGCAATAGTTGGTAATATAGGATGAAATGGACAAGGCTAGCAGAAGCAATTTCTATTAAAGTTAACAGACTAAAAAAATACATGTTATAAGGGTTTTATAAGCAGTAAAGAAAGCTAAAACTGGCATTGTGTTGTCAATGGGTTATAAGTAAACCATTTTGCGACTAGTAATGAAAATTCTTGAGAACAACATGCGCAAAGCCACAGTTCTGAGACTGTCAGGTAGGAAAGATGTATCAGTTCTCGTAAATAAAAGTAACCCTTTTCTACTAAGAAAAGTTGAGTTTTGTAAAAAATACTGCAAGAGAAAAGTTGACTTGGGGAAAAGAGAATCATAAAACTAGTCCTGAGTAAGTCAAGGAGGTTGAAAGTTATACAAAAAAGAGAAAGAAAAAAAATGTTAACTAATTCGAATGGGAACAYGTGTGCACTCCATTAGGGGGGGAAAAAAAAGTTTTCAAATAAGTTCAGAATTTGCATTTTTTGCTTCATACAAGCATACTGGAAATTAGATAGTAATCAATGAAACTTCAGATGGCTTAAAGTTAACAAGAGGAACTAAAAAGCGCTGCCTCATGTCCCCTGCTGCTTCATCTAGCAAAAGAAATCCTGACCCCTGCAGTTAAATAAATAAAAAGGATAGCTTAGAGATGAAGCATGGATAGCTCTCTTTACAGCAGCTATTGTGCTGTTCTTGGTAAATGATCTTCTCTTTTTAAGGTATTTCATAGACGTATTCAATCTCTGAATATAAAATTATGACATATCAGAAATAATTAGATATTCACATTTCTGAGAAAATTAAGGATGAATTAAAAGTAACAAGTAAGCTCATGGATTCATAACTCCATGAGATACCTACATTTTAACCTTGCAGGTAAAGCAGAAAGACCTTATTGAATCTGGGAATATGTCAGCCTGGTCTGAAAATAATAAGAAATCTTGTATTTTAAAAATGGATAATGTTGGAGTTTTTTGATGAGTACAATAGCAAAGTTATTTAAGGCAAACATATTCATCAAACATCTTTTTCTATTTTATTTTTTTTCCTATGAGTATATYAGACAGTATTTTAAAGACTTGGCAAACTGTTTTCAAAATCTTCAGTGCAGAGACTGGGGATTGGCAAATCAATATTATTTAGGCCCTCGAAGATGAGAAGTCTCTCTTGATCTAAAATAGTGGCCTATAATCATGAAATTCTGCTGAAGGATGTGGTAATATGGTATGTGAAATCTTATTTAGAGGTACGGATTGATACAGATAAAAATTACGTGGAGAACTGAATTTCTCAGCTATATATTAGATGAGAGAGGTCAGTCACAATTGCAAACCACTCCTTGAGATCTCTACATAAAAATTAAAAGATGCTTTCCAGTGCCTTCCCCATTAGTTAGGTTAGTTTTTGATTTAAAAGGAATTTCTCCCTGCAATATCTAACCCTATTTCATCATGGCAGGTGTCATCAAATTTAACCAGCTGTTTCTGAGGATCTTAATGAGTAAAGGTTTCACTTTCAATTTACAGATTAAAAATCTGTTCTTCTGACAGAAGAACACTTCTCTTTTTAGATCACTTGATCCTTGAGAAGCTGATGTATATGGACTCAAAACAAAAAGGCTAATTGTCAAACAGATATATTTTTTAGATATTTTTATCTAAATAAATATTTTTAGATAGACATATAATTTAATAGAGAGCAGGATGCAGAAGAACCTGAAAGCAAATGGAGGYATAAGAGAGAACCTAGGAAAAAACACTGTGTAAAATTCTGGTCATCTGTGCTCAAAAAAGATAATTTGGAACAGGTACAAAGAAAGCCCCCTAGGACAAGTAGGAGACTGGAATATCTGCCTTTAGGTAGAGAGATCAAGGGAGTTTGACTCATTTAGTCTAGGCGAATAAAGGCTGAGAGGAAGTGTGATGACTTTATATACAAATTCAGRGGTAAATATCAAAGAGGGAGAGAAGCTATTTAAGTTAAAGGATAGTATCAGTACATATCATTTAAAGATAGAATGGAAAAATAGAAGTAGTTTTCCTAACCATTCAAAGAATAAAATTCTAAAATTTTCTTCCAAATAGAATAGTCTGGGCCAGGAACTTAGAATGGTTAAATATGGAACTTCATATAGCTATGGAAAGAGTTGCATAATTAAAATAGATTTCYTGGGGATAGCAAATAACGTCCATTCCCATATCCGTGGGATTTTGAAAGAAGAATAGGTAGTTTTTGCTGTATTTATATTATATGAATCTCACACTTCAGGGCTTCTGCTAGTCACCTGTGGCACCCAGAAAAACATTTTTTTCTCCTTGATACATCCTCCTTAGAAAACTTAAGTTCTGAGCACTGACAGCTACTGGGACAAAATGCAGGCAGAGTGAATTCAATAGAGAGATTAAATTCCCCTGTTGAAATACTCAGGCTTAAATCTTCAGTTGGTCAAACTGACTTTGGGATCATGAAAGGATTTTCAGTGAAACCATGTAGGTAGGGATCACTGAAATTTTGTTGTCTTCTATAATGTAGGTCTCCCTGCCATTATGAGTTTCTTATGCTCTGCTAACTCAAAGACCTAGATCGCTGCTGATGGCCTCAGTCCCTGACTCTTTCTGTAGCACRATGTTCTTTTGAATTAATTGGTCCCTGTATGAAATGAGTAAGAGAGTGCTGGGAAGTGTTTGGAGAATGTAGCTTAGACAAGAGTGAAGACCTAAGCTCAAATACAGCTCCTGAGTAAAAGGGGGAGGCCCCCATCAAGGGTTCTCACAACTCTTTCTCACACAAGTCTGATCYAAGATTACAGCTGTGCCATATCAGAGCTGACCTTGAGCACAGGCAGCCAACCCYCTACGAGGCGGGGAACAGTTGCAGAGTCTGTTGGTGCAATTGAGGTTCTGACAACGTGGTCAGAACAACAAATTTATTGTCCTGCTCCAGCTGTGTTGATCAGACACAGAGATGTTAAGCAGGTAYCCCTGAATAGTCCTTTTGTTGTCCTCCCCCCCAAATTAACAAGCGGTCTCCATTTTACTCTTTCCTCTTTGGATCTGGTTTTACTGATTTTAAATTCTTACTTAGTAGTTTCAACCTTCATTAGTGGCCCTGGTAAGTCAGCACACCTCCTTTCACTATTTTTTCACAATCTTCACCCGAAAGAAATTCCTGATACCCTCTTTTCATTTTATGTCTGAAAGTTTCTCCTGTTACTGTCCTATTAGTTCAGCTCCAGGGTGAGGCTGGATAACTGATTTTCTCCTTCTGTTGTTTGTGGTGTCTGGCAGTTTCTCACATCCTTATCCTGTTAGATTAACCTTGGCCAGGCCTGACCAGCTATGCACATACCATAACAATTAGTGAGTATTATTGAAAGCGATGAACTTTGTACTCATATGAAATGATTATACTGTTTGTATTATATTGTACCGCTTCAACAGCGGCAGCAGTTCCTTCTTACGAGGATCATAAAACCCTAATAATGTCATCATTCGGTCTCTGTTTTAGGTGATTTTTATTCASATTTTTTAATTGTAGAAATAAAAAGAAGAGAACAAAGGAGGAAAAAATTACTAGATCTGTTGCAGTAAGGGTTGTATGAATGTTTGGCACTCTGGGCGTTTTTGTATTTCTGCTTCTGAGGGTAGTGATGACAACTCAGCTCATTCTGTAGAGATTCTGTAATCAATTAATATGGCATAGTCAGTCATACCCCGATGACCTTCATTCCAGCCATTGCAGCATGTGCAATGCAACCTGCTATGATGATGTACTTGATTAAGCTATGTCAGAAGGTCAGTTTGAGAGATGCTAATAATTAACAAACGTACTAATTAATTGCACACCACAAAGTTCTGTTACAGAAATGGTGTAGTTTGTGACTAAGGAGCAGAATGGGACTTAGAGAGACCTGAGTTCAGTTCTCAGCTCTGCTACAGGCTTCCAGGCTGGTCATAGAGATATTCACTGAATTTCTTCAGCCTTGATTCAGGAAATATTTAAGTCTACATTGATTCATAAAGTTAAGCATGTTGTAAAGCACTTTCTAAAATAGGACTTTTGTTGTCCCCTCTATGAAGTGGGATAACAGGCCACCCTTTTTTGATCTCCTTTAGTCTGCCATTTACTAGGGGCTTGACCAGAACCCATCCAAAGTCTCTTCATTTGCTTCAGCAGGCTCTGAGTCAGGCCTTTAGACAGAAGACTGTCAGACCCTGAGCATGTCCTTAATACAGTAAGGTCTTGATCTCWGTTGGGGCCTTTACTGTAGTATAAATTGTAGAAATACTGTCGATAAGTTAAGGAGAGGAAGAGGTGTATAGTGAATTTGCAAAACCCAATAGCTATCCTCTAAGCATGCCCCAAAATAATACTTTCATAAATCTTTATTATAGTGTGGTTATTTACTATTCAGTATTACCCACTTCAGAGACCAAATGTGACTCATTATTAAATTACTACAATCAGTGCTGATGTAGAAGCACCTCTGACACTATCTCTTTATGTGCCATTTTTTCAGAGTAATTGCGTTAGTAATAGCCAGTTACACAGCAATCTTATGTTCCTACAAAATTAAGATAATTACTGTATCTAGAAACACATCCTTCTGTATTCTGTGCTGGCAAGGAAGCTGGTAAAAGGCCATGTAATATTTCARGTCTTTGTAACAAGAGAAACATTAGGGTATAATTATATTATTGACATGGGGGAGGGGAAGTCTACGCATTTGGAAAGGGCTTGGAAGAAAAATTGTAGTTTACAACTACAAATTCCTACTCCACAAAGGGAAAAAAGATCTTTTGTGTTTAGGTGCTTTCTTGCCACCGGTATGAAGTTGGAGTATGGAGAAGTATTTGGAATATTTGAACAAGATTGTGTTCTGTGCTTTGAAAGAGGTAGATGTCCTTGAAACAGATTTATTATGAAAAAGGTGGTATGTGCTTTTTTTCTTTGAAATGGATTGTTCTGCTGGTGTGGATTTATTATTAAACCGAAGTAAGCAGGAATTAATTTGTTCTTATGGCAAACCTCCTGAATACTAGAGTCAGCTTCTAATTAGTCCACATGSTGCAGAATTTAATTTATATTTTAATTTTCACCTCCTTTTGTGTCTCTAGGGAAAATCTCCTGGCATTTCACATTTTTTAAACACAGTATTAGGTGTTYAGCATAACAGCTGAGGAATAACAGACAGACCATTCCCTGTAAGCTTAGCTAAGTGAATAACTCCTAAATAGTCTAGAGGAGATACTGAAAGGTCCATCTCTTCACAGGTATGATGCTGTGTCAGAATTTGCAGACACAGGGTGCAACTAGGTCCTTTGAGACTGGCAGCATATATTTGGATGTGGGCAGATGAAAGGATGCTGCCTAATGTAAGTGCTCCCTGAAGGTTTTACTTTCTATTGCACTAAGGTGTCAGATTTGGTCTCTTTGAAATACTGACTGCAAGCTGATTGCCCAGGAGTAGAAAAAGCGGTCATATCTAGAATGTTTCCAGCAAAATATGATGTATAAAACTGGTAAGAATAGCATCATGCTCCAGA
This sequence comes from Rhea americana, assembly GCF_003343005.1. Classification (NCBI taxonomy): domain Eukaryota; kingdom Metazoa; phylum Chordata; class Aves; order Rheiformes; family Rheidae; genus Rhea; species Rhea americana. Next base: position 690,045 of record NW_028185472.1, read on the forward strand.
AGTTGCTTTGATTACAGAGGTAAAGCCTTGCAGATGAACCTGGATTGTTCAGTTAACACTGCAGGAGATGGGAAAGTCAGGCGTCAAGTTAAGCTAAATTCTATTTGTAAAAGGATCTTAGAAAATGGTGTGCATAGTTGCCATTTCTTATTTATATTTGTGGCAAATCAAGCACCTCCTTTGAAATGATCAGAAATCAGATATCTCATTTGAACAGAGTAACAACTTTAAAAAGATTGTTTTTATATGAAGAGAAATGATGGATGAAAATACTGTATTTCTCTGATAGATACTAAGAGGATTGGGGGCAACAGAAAGCAACTTCAATAGGAAGCTATCCATATCTGTAGAATTTGTCATATTTTTSCTATCACTAATTCCAACTCCATTTCATTGCATATCTTTTCTCTTGTCTCTTGTTAAGAAGCTTATTAAGATGTAGACACTGTCAAAAGCAGTAACAGATAGTCTTCAATMAACTTTCTGACTGCAGTGAGTGTAATAATCATCATCAGAGGTTGCTGCAGGTCTGCTGTGGTTTGGAAGCTGTCAATGCTAGTGCAGATATAATTACAGAAAAAGTATGGGTCATGTACTGTCAGAGTCTATTCCTCATATCTGAATTGTTAATAGAGCTCAATTAGGGACTACTATTTGCAAAAATGAGGAGTGTAACAACAAAAACATTGGTGTTCAAGCTTATCTGAATTTTTCTTTGGAAGAGGAATGCACTTCTGATGCTCTGTCACTAGGAGTAAGTTTATGTTGTTGATTATTTTTTTCGTGAATCACAGTGCTTAAGTAATAGGGCACAACAAAATTGGGACTATTGCACTAATGCAGCAAGAGAAAAATCTTTCTGTGAAGAGCATGGTCCAACTCACTGATGTGAATGGAAAATAAATAAAAAGAAATATTCGATCTATTTTTTTAGACAAGGAAATCAAAGCAGAATTAACTACCTTTTTTGAAGTTTCAGATGACTTCTCAGCTTAAAACCTTAAGTATCAGAYTGAGTGCTGCTTTATCAAGACAAAGTGACCTTAAGAAACCCACTTTAGCAGTTTTCTGGTTATGTACTGAAGTATTAGAGAGAAAGTATGAGATAGACATCTGAACACCRAATAGCCTTCCTCAGTGAATATGAATCACATCCAATGCATTGTTTTGGCTTTAGTGGCAACGAATATGCACGCATCTTTTTTTTTCACTTCTATATTTTAAYATTTTTGCTTCTTTCAGAAAGGGTTTTCAGAGGCTTATACCATTTTTACTGAGATTAAAATAGCTTTCATTTTCATTTTCATTTTTCATAAAAAAACTGTCATTTAAAATAGCTTTTTCCAGTTTGCAGGGGCAAGATTCAACAGTTAGTGAAGTCAGTGGAACTCACTTGACTTCAGTGAGTTGTGAAAGACAGTAGTATGTTAGCAGACTTGCTTATATTGAGCTTTGTCCCTTCACGTCTCACCCGTTCATAGCTATGTCTCTTGAAGATAAAAACTTATATCTCTGCAGCCTTTTCTTACACGAATTTTTCACATGAATAGTGCATCCTACATTTTTTTTCAGCTTTCCTAGAGAACAGAGTATAGAGCATGGCCTAAACAACTGTATTGTAAAAGTGTCGCGTGCAACAAACTTCAGCAACAGCAGAACTGACAGCCAAGGGAGAGCTTAGTATTTTTCCAAAAGGAACAGCAGCCTACATGATCCTGATTTCTTTAACTGTAAACTATATGGAAATTGTGGGAATGATCACTGTCTATTGAAATGACAAAACATTAAACTTAGATGAGAACACCTGTGTTACCCTTTTGTTCATTTATACTATTGTTGTGCCTAGGATGCTTGTAACAGGTTAGGACTCTTCCTGCCAGTTAATGGCATAAAATCCATGAAAATCCCATCATGGTAAATTAAAAATTAAAGCAAGGAGAACAGATTAAAGAACATTATAAACTAGTGTCTGCAGTGTAGGATCAGAAATGGTGAGATGCCTCAAAACAGAGCAAGATTAGGTCAGTGTTTGAAACTTATGTCATCTCCATACCCAAACTCAAACTGTGACTGTTTTCCACATCATAGCATTATAAATAAATGGATCTGTTTTATGGAAGGGAATGGAACAGCTGTCCTGTGTCAGTATGATGAGTGAGCAGCTGATGCAACACTTCAGTGGGTAATAAACAAAACTTGACAACTTGACATTTCCACAGAAAAGTTCAGAAGCACCTTGCTTGTGAGATGCTGTTAATTTTTTTATATATCTTTGACAAGAATTTAGCATTTATTTGAAGAGGTTTCGTGAAATTGGCAGCTACAACATCCATTAAATATCTGCTCAGGTTTCTGAGCTCTGTTATAGCAAAGTTAGAGAAGAAAACAAACACTGTAAGTTTAATTGAACTTAAATGTATGAAATAGTATCAGAAGAGGTATCTATCTGCTTATTAATGTTTATGACAGTTATCTGAATGAGGTACAAACACATTTTATTTTTATTTAGCATRTTTTAAAGATAATGCATCACGTCCATGTGATATGGAAGCTATTTGGCATTTTCTGTGCTGGACAGGAGAATGACAAAGGCTGTGGCTACAGGGAGACACCTCGTTCTCTTCAGCAGCCAAGCAGGTAGGCGAGATAAGCCCAGACACGAAGAGAAACTGAATATGATTCATGTGAAGTTGGATGAGCATTGCCTCCTCATATATGATAGATTCTGGAAAGAGCCTCTCTGAGGAGAGCAAATAAACATTTGTCTGATGTTTTGAATACTGTTGCTTCCCACAGACATTTATGAAAATTACAAGGCAAGTCTAAGCTTTTCTTTTACTTATGTTGTTTCTTGCTTATAAGGTAAGAAAAAAAAAACAAGAAGAGGCACATTAATAAACCTCTGGCTTCCACGACTTTTGAATGTAAGTTTAATTAGACAAAATGAAAATTCTCTTGAAACAGGCTGATTTAACATTTTCTAGTCTCTGAAGAGACTTGCACTGTGACATTTGCAGTAGTTACATTCAGTTAACATTTTTTTAATTATTGTTTTTCAGCATGAGGAGATGTTTGCAGCAAGTAAAAGAGAGCTTTRTTTTACTCCAGGTATTTAATATCCATGTTTGGGGCTGTAAATCTTCTTTTGATGTTTAGGAATTCCATTGGTGTTGACCTGAAATAGCCTAAAGTTAAAGAAAAAAAATGTGTGTATTTTCTGGGCATTTCTTTTAGCAAGAAGCAGAGCTTGGTATCTATAGTAAACTGTCATAAATTATTCCAGCTCTGCTGAATTCAAGATCTATTCTCAAACCCCAGCAGGCATTTGCTATGGATCCTTCATCTGTTGTACAGCCATTGCAGATGAAGATCTGTCTTACAGGCGTGGAATATTGCTCTTGCTCATTCAGCCTTGAATGCATACACTTATTTTGTCCCATAGGTGGAGTGGAAAACCCTGAATGTTCTCTGTAGTCTGAATTTAACTGTGGTGCTTTCTCTCCACAAGAGCAGGGATTTTTCAGATGAGCTTTGCCTATTTTATTTTAACCTTTTAAMAGTGTCCCCTGGATGGAGCCACTGAAACCGAAGCTGTGTGCTCACCCATTTTCTAGGGCCGGCCTGCCGGTCGGCTGTTGGAAACACCCCTTTACTTTCCCATTTCAAGTTTTGTTACTTCCATTATTCTTCTGCTAATGATGGCTTGCAGGGGCGCTGTGCCAGGGGTGTCCTGGAGCACGTATTTAAAGCCATCGCTACTAAGCATGTGCTTAACCACTTTTTCCGGAGGAGAATGTTTTCCTAACCTGTTGACCCAGACTGCTGCAAATCAATCCTGTAATGCTGACAATTTCTGTTGTTTCTCGGAAGCAACTGGGGATTATACTAAAGGCTCCTGGATGCTTTTATGCTTTTTTTTTTTTTTTTTTTTTTAATAAGGCTACTCCAGATTCGTTTTAGCTTCAGTTAAAATAATGAGTCTGGTAATCTGTGTGTCCCCACTCTGGATAATGTGAGGAAAAGTAATCTTTGCATGGTGCTGTTGTGTTGCCACACAGTGGTGCTGTATCTCCAAACAGCCATTTCCCAACAATGTAACTCTGCTTCATACTCCCTCGCAGAGATTCTGGTATCATAAGAGTTGTAGAAATTCCACCTCCCATAACCCTGAACTTGCTCTTTCTCTCTGCCTCCTAGCACCATCTYGTTTTGTCTGTGTGTGATATTGGTGCTATTTCACCACAAGTGAAACACTGCACCCTTGTCTTGCCAGGATTTCTCCTAGTCCCTGCTCTCTTCCTACTGCAATCACTGTTCTTTAGGTTCTGGGAGTTGCAATGAACTGCTATTAGCCTTTTCTCAACTCCAGATACACAGGAAGACCACAAAACTTTCCTCTTCTCATTTCCCTCTCTCCTTGTTTCTCCTCTTTCTCAAGAAATAATTGAATTCCTAGAATGCCACTGGTTTTGGAGGGAAGCGAGTGCTGTGTGCTGGGTTAATTCTACTCTTAGTGAATTCAATTTATTGCTAACARCAGAGTCAGAATAATTCTGACCACTTTGAAAAAACCTGTGCTTGATCTGTTTTTCCCTAAATTTAATCAAGGCGTGGAGCCTCAGTAGTGCAAACAATTCAGGGGAGATAAAACTATTTACACAAGCAAAAAATCTTCCTGCTACTAAAGGATTTTTGCCTTTAACATGTTTTAAAAAAACAACAGAAATATCTATAGCTAGTATACTGGTAAATTATTTATACTTTAAATATTAATTTTCAAAAGCATACTTAAGTCCTCCAGATTAAGCTTGTAATATTTCTCTTCATTGTCAGAGGTGTATCTTCTGCCATCTAGTAATAAACAAGAGAGAAAGAAACAAACAGGTCAGGAAAACTGTTCCATCAACATAGCATTCAGTTTAAAGCAGCAGATATAAGTGTACGATGTGTATGAGAGAGTGAAACTGGATCTAGGCAAAGGAATAATCGTGCAGCTGCTTSCTACAGAATGTCAACATAGACTGTAAAAAGTGAGGCTTTGGCCTTGACTCGGCTAAACTAAAGGTTATTGCAACGATCCTGGACCAAAATTTTCGTTACCGAGGCAATGATTTGTCTAAAACTGATAGTTTGTAATGACACGCTGGGATAAAGTTACATAATTTAGTGAGTCTTCATCAGCTTCTCCTCAAAATGAGTAAGAGATCACAAACAGTGCTACTGCTCTAGATCAGACAGCCCAAATTCCTCTGATGCAGTTTTTTCAATAAAGAAATAACATGGCACCTGGAGTCTGCTCATCACTGTGTGGCAGAAGATACTGTGGTCCTACACACCTTTGTGTGCTTCTAGAGTGAGGTTTAGCCTGCCCGACTTCAGACGTGTAAAGTTAGACATCTACTTCAGGGTGGGTGYCTAGGTTCTTTCTAGCAGCAATGAAAAGAGAGAGTCACCTCTAAAGAAGACGAACCTGTTTCTAGAGGTCAGTCTGTCTGCGTCTCTCTGTAACTAGCAACTTATAGTCAGCTCAGTGGTTTCACATGATTAGAACTAGAACATGTCTATCTTATGTTTCATGTTTCTTGCCTTTGAGGTGCCATGCTGAGATAATTAAATACAGTAAAGGTGATGCGACCTTGAACAATCCAGAATGTCCCCCAAAGTCATAAACCGAGCAATTATAAATGAACAATTACAACAGCCATGTTACTGACACCTCCCTTTCGTCTTCGGTGTACGATAGTTTCAATCACCTTGTCTGGTGTGTTTTGGAGAAGGATCTTGGTTTGCTGGTAGTGTTTGGATTGAAGATGATGTTGGGAAAGGAGTGATACAACAGTACTTARCTCTGAATGGGCAGATGCTTTAAGCTTACTCTTAATACTCAAGTGTTAATTTGATTTTGTGTATTTGTGATACTGTTCCGTTTAAGGAAGTGGCAGGTACCATCAACTATCTTTTTAAGGCTAGAGGCATGAAAACCTGTGATGTGATTCTTTGGCTAGGGAGGGTATATGGGAGGAAAGTCTGCAGCTTATATAACCTYATGCAAGGTAGTAAGTTAAAACATTAGTTGCAAGTTCTTTAGAGGAAGGCACTGAGTTTCCTTTGTCATGTAGCTCCTTTATGACAACAGGTAAGTAATTATTTATCACCATCAGTCATCATCGTCAAGAGAAGCAAAACTTTTGGTTGATTATGTTCTCTTAAATAATCAATGTTTTTATATTTTGTATTACAGAAACTTTTATTTTTCTAACAACAGAATCTTTTATTTTTCTAACAACAATATGCTCCTTATTTTCTCTCTCTCTTTTTTTTTCTTTAACAGCTGATCCATATTTACAAACTTCAAGTAAGTCTATATGTTTGGAGAAAAATTAAGAAAAAAGAAGCAGATGCAATAGCAAACTGTCCATGAACATCATTGCAAGTGGCTTGGTGAATTTAGAACCCTAACAAAAATATTTTTATAATAGTGCCAAAACTGCTAAAGAAGTCTATATGGTTGTGCTTCTTCACACATTTTAGTTCTTTAGGTTATGAACTGTTTTTATTGAAGACACAAGCATCACAAGTATTACATTTTAGGGCATTCCCAGTTTTGTTTTAATCGGCCTGATGCTAGGGGGTCCAGCTACAAATCTAATTCAAATTGGAAGGAGTAGGAAAGTAAAAGTGATTTTTAATCCATCTCTATATTCCTTTGGTTATGGACTAGCTGCTGTTGGCCTGCATAAATCTTCCACCAGCACAGCTTCAACAGCTTGGAGAAGCTCTAATCTGCATCAGTTCCATGGAACTAGTCTGATACCTGGAATCACTGTGGAAGCAGCAGCCTGTGCTTGTCTTCCCACTTATCAGTGAGAGAGAGGCATCTGGAATACAGCATTATGAGGGCTCTATGCCAGCCAGAGGTTATGCTGCTTTGAAGAATAATGCTGTGATGTGTTAAACTYGCCTCAGGGCTATTCCATATGTGCCTCTGAAATACTTTGGTTTCAAGCTGACCCYCTCCAAGATTGTTCTAGTAATATCTCAACCTAGGATAAAACTTCTCAAGTAAGGCAGACTTCAGAAATTAGGAACCTTATAGTAGTTTAGTAATAACTCCTGGGCCATCAATTACTCTTTGGAAACATATTGTTTCCAAATATTGTCCATAAAACCTTAAAATCAAAAGAGCAGGTCAGATGTAGCCCACAGTTTCTAGAGCAAATGTTGCCTGAATAATATCTAAAGATTCTGAGTAGGTGTACTGTTGAGCTTCTGTGTTTTAAATACCTCATTCGTTCAAATGCTGTGTTTTCAAAGATATTTTTAGAGGGGCCACCTGCTTAGTGGCATTCTGTTGTCAAACAGAAGCAAACTTCCCACTCAGTCGTCACTCACAAGCACTTGTCTTCTTCCAGTTATTTAGTATAATGAGAAAGGTTGCTTACCATGAGGATTCCTCTGAGTAYCAGCAAAGCAAACCAGCTGTTTACTAGCTAGCCTTAAAAATTACCAGAACTAAAGTTTAAAACACTGCAATAAAATTTGTGGTTCAATTTGCCAGTAGAAAGACAGATCATTGTGTTTGTTTATTTTTTTTGTAAGGTTGGACACAAGCAGAACGATAAAGGTAAAAAGGTATGCTTTAGCCATGGACCACCAAACCACCACTAAAATTAAGAATCTTATAATTCTGCAAATGCCACTGGACAGTTCCTCTATGAGAAGCACATGTAAAATATTGTAGTATAAACATAAAAATAATATCTCTGCTAAAAACAATTCCTGCATAATGCAAATATGCTTACAAGAACTTTGTTTTGGCCATTGCCTAATACAGTACATTAATCTGCACAGTTCAGTTTGACACAGGTTTCCTATCATAAACAGTTTGATTAACAGATTAGACAGCTTTGATTTTCTGTGATAGTTTAAAAATCTATTAATATGTTTTAATTTTTTGGTCTAAATAAGCATGTATCTTCAATGTTCACAGGACAGGCTTTTGAATATAACTTACAGCGTCCTTTGAGGTACAGCATTGATTGTGGGCCCCAATTTCTCGCTACGGCTTTACTCTGCAAGTTACAAAAAGAAAGTGGGTATCGTTTCACCRGGAATGGACCCTCTCGTAATATTCAAAACAGGCGTTTTTAACCCACTATTTACCTTTGGAGCACACTGGGTTTCAACTACAAGAAAAACCATGAAGATGGCACAGGCACAAACCACAGCAATTCTAGCTTTCTGAAAGAAAACCACAATAATTACATCTACTTCTGCTTTCCTGCTGCAGTTGGCAAAATGGAGCAATGAATATGATGAATAGCCTCATGCATATGCTATCATCTTCTTACCATTCTGTCACGTCTGCTGTCACTCCCTTGTATCATCCAAATTTCTATCAGAGATCTGGTTTGCTACTCTTTCACCTGTAAAGAGCTCGAGTAGCTGAAGACCATAAAATACAGAAATCTCAGTTCAGTTGGTCATGGTTCTTTCCACCCCTCTGTCTGACAGGCAACAATATATGCATGCACATCAGTCTGTGAGAATTAGATATGAAGTATTTACCTTCTTTTGTGATTAAAGCCAGAAAATTATGTGTCAGGCTCTTTTATACCAGGGTAGCTAATGACAGCTGGCCCCAGGAGATCTAGAAACAGCCTGTACCCAAAAGGAAAAAACCGCAACACAAAAGTTGACTAAATGTCAAGCATTCTCGGTAGGTGGTGCATACATGTAACCTTCATCACCAGTCCCGCTTCCTACTATAACAAACAACTAACTATAAGGTGATTAGAAAACCATTTCCTTTCTGTATAGAGTCTATTCTGTGTGCATTTTGCTGTCACATACTTCTTATTTTGCGTTGTCTATAAATTATGTGGTGTCATAGCGTTCATGGATCTGTAACAACTTTATTTTATGTTTGTGTGTTTTTCAATGCATTCATTACAGCCGTTATTTATGTTTTTATCATTCCYTAACTTATTGTATAAAAATACATTTTTATTTCACTTTTTTGGTATGCCTGTTTCAGGCCTTTGATCATTCAATTGCAGTACCAATGACTGTATACATTTATTATTAATATAATTATAAGCAATTATTTTAATGGTAGTGTTCATTAGGAAATTAGTTTGTTCCTATTAAAATAGCCTCTGTTGATCACATAGGGTTTAATACTGTTCTGTTAACTTTATGATTTCTAGATTTAGTAAAGGAGAGATGAAACAAATGTTTAATTAACATTTCACTTTTACAGAACTCTCTAGAATTCATATGTATTTGTACCACAAAAGAAAAAAAGGTTTAATTTTAGATGCCTGTATATGAAAATGAAGCTAAGGATTATAGCAAAATATTTGGTAAAATAAAATTAAGTGACAAAGAAGTTACAGTATCTTCAAGATTCCTGTTTTCCTGTTTAATATATTTAGAAGCACAACCTGAAAGAAATTTGGATACAACTCTATGTATATGTTTTTCTCTCCAGTTCCAACACTGTTAAACACTGTGTGTTGCCTATGCCTCATTTACAAGAAGGCCACTTCTTAATTTTTTGACATTAGAGAGGAGCTTCCCTGTGGATTAAGCTTCAGCTCCTTTAGAGYTTTTTGCAATGCCAGGGGGGTGGTATAAAGTGCCCTGTCTGAGAATCAGACATAATTTTATTATTAGATCAAAAAGCTGGAATCTGATTRTGTGTTTCCCTTTTCAGTGAAAAGTACCTGATGTAGTTAAATTGAATTTTGGAAAGGTCTGAAAGATTAAACAGAAGCTAGGAAAATTTTCGCTCTAATTTATCCTTTGCGCAACAGCACTGAAATAAACATCTTTATAACTTGTGGAGACCAACACTGCATGGAGCCCGAGGAGCTCAGAAACTGGGATACCGAGTGGTGGGTCATCAACTGGATTTGCCGTGGGTGCGACCAGCCAGAGAAGTGGAGCGACACGTCGGCGTGCCTGGTGTTCCGCCAGTTCCCTGGTGCGGGATGTGGCTTTATTCGTTCTAACTGTGCTGCGTCCTTCTCAGCCCGCCCGGGGTCCCRTTGGCTTTGGTTTAACTGAATGACTTTCTTTATTGTGCGCGTTCAGCTAGAGCTTCRCAGAGTTATTACTGGCTGAGGCATAAATGCAAATGATTTAATTTGAAAAGATCTGATTTGCTTTAATGCCTTCACCTCTTGGTTTAAAAATTTTAAAGAATAAGTGGATTATGGTGTTTTCCTTTGTAATTCCAAGTGCTACTATAAGGATATGCAAATTACCGAACTTTAAGCTACTCTTCTTTTTTTTAAGTGTTTGTGGTCCTAACTCTCCAGTCCTTACATAAGTTGCTCTTATACAAAATTTTTGCTGACCTAAGAGCGCAAGAAAAGCTATTCTGAAGAAAACCAAAGCTGTATGTAGCACAGCATCAGTGGACCTTCAATGGCTAAATGCAGCTATCTAGAGAAAACCGTGCCAGGAAAAAGAAATTTGTGGAGCGAGACTTCCCTCTGCACTCAAATACTTTGGAGATCACCAGAGTTGCATCTAGAGAAGTGTATGTGCTAACTCCTGATGGAGTGGGTCTAATTGCATTTTAATCTGCTTCCACTTTTGTTGCAATCTCTTGTGATGAGTTCTGCAATGTAACATTATAACTCCATTACATGTAACAATAACTCCATTATTTTCCCAATCATTGCCAATGCCCCATGAGAACGCCTCTTAATAACAAAACAGTTTAAATATGCATATTAATATATTCTTAAAGATATCAGTTGCCAGGGAAAAGCAAAACTTGCATTTTAAGGAACACTACTGATTTGGTTAGGTAAATACAGGCACTTGAAAGGATCTTGATTTCAGAGGACAAAYGTGCATCACATTGAGAAAGCCACTCCTTGGGGCTTACCAAATTTCTTTTTGAAAGTTAAGGCTATTGGTGGAAGTTTGCTATGTGCATATTAGCAGCACAAGGGATCTCCTCAGTTTTAAAAAAGAACAGAGAATTGTTTCATTTTGTTTTATTTTCAGCTTTCAGATAGAGAAAAATATTGAAATCTGGAAATCTTAATTGCATAAAATTTGAGGTCTCATTTTAGATATTATAGTCTCTGTCTTCTCCAAAGCCTATAACTACAAACAATTAAAGCCATTTTGAAAATCAAGCTTTTAATTTTTCTCATTAGCTAATCTGTTTGAGCCAAGAGACTTTCACTGTTTCTAGTTTGAACTGTGTGCATTAGCTGATGTTTTCTTCAGTTATTACCAGCTTTGAGAGATGCTCCTTTGGAGAATTTGTCTGTCTCACTCCACTGATTTATGTGGCATAYGTTATTAGGTGAAAAACACCAGTGGTTTTAATGTTCGTTAGTTCTTTGCACAAATGCATATTGGGAAAACCTTCCAATATACTGAGGGTCAGATCATGCACATTGTTTTTAATATGCTGAAGTTTATTCTTTGTTTGAAGGGATAAGTTACAGGTTTCACTTAAATATTTTTAAAGGGCATAGCTGAACAAAATTCGGTGCAGRAGATAGGGGGTCCCATGTGTGAGCACGTTGCTTCATAGGCTGCTAAATATTGCCCTTGATGAGGGGGATGGAGGGATRCCTCTCTCTGAAGGGGCTAGCGTAAGCTGTCCATTTGCTTTACTGGCAGAAACCTGTGCTGCACTTGTGTGAATCATATCAAAAATGTAGCGCAGTTACCTGTTCTCCTGCCTGTTTCAGAGGGAGATTCACTGCTGTACAGAGTATCACTGTGAAGGGTGAAAATCTGATTATTTTCTGTGCCTGAACTGCTGYGTGTGGACTTCTCTGCAGCTTATGTTTTTATTTCTCTGTTAGCAGACCTGTAAATAAGAAAGATAAGACGGTGAGCCTACACAAATAGTTTTGTCTCCCCCAAAACACCCCAAAAATTTTGTTTAGCTGCAGTTCTAAAGACRAAGAAAATGATTTTTCCAAAGTGAATCTGCCCATGCTTCGTGGCAATATGAATTCAGGAAATTCAAATGAGAAAAATCACATCCCCAAGGGAAATTTTGATTCATTTGAACTATCTAGAATGATTTACAGAGCTCCAGCAGCTGGGGTAGAGACAATAAACATTCATAGACTGRGGCTCATCTCCGCTGTGCAGAAGATCATTACGGCTGTTGAGCAGCTCTTTCTTTATGGAGCAAACCCTTTCAGAGCCAGGGTGATATTTCATGAGCCGGTCCTTGATGCAATGAAGTCTGGCCTCTGACAAGTCTTTCATATATTGCAGGTGATAAAAAGAAGATGTGCAGGTGGCTTTTCAAGTACTCGGCTGTTTCTTAATGGAGAAATAATGTCAGTTGTGGAAGCAKCTGTTACTTGTGTTGTAAGGTGATGCGATAGCAAAACCGCAGGCGAATCTTTTGCATCAATCTAGTATGAGTTGAGTCGTTAAAACTATAGTTAACCTACAGACATATTAACTCTCWGTTAACTCAAGTAGCTCTCTGAAATCCCTTAAGGAGCTTCACGCTCTCCACACGCTGCCTTGCTAAAAACACCAAAACCAGTCCAAATCAGCTTTTATATTTCCATTCTGGTCAGACTCAGACCATACTGAAATCGGCAAGTTTTTTTATTGGTCTCAATGTCTTTGGGTAAAGCCTTGTAATCTGCAAACAGCATTGGTTTGGCCAGCTCTCGTATTTCCCTTGAGGTCCTTACTGCCGGAAGCATCTGACTGTGGAGAATCCTCGATATATTTTTTGAAGTAAGCTTTTAACTTCCATTGCTGTGGAGAAGAAGATGAAAAATGGAACTTGCTGTTTGCTTTCAAAATGAAGGATCTAGAACACCACACTCAGTTTATTTCTTTCTTAATTTCCTTTCTTTTTAGCGTACCTCATATTTGTAGTGGCTTGAACAACAGTTTTTGATCGTCTGAGTTTGGCAATGACGTAGATAGCATARCCCATAGTTTCCTCTACATTAACTGTCATATGCTTTTCTCTTCCATTCGGCATTGGACTATGCTTTTCTTTATMTTTCTCTGTAAACAGGGAAGAACCACCTTGGTTTTTTTGGCTCTTGAGATCCTTGCTAGTTCAAAACTATTTTTCACTGCAACTACTCTGATATCATCTCTACCTTCTGATGTTTTTTTCTTTATATTCTGCCTTAGTTATATGGCCTTTTCTCGAACAATTCTTTCTCAAATTTCAGGCACTTAGCCACTTACTGACACAAAAATGGTAGCTGTACTGCTACCTTTCCCTCGCCTTGGKTTAATTTGCTCTTGAACATTTAATACGGTGTCTGTTACTACCTGCTTGCTACCTTGTGCCCTTTATGCCTTAATGATGTTCGCAGGCAGCCCCAATTCCCTGTTCCCAAGGACTGCTCAAGTCCCACACCGTTACTCTGCTTGCTCTTCCTCCCTCCGGGCATTTCCAGGTGCGATTGCTTTTACCCTTGTGTTCTAACAGTCCCCCTCCAACTGCCTGGATCTAAATCACCTGCTCCCCAAATAAATTCATCCTTTTTGAAATTCRAGATCTCCCCAGTGCTCTCCAGGTGTTTTAGGGATCAAGTAAAGGCCTCATTGCTATAGTTTTTGATCCTTCAAATGCTTTGGCAGAAAGTCCCCTCTCCTTGAGGAAGAATTCTGTRGCAGATGTGCTATTCTATCGCGGCCCCTTTATCTTCCTGTCCAGAATTTGAACAAGTTTTCCACTCATCTCCTCCTGAATGGCAGGAAAGGGTAGGTGCACTGTTGAGTTCACAAGAGTCCAAAACCTCTTTCTGATCTCCTTTCCAGTCTTTTCCTGAGTGGACTGTAGCACTCTGTAATAGTCTGCCCAAGCAAGCTCTCATAACATCATGTCAGTCATAGCTTTGATTTTCTACCAAGAATTTAATCCCATTTACATCCACCCCACAAACTAATGCTAGCCTTAATTGTTAAAGGGATTTGGCAGGCTTTCCCCCTGTATCCACTTAAATCTTCTTCTACCTCTTTCAGTTTAGTCCTCTTCTTTTGATACTCTCAGCTCTGGATTGAAAGGATTTTGATTATCTTTCTATGATGAATACAGAAGGAACATTAGATGAGTTATGACAAAGGACAGTGTAGCTTTCTAGATTGGTTTCTGTGAACYAGCTATTTCAGAGTATCTATATTGTGATGATCAGTCAGGACAATAAACCATGTAATTGCACTAATAATGTAACAATGCAAAATGTATTCAGACCACAGAAGAAAGATGTAGCATTTGATTAGACCTATGCAGCATACACTCTTGTAAGGAAAGAGCTAGGGGCATCCACAGCCCCTTTCATTTCTGTCAGAAATGTTGTCTCTTCAACGAACTCTGCAGAGATGCTGGTTTATTTAATCCTTTCCAAGTGATCTCCCYTGAATATTCCCTAGTGAGAAATAATACGCGGGCAGCTCTGTCCATTTGGGTTCTGTACTCATCCGTGTATGGCATTGATTTCTGGGGCTCCTTAGTGCACTGCAGCACCATGCTGAATTCCTTGGGCTGAGAAGCAGGGYCTGTTGCAAGGACTTGTAAGGAACCGATGTCACATCTCGTTTTAGAGTGCAGATGAACCTTTAATAAAACAGGATGCCAAGCCCCTCTCAGAGCGCCAAGGCCCAGAGTACATTCCCTATGGCTCCTAAGGATCTGGCTGCTTGGGCTCAAGGAGAGCTCAGGAGCAGCTTTTAAGCTGAAACCCTTTGTACATGGTCCTTGCTGAATCTTTGTTGCATCCATTTCCACGTCTGGCTGAGTACYTTGTTGATCTGGACCCTGACCTTGACTCATGGACTTGGCTTCCTGGCTTGATTTTGGACCTGCTTCATCACGACGTGCTTTGCTGGTGATCAGGACTGTTGCCTGGGTACCATCACTGCACCTGCTCTGTCCTTCTTGCTCAAGTGCCGAGACTGCTACCTTGCTGGTGCGGTCGCTGCCTCTGCCTGCCTCCTTGTCACCCTCAGCTCCTGGCTTGGTTTCCCTTGAGGAGCAGCCTACCCTCACTGCTCCCAGTCGCCAGTCACAAAGTTGTTGGACAGTGAATATTTTTGCAGAAGATAAGCCTAAAGAAGCCGAATATTTTACCTGCCTGTCACCCTGACRGTGTTCCCATACACTAGAAAATGGTACAGTTTATTAACACGCATCTGATATTTTGCTGTGTACGAAAAGTCTATACAAACTGATTCCAGCAATAGCGAGGGACAGTGCTTGAATCGTTTGGGAGATTCTTGTTTTATACAATCCCTGAGAGTGAACCCTTTATACTCACTGTGCTACTCTGCATGCTAATTGCTCAGTATTAATGGCTGATTCTGTCTCAGCSCATTCGAAAGCTGTTTATTCCTGCTGTGGGAGCTAGAGGCAGTTGTTTCTTCTGAAAATCATTAACAGAGTTCAAATCCACATTTTGGGCACTCCATATCCAATCTAATTCTTCCCTGTTCAGCTGCTGAAAGGGYGCTGCACCATTACCTCTTTCACAGGAAGAGGTAGGGACTTGCACTAAACTTCAGAGTGATTAAAGCCAAAATCTTTAGATAGGTCAATGAGGTCAGGAGAAGAAAAGCAACAAAGTTACAGGATGATAATTAAATCTCAACAGAGAAAAATATAATTGCAGAAAAATAGGATATGTGAGGTGGTTTTCAGGAGGGAGAAAAAAAAAGCAAGTCTTGTGAGAAAGGAGGCTTGTTGCTCTGCTGTTATATACTTAAGAAAGAATCTCTTTATACCATGACAAAAGCAAAGTGCTATAGGGCAAGGCAGTGTGATATTTTTTTCACTGACCTGCCACCTTTGAAGAGATTACAAGCTATAGCCAAAATGTCATTACATAGTCTTTTTCTTCAGACTGTAGTGAAGTAAGCTCCCACATGAATAGGCAGTGATTTGTGAGCTGAGTCCTTACAGTGAAGATGGTGTGAAGAGCACTCATTAACCTCAAATTAGATAGCTGGAAGATGAACAAACTATTACTCACGTAATTCAATAATCTAATTACCGCAGATAATTGATGCAATCATTCTGCTTCATTTGGTCAARGGAAAAAGGCCTAATTCTGATACTCTTCCTAGCGCAGGTAATCTCTATTTGTACAAACAGTTCCTTGTCTTTAYAGAGGAAGATTTGCAAGACTAGACTCGGAAGCTGAATTCATTATGGTAAAATTCAGATCCATAATTTTTCCTTTTTTTTCCCCCACTTAGAACAGCCTAAGTAGAGCACTGTAGTGAGTCTGACAYAGCTTGCAGTGATCGAGTAGGCTAGGAGGCGAGAGTTACAGACCCAAATTCCCACATAGCTGCACCCATAAATTTGGACTAAGTTTTAAATTGTGAAAATATCGCTTCTCARGTATTAGTTTATAAACAGTAAAACCTAGTATTAGAAGTGTTTGCTCACATGGTACTTGCTGAGCTGCATGATCAAAACYGAAGTTTCACTTTGCATGTGTCATAGCCTCTATTCCACATGAACATAACCCACCTCCCTCTTTCAGAAATCCATTTTTTTTATGCAGCTTTAATACCATCGTGTTCTTGAAATCCACAGAGAGACACAATGTTATAKAAACATGTTTCTGAATGTTTATTATACAGTGCAGAGCTGCCGGTTTGCCTGAATGGTCAGACAATTGACTTAATCCTAGGGCTGATTCACTATCTCCAAACCCAATGTCAAAATTTTTGCTTTGGAGCTCTCAAAGTGAATAAAATCTCCCTAAAATCAAAAATCAGAAAAAAATAGAAAGTTTTCTTGTGCTTTGAGCATGGTGAGTATACTCACAATTTTTTCTACAACCACTAAAATTACACAGGTTTAWCGTGTAATATTATTGAAGAAAGATGAGATTCTCACATAGTTATGTGACTTCAGGACTCGGAGCTTTAAATAGCATTCTAGAGGCAACAAATCTAATAATATCCCRAAGATCTGGCAAAACTAGTGTCCCCTCAAGATATGGCAATACCATTTCTATGAATGACAGGTATTTTTAGAACGAAATGACTGCTCGGGCTTCCTTTGCCCTTTCACTTGGCAGGTGACATAAGTAGCAGCTTTAAATCAAAACTTTCTGGCTAGTATTAGGACAGATGAATGTAGTGGACACATAAAACTGATAGGTTGGTTCTCCCTTGGAAGAGAGTGAGTGATTCTCCATTAACGATCTCACTTAATGACAATCAGTTTTCAGCAATTTAATTCCTTCTTCTTTTGGATGAGATCAGCAACCTGCRTATAATCTGACAGTCAGGAAGAGTTTGCTCCGGACAAGTGAATGTTCTTTTCTTATATGTAAAAATCACAGTAACACATAAGGCTGGCTGTCTCTTTTACCAATAACTCTGGCTGTGATTGCCCTCACTCACTGCTGATGAACGTCTGATTAATGTTCATTCCATCGGTCCACCACAGCTTTAAAGCGTTAGACTGTAATTCTACGAAAGCATAGAAAAATGGCTTTTCAAAAATCCACCTCAGGTGGATTTTTGGTGCCTCAGACACTGGTGACCGGTGTYTGATGCCTGGCATTTCAGGTTTGAGGCCTTCAACGACAGCGTCCTTGTTCCAAGTAAGGTAAGTCAGAGCCACCGGTGTGCGTACGACCTTGGTGAATAAGCAGACAGGATGGTCCTTCCCTCTGCGCTCTGGTTAGCTGTGCTCTGCCTGCACTCTGTATCACATCATGTCTTCTCACTAAATGTCTTCCTATCATATCATGTCTTTTCACTAAAGTAGAGGATTTGGAAGAGGGAACTTACAGGAGTAAGTTCAGAGGAGCTGGCACTAGCAGTTTATAGGCTACTGTTTAGCTCTGAGTAAGACCCGGTTAAATGTAGCTGAGCAAATCAGGAGAAACAGAAGCAGAGAGGAGCTGCAGGTTCTCACTTTGCTTCCCGGGGAGTGCCTGGYGACTGCTTTGGGGTGGCGTAGCGTCGCGACTGCTGTCTGCTATGTGCTAAACCTCTTCTAAATTAAACACAAAATGCTTTTTCAGTGTTGAAATTTTCCTATCGAAATGTTGCTGCAGCACAGTCCTGAGTATTGTATGTACCTGGGCAATGACATCTTCCTTCCTAGCASCCATGGAAGTGAGTGCCAAAGCTCCACATGTAACATTTTACAATGATATCTCAAAGGAACCACGTCTTAATGGGCAAGTGCCTCCAAACTGATACTGGTATTTACAGTTCCAGGCTGTTGGGGCCATCTCAAGATTAGTAACGACCACAGTCTCATTATATATAAAATAAATCATTTTTTATGTCCTCCATCTGAATTCTTTTTCCTTTTTAAACTGATGCTGTTCCTAATAAAGTATTACAACTTCCTTTCAGCTCTCTCAAATAACTAATAAGAAATATTCATGTGCAATCACTTGATGACAGATTAATGATGAAACTTATCTGCAATGAAGGATTTGCAGCAAGAGGAATATATACTTTGGAAGCTGCGACTTTGCTTTTCTGCAAAAATATTTTCCATGCAGTGGACTATGTTGTCTTCTAGACACTGATTGTATTTTCCCCACTCATACTGCAAAACTTGTGAATGATTYTTCCTCTTTATTATTTCTCATTAAAACACGAGGAAAGCATCCAGACAAACACAGCATAAGACTCTTGTGTTGTTTATTACCTGACTTTGTTGCAGCAATGTTCTTCAATTTTGTCATGCTAATGCAAGGACATAATTTTAAATAATATAATTTGCAATAGATGGGTATCGCTTAGCCACTGCRTTTCTCTCCATTGCGTAGTGCACAGTGTTTTACTGATTGTTTTTGCTGGCTGGTTTGTAAAAGCAGAGCACTGCTCTTTGCAATTGCAGCTCTATGTAAATTAGACATTTGTACTGATTTCTATTCTGGGTTAAACAGCCTCGAGACTTTTCCTGCAGAACAATATTACCACCTCGTGGCTGTTTAGGCCATCTACTGCTAGACTCACAGAGGAAAAAGACTTCCAGGTAACTGCCAAGTCTTCTGCTAAACCGGCAGCTTTCTCTGTCTCATAGTTGTCCCTTACTTTCGCTGGAACAGGAAAAAAAAAGGAGAACTAAAACACTAAGAACAACAAAATAGTTCTATGCATTACTTATAAACTAAAACCATTTATTTAAAAGAAAAAAGAAAAGCCATAAGCCTTGATCCTGCAAATACTTGAACATTTTTTCTGCTGGAAACCCTTTCCTGTGTTTCCCTCCAAGTTTCGTGAGCTGTGGTTGCTTAACTTAAAGAAGAGAACACAAAAGGATTACGAGAGAGGGCACAGTAACTGCCTTGAACCACAAAATCAGTAACTACGAAGGGAACGTGCTGTATGCAAGTCCACAGTCAATTAAAAAAAAAAGTACTGGGTGTAAAAGGCAGAAAGGAAATTCTAGTCCTATATCAGGAAACACTTTTGAATAGTAGAGGACAGCGAAGCACTTGACTAGGTACTTGGAGGGATTACAGAGTCTTTAATGCTGCAGGGCTTAAAAACAACCCTCAAGCATGGTTTAGCAGTACTTGATCTTTTTGTGAACTGGAGAATAGTTTAGATGAACTCTAGCATTTCTCTCCTCCCCTCCTTTTTTTTTTTTTTTTTTTTTTTGCCCAAGAATTTTATGAGTTGAAGAATTATTGGATTTAGGAGCGGGAGAAGAATTCCTTCTGTGAGGAATTCCCGGCATTTCCTTGGCAGCTTGGTTGGCTTGTTTTCTTATTTCTTTATGTTAGGAAAGGATATGATGAAAGAATAATTTCTTGTCATGTAAGAACCAGTTTCAGAAAGAAAAATATGTTGTCTAGTATTTCTCCATTGAATTCCTTTTCTATCTCTTCTCTCACATAAATTAGCAGTGATACAGCTAACACAGCAAGGAGAAAGAATTACCAGAGCACATCTTCTTGCTTATGTTAGAGCCATGGAAATCATCTGTTGTCACAAATTTAGTAGAGACACTACAAGTCTCCTCTCTCTGCCACCAGGCCTCTTGCATCAAGATCTCTTCTTCGCTCCCTTAAAATAAAATTGTCAGCCCCAAAATCAAGGCCCTGCTGATCTACTCTTACTTCCAGATACTGAAATGGCTTTGCCATTGAAAGAAATAGCCAGAAACCACTGCCGTGGCTATCTAATACAGCTGAGTCCCCAGATCCTGGCAGCCCGGTGTGACTTTCATCTCCAGCTGCAGTGACTTGCTTCCACCCAGAAAAACACCCAAGCAGCAKATAATCCAGGTAGTACCATGAAGTTGTGCTGTTTAACAGCTGTTTGAGCTCCCCCCTGCTGTTATGGTACCTCTTCAGGATGACTCTCCAAAGAGTATAAATCTGTTTTGTTTCCCAGAAATCAACAAACCTTTTGGGTTTATACCAGCCCAGCCTTTGGCCRTTTAGCACAGCTGCACTGAACTATAAAGCTCTCTTACAGATAGTATTTACAAACTAGGAAACCCAGCAAAAAATATTCAGTCATCAAAGCTTTTAAAACCCTACACACAGCAAACGCCATTGGGCTGTGAGAGCAAATCACGGCGCTGGCACGACAGAGCTGCAGGGTTCACGCACACAGAGGCTGTCAGACATCTGGCACACCTACAATGTGTATTTGCTGTTGAGTTTGATAGTTATGTTTTGCTTCATTTAAAGAACAATCTTCCCTGCCTTAAGCCATAGCGGAAGGTTTTTGTTTGCTTTTATCACTGCTGATACTAAACCGAATCAAAGATTCGGCTAAAAATRTGTTTTTCCCAGATGGTGTAGCAGAAGGGTACGGTTTTCCGAAGGAGAAGTGCGATCTGTTTTCTAGAACATCTTTAAACACGAAGGTACCAAAGTTGTCTTCTCTTTCAGGGGAAACTGAGGGGCCGCCGGGGCTTTCGGCAGCTGCCGCCCCGGCGGGCTCACGGCGCGCACTCGACTGTGTGCCAGCGCACGGTGTTCCGATCGCAAGATGCACGAGCGAAAGACCTGGCCCGCGTTACGTGTGCAACGCACGTTGCTACGGGTTGGCCTCGGCATTTTGTCAGCGCTTGGTTGGCCTCGTAATGCTGATGAGGTGGTTCAACACGCGACCTGCTGGCACACGTCCGTAAACCCGGTCGAGTAAGTCTGCATCTCAGCGTATCTTAAGACTTCCAAGYCCCTGGCCTTAAATCACTTCTGACACTAGAGGCTCAGAATCCCACGTTCTCCTGCTTCTTCCAAAAAAGGTACCTCAGGTCTGTCCACTACGGACAGGATTCCACTCTGAATTCACAAAAAAGTAGCAAGGCAAAAAGGTTATTTTTATTTTTGCACAGGGAGAAGCAGCCTTTCTGTCTGACTGAGAAAAGGAATGATATCTGTGCCTAGTGGCTACTGTGGAGTGCAGAAAGCAAAACACGTTAAATTTGCTTCCCTGTACCCAATCAGGAAAACTTGGCTTGTTAACGCTGTCACAAATACGCATCACTGGTAATTACTCGATATTATGCTAATAGGTAGCTAGACTGGGGAAAAGGATACCAAAATAATGATTACCATGACAAAACTATTATGTTTTTATCAAACTGAGTTCTGGAAACAGACTGAGGGCTGCGGTGGGAGATAAAATACTGTTTTTAATATATGGCAAGAAAGGAATTCAAATGAAAATGGAACAAAAGGTGGAGAGAAAATGTAATAATTTTGAAAAAAGTTTTATATAGTTTGAACTACATAAAATTAATTAAGATTTCACAGATTAGGGGACATTTCTAAATAACAAAGAGGAGCAGTATCGCTTCTTTAATGGCCTGCTTGAATCAGTGGAGAATTCTGAAGGCATAAAATGACGGAAGGATTTCACAAATAATGTATTTTGTGGCAGGTGGAAAGGAGGAGAACAGCGTACGGTGTGAGATGACTAAAGCTCATTTTTCTAAATGTACATTCAACGTAAAATCTGCTACTTAGGGAACTGAAATGTTATCACAATATTGCTCTGCTGGATGGGTCAGATCTTAACTGATATAAATAGGCGTAGCTCAAGGTTGTCAGTGCCTCTGTATTGAGTTTGACAGGGTCAGGATTTGGTCCTCATATACTGACTTTGAAGAGCTGTATATTTAAAAATCAGCAGGTACAGATATACGTAAGTAATTAGCATAAAGACAAAGTGATGCCATCTGCAAACCTGTTTTTAAAAGTCATGCTTAAACAAATGTGTAATGCTTAGCTGTAAAAACATGGTTATTTGGCCTCTCTCTTTCCACCGGTTAGCTAAGTCTTAATGCCTGGGTTCACCCTGCTTGGTTTGAAGARGCTAGCCTAAGCAGCCGACGAAGAAGGTTTCTCTGAGTTCAGAGCCAAGGCTTGCTCTCTAGCCAGCAGAGAGCGGAAGCTGGTTCAGATCTTCAGGTAGCAGAAGTGGCCTCTTCAGGCTATCCAGCTCCCTGCAGTGGGTTAAGTGCCCAGAGTTGGTGGGAAGGCTCCTAACTGAAGCTACCCAGCATGAGGTGTCCTCAAATACTGATTTGTGCACACACAGGTTTGTACAGTTCTCGCACAAAGCTTTGGAGGCTGCTTTGAGTTGAGTTTAAATAGCTGCTGAGATCAGTAAGTGTGATATCCGCCAGAACGCCGCTGATTCCCAGATCCACCCTGTCTYAGAACAGGGATTATAGAGGATAGGACATCTGCTGGAAACTGCAGAAGGATCTTCGYGAAGCAGGACACGATTCCTCCACCCTGAAATCTGAATAAATAGCAAGCGACGAATACTAGGTCTACAAATACAAGACAGGAATGTCTGTTGATCAGAGCCTCAGTTTTAAATCTTGTCTGAGAAATGTCACCCTCAGTATTGAGTACCTACAGCTGATCGAGTATTCTCTGGTGGATCAGCTTTCAACTAAAACGAACTGGTCGAAGAGAACCTGTGAGCTCACAAACTTTCTGAAAGGGATGTTATGGGAGCAATCCTTTGCCAATTAATTGCTTCAGTGTTTGTAAGAGATAAATAGTCAATGTTTACATTAGAAATTGTAACATAACGAAGTCAAAAATATTTTAAACAGATCGRATAGTAATGTTTTATCTCAGTCTGAGGTAGAATGTATCTTGGTATCTTAGGATTTCCCCTGAGGCAGGCTCTCTGTACGAGACGCGTGAATGTCCCCTAGCACTCACAAAAGCTGTGCAATTTCTATGTACTTAATCAGTGCAAAATCTATAGAGATCAAGTTGATCAGAAATAACACAGATGATGGAACATGCACGAGCTGAATTCCGAGAAGGAATATCCGGGAGGAGCGAGGTGCTTTGAAAGGAAGGACAGCGAATAAGTCTCACCTGTAGCTCACTCCTACCTTTGCAAAGCTCACTTCTGGGAGGGGCTTAGTGCTGCGCACAAGRTTACAAATGCCTTAAACTCTCCAAGATATTAAACACTGAGCGCTAAGTATCTCGTATTAGCAAYGGACATTCCTATACCCAGCTGCCGAGTCCGAACAGCGGAGCGATCTGTGAGCCGCTGCTTTCTGCCGGTGGCCGAGTTAAGTGTGTCCCCAGTCTGCACTCAGTCCTCACAAAATGAAGCATCAGAATAACTATTTGCTTTARTGTGTAAAGAAATGATTGATCGCAAAACAGACAGAAAAAGCACTGCAGTTTATTGAGGTACTTCATTAATTAGTGCAAATTCGTTTCTATTAATACACTTAGCTCCAATCCTTCTTTTGATCCTTGTACCTGCCTTAGAAATTGCCTGAGGTAATTAATATCCTGTATTAATGGCAAAATATTATTTCCTAGTGTCCATTTCTAATTTTTTTTTTGTACTGCATAGTCTGAAAACGTGTGAAAATTGCCCTGACTTTCGGTGGGGTGGTAAAGCGCTACTCCACGGACCATGTCGTAGCTCCTCGTGTCGCCTGAGAGGCAAACGAGCAGCCCAAGAAGCTGCGGGCGCCTTCTGTGACGCAGCTTACCCCGAGGCGCCCTGTGAGCTTGGGGAGTCACCGCGCTAGTCAGACCCGCAGGCCCGTCAGCGATCGTAACACTAAATCTGAGAGCAGCTGCGYGTTGATCCCCGCCTCGGGCTTTCCTGGTGCTCTGAGTGCCTGTCTGATTTTTGTACGCTGATTTTTGCAGTCTGACCTTTACGGGAGCAGACAGGTGGGAAAACACACGTATCCTGTCAGCTGCCTAATGACTTCCTCATCCCAACAGACTGATTTATGTCAGCTCCTCTCCTGCGTCGAACCAATCTTCATTTAAACAAGCCTCAGTGAGGTTACCTGAGAGGTGGTATTAAAGCCATACATGTTTTGGTTAAATATAGTATATAGTATAGGATAAATATAAATATAGTATATGGTATAGGATAAATATAAAAAATAGTATTAATTTCTGCAGAACCGCTAGCCAAAAATTTGGAATTTTAACGTTGCCTTTGTAAATTGGCACGGGGTGCTGTGCAGATGAGGCATCCTTCTTTAATTAACTTCGAACTGTGGGTCACCTTGTCAGGGTTGGTGTGTAAATCTGTGCATGTGAATRTCCCTAGTGTGCTCTGAGAAATGGTCTGGTACTCCTTGAGCCAAGGGAACCGGTTTGGACCAGCAGCCTTTGGACTTTTCTCCCATGAATGTAGCTGTTTTTTCTCAAAACCTATGAACCCTCCACAACACACCATGCCTATCAGCACCACGATTTCATTACGAAGGGTATGGAAACGGACTTCTTTTTCTGGGCCGTGGTCCCAAACTGTTACTTAATCAGCTAATCCATCAGGTGAATCATTAATTCCTGGGTTACAGGGAGCGAATTCCCCAGGCCCTTTCTCCATGTTGCTGAAGACTTTTCCCTATAGGTTTTTTTTTTTTTTTTTTTTTTTTAATGGGACGACCAGAACTGCGGCAGATGTCGAAGTCAGTCATGGTGGTATAATAAGGTTTTCTGATTTGTTTTCAGCTTTTTTCATTACAATTCCTAACATTCCATTTGCTTTTTTAACTGCCTCTGATGTTTAAACAGAAATTTTTAGAGGACTGTATACAGCGAGTGTAAGCTTTGTTTCCTGAGATAATTTAGACCGCTAGTACAGGCAGGTAATATCAAGGTCGTTTTTCTCCATGCATATTACTTTGCGTGTATCAGCATTTAATATCATCATTTTTCATTGCCATTTTGTGGTTTGCTCGCTCAGAATGAGGCAGACCTCCTGTTCATTGTCGAGTCTGAGCTGGACCGCTGAATAATTTCCTATCATTGGCAAACATTACCACAAAGTTGGACTCATTTTTTAGACTTCAGCTTTTATCTTGAATGCGGATGTATGTTTGAGCTAGTCCTACACAGAAGTGAGATGTGTTTTATGGAAATGGGCAAATTAGTAAAATAAGAGTCTCTTTATTATTATTATTATTATTTTCTGCTGAAACCCTTAGCACTTTTTTGTCTTCTCTTTGCTCTGTTSAAACTCAGGGCTTTCAAATTATGATGTAAAGACCATCTTTTATCTGGCATTTGTTTGAGAGGCTGATTATGGAGATATTTTTCCAAATATTTGCAGAATTTAGATCTGAGACATGGAGATGTAAGAAATTCTTTAAATAAAAAAGAACATTAATAAAATAAGAATGCCACTGAAACTGATATTTTAAAAAAAGTTTTCCTACTTTTCTTTTGATTTTACAAAGTTACTCCTTTACAAGTAGAGGATAAAGAAACTTTAAAAATAGTACCTCTGTGTGTATTTTGGAATATTATTACCATTATGAGTTTCAGTTTGATAGTGCATACCCTTTCACTTAGTAATTATCTTAGGCAATTAAATAAGAATGATCCCTGTGTTTTTAGAATCTATGCATATTACAGACCAGTGTAAAGAGTAAGGAACTTGTGCGACTCCCTGCTTAGATGCTGTTGGAAATCTTCCCAAGAGCTTGATCTCGTGAAATTTTTCATCATAAAGAATTTCACTGAATCAGAGAATGGTTGAGGTTGGAAGGGACCTCCGTAGATCATCTAGTCCAATCCCCCACCTCAAGCAGGGTCTCCTAGAACACATTGCACAGGATCATATCCAGGTGGGCCTTGAAGATCTCTATGGAGGGAGACTCCACAACCTCTCTGGGCAACCTGTTCCAGTGCTCCGTCACTCTCACAGKGAAGAAATTGCCCCTCACGTTCAGGCTGAACTTCCTGTGCTTCAATTTCTGCCCATTGCCTCTTGTCCTGTCACATGGGACAACTGAAAAGAGTTTGTCCCCATCCCCTGGACACCCTCCCTTCAGGTACTTATACACATTGATAAGATCCCCCCTCAGGCTTCTCTTCCCCAGGCTAAACAGGCCCAGCTCTCATAGCTGTTCCTCGTAGGGCAGATGCTCCAGCCCTCTGATCATCCTCCTAGCCCTACGCTGGACTCTCTCCAGTAGCTCCCTGTCTCTCTTGTACTGGGGAGCCCAGAACTGGRCACAGGACTCGAGATGAGGCCTCCCCAGGGCTGAGGAGAGGGGCAGGATCACCTCCCTCGACCTGCTGGCAACACTCTTTCCAATGCACCCCAGGAGACCATTGGCCTTCCTGGCCACAAGGGCACCTTGCTGGCTCATGGTCAACTTGTCATCCACCAGCACTCCCAGGTCCTTCTCTGCGGAGCTGCTCTCCAGCAGGTCAGCCCCCAGCCTGTACTGGTGCCTAGGAGTATTTCTCCCTATTTCAAGCAACCGTTGCACTGAGACTGCATGAAATACATCTACTGCCACATAGGATGCACTTTAACTTTAATAAGGTGGACAGTGTGCTAATTTGATTTAAATAATACTGTTTATTTTAAACTCAGTTTCTTATCTTATGTGAAAACAAATTTAATGCTAAGATTATGTTCTCTTTATTTGATTGTAGATTCAACTGCTTTTCTGTAGAAAGATGACTTGACCGAATGCTGCAAACACTACCTTTCAGCAGTTCAGAACTGAAGTCCATGGAAGTCAGTGGAAAGAAACCTCTTGAGTTTAGCGGGCTGTTGTCAAACCTATAGCTGGAAATCTGACCATTACTAGTGAAACGGAGAGTCTGAAACTACTGAATTATATTAATGTATGCAAATTAAATTTATTCTATTCCTTTTGCAAGTTTTGGAACCCCACAAATTTATCAAACAGAGCAGCACTTTCAGTGTATCCTTTTTCTATTACCGCTTCCAAAAAATATAATAAAAAAAAGCAGTAAAACTCTCACCGAAGCTCTTGCTCAAAAGCCCATTGAATCTGTTGGAAAATGTACTCTGATAACACTGGACATTAGCTCAGAGGCTGAGTGCTTATCAAAGGGACAGCACAAACTGATCGGCAAGGCGAGCCGCGTGGCCTCAAATTAGCCACTAATGGTTTGGCTTCTAGAACATATTCTGCCATGATAAAAGTGAAAAACAGATTATATAACAGTTGTTCTGCAAAATTTCCTGTCGGCCTGCGTGCTCTGGTAAGCAGCGCTTTGAAAGGACAGCATTTCCTCGCGCTACGCTCAGCGTGAAAGTCATCTCGGTGCGAAGACCCTTTATAAAATTTTACGTCTTCTCAAGCGTTTCCTTACTCTTTTGGCGACGTTTATTCCGCACGGGCATGGCCTTCTGCTCCGGGCGCACCGAAGCCCTCAGGCGCTCGCTAAGCGTGTGGGCGAGAGCTCTGCCGGAGCCGGGCTGCCGGACCCTCGTGAAAATCGAGCACGCGCTTAGCGTTGGAGCGGGCAGCAGAGGCTCGCCGGTGCGGAGCACAGCGCCGGCATCGTAGGCAGCGGGGGAAACGCACAGCTCGTGTAGCTAGTCCGCAGCTTAAAGCGATCTGTGCCGCTCTGTGCACAGCAGCTAAATCTGCACGCTCTCGTGTTAAGCTGCAGGCTGTGGGCTGGTTTATTACAGGCGAACGACAGGAAATATAAAATGAACATGAACTTATTTCATGTCAGCGAAAACGTGGGCAGGAAGAAAGATTTCCGGGGAGCGCAGGAGCGCAGACGGATCGTCTCCGGGCCGCCAAAGGCCTGGGTAACGTACCAGTGTGCGGCCGCTTCCCTCGTGCTTCTCCGACCCGCTCGGCCAAAGCAGCCTAAATAACTTAACCTGGGGGCGGTGTACGAGGTATCGAGTGCCGTGCTGTATTTAATTTTAAAATACTGTTTAAAGGGAAATGAATCAAAATATAGTTGCTCCTTGTTTTTATTTTTATCATTTACCTACAGAAAATTTTTACCAAGGCAAAATTTTACATTGCAACATCACAGAAGAAAAAAAGAAAAGAAAAACCAAGAAGGCATAAAGCTGTTTGCTATTTATCAGATTAATGTAACCAATAATTCTCATCTTTTGGTCATTTGGATCTTTCGTCTAGAACTCGGTCTAAATTTACACTACAACAAAATAGAAATGTATTCTTTTTCAAGATTGGTTCGCTTCCTCTGGTGAAGGTAGATTGTCGAATGCTCCTGCCTCTGCAAGAAGGAAAAAAAAAAAGAAAAATCTGAGAATTAACAAATATGTAAGTATGCAYATTAACCTGAGCGATTAAATAAAAATCCCCTTTCAGTAGTGTACATCTTTATGTTCTCTCAACCATAAGAGGCAATCCGTGTACTTCTCATGTTTTAATTTCTAAACGATGGATTTTCCTTTTGAACATTAATGATCTCTTCCTGTTAAAATTTTCACTTTTTTAAAAAAACAGCAGCAGCTTCCCCCATGAATTTTACTAGTTTCGTTAGGTCAGCTGATGCAGCTGAACCGCAGCGTCTCAAAGGCTTCCACGTTACGCAGCTGGGGCCGCCAGCCTGCCTCCAGCTGGAGGTGGGCAAGCTGCTCAGCCTGGAGGGAGTCATTTTCGAAAGAGTGAGCTAAAGGCCGCTCGTAGTGATCTCTAAGATATTTATCGTAACGATAGCAGTTTAAATATTCGCTTCATCTTGCAGATGGYAATTAATGTTTAATTGGCACAACCGTTCTCTGAATCCCACGGTCAGGGTTGCTTTTTCACAGGGGAAAATATCTGAATCAATGCATTTAGTGTAGTAAAGTGAAATTTGAGAAATTTTAAAACATCTCTACTACGTCAACACGAGTATCAAAGTAAAGGRTGCCTTTTCACCACGAAAATGAAAAGCTCTGATTTTGTGTCAGTTTGTAGCAGGTCTTGCCAATGAAGATTGCTAAGGGAGAATGCTATAACACTGTGTCTTCTGTAACCTAGGAGTACAAGCACCATCTCAGGGAAAAGCCATTTTATATAATTCGGAGATTTCCTTTTCATTCATTCTGAAGGTAGCTGGTAACAACACAGTCTATTCTGAATAAAAAAAACCTGTGCATCATCACTGCCGTAGCCAAGGAATTGTCAGTCTGCGGGTGACAGCGCAGCCTTTTTGCCTCGCTTGTCCTAGGGAGGAGGAAGCCTGTATTTCCGTGGGATGTATTTTTTCTTGCCTAACTCAGCAGCTCTTAGATTGCACATCAGCACACGCGTGCTGAAAGCTCGGCGTGTTTCACACCCTTTCTTATTCTGCCCAGGCATTAGCTTTGCTTCCTGAGCTCGCACAGCAGTGTGTTTCTCTACTCTGGATGCTTCTGTAGCCCTAAGTGCTCCTTTTTCCTCGTAGTGGCACAATAACCAAGTTTCTTTTGTCCACGGTGAACATACAGGACCAATCTACTTTAAATATATATTGGAGTTATGTTAGGTTGTTAATACAAGAGTAATAGTCACAAATATTTTGTCTGCACTAATCATAAGGAGTTCCTGTAACATCTGCAAAATTGGTTAAATAAGCACTCTGCTGATGTTTTCTATAGAAAGAATTATTCTTTTTGGGTGGATGCAAATAATTTAGAAAGTGAGGCCAAAGATGGTTAGAATTTCGTGTCCAAGATGTATAGGTTGAAAATGAATAAATCTGTTTTTTTTTTAATAATGAAATTAATAAAATACAAATGTAACAAATAGCCATTTGGTATTATTCCATAGCATACTTCTGCTACAAAATTGCTTACAATTGTATATGAAGGTAAGAGTATAGAAGTTACAGATTTATTGAATTGTCTGCTTTCTGAGCCAGAGAACATCAATCCAATGTTTACAGTGACAGTATCTTTTTCCCATTATTTTATTTGCAAGAATATATCACTTTTTTTGCAGACAAGAGCTTTAAGAGGGCTGGAAAAGGCACAAAATTTACAGTTTGCTTTGGCTGAAACTGAGAACCTTATTCATAAATGTAATTAAAAAAAAACACTCAGAAGTTTCCCCTCACTTGATGTTATAATAAAGTTACAATTCTTACAGAATCAGCTGCAAGCTCAGTTCTACAATTCTTGTCACAGTTCTAGTGACTCCACAGAGAATTTCACTAGCAGCATTTTGAGCTGTTTGTTAATGTGCAGCTGAGTATTGCTACAACGTTATGGTGCAACTTTATTATAGAATACATGTGTAAGGGAGGGATGCATGTCTTTGTCAGGAAAAAAATGTGTCAGAACTTCTACCAGCTGTTTTTGGCAATAAACTAAGGTTTTGCTTAGTATAAAACAATGTGATAATAAGTTATCTCCCATGTGCTCAGACTGTATGTAGTCTATGTTTTCAGCTTTGTTAAAGTTGGGTCCATACAATTTTAGTAGTAGATGTTGTTATTATTACAGTGCCCAGAGGAATCAAATGGTATTAGAAGTCTGCTGTGTTGGAGATTCGTTTGCCTGCGCCTAAAATGGCATTGACAGTCCCTCGCCAGAGATGCTCTTCAAAGCCTTGCACGCACAATTCAGTAGGAAAGACTTGTACGTTCAAGAAAATTCCTATCTTCTCAAGAATTTTTACRTTGCTAAGGTTGAGAGAATCAGATCTTCAGAGTTTCTGCTAAATGTAACCAAAGGAAAAAGGTGTTCACTAACCTTTAAGATGCAAGTAAGTCAGAAATTCGATTACTGTACGCACAATGTTTTCATCAGCCAGTGGTCTTCCAAGATTACCTAGAAAACATGTTGGTTATTATTTAATGTTAACATGATAAAGATTTAATGTAGGTACTATTGTGGCTAAGTTTGTAAGCACTTGAAGAACTGACTTGACTAAATGCTCAGTAACATATGTTTTTGCATGTTCATCTAGTACAATATGTTCCCCTTCAATCTTGTGCAAGAGAGCCTTTCCATGACTCTTAAGTGGCCTAAGTTATGAAGCTCCCTGGAAGCTCATTGYTTCCCCTTGGAAGGCTGAGCAGCACATTTACTGTGCCTATAAAAAYAAATAAATGGAGGCATCATGCTTTTTAAATCAACATTATGGACACTTGTTCTATATTAGAGAAGAAATGATAGGCAACTTCACTGTGGGTTTTAGTCCTCTGCATACAGTCGAAGGAGAGAGCCACCAGGTTCTCTGCCTCGCAGTCCATCATGGAGCATCCTGCCTTGTGACGTGAGGATCACTGTGGACTGCGCTTCATCTCGGGAAATAGTTTGAAAGGTTGGGTCTCTGCAGCAGGTWGATCTTGAGGGAAGCTCTTCCAGGSCAGAACAAGGGAAGATTTAGATCCGTAGTGACATACAGGTCAGGATGCAGACTGAGCTCTGAAGCCCAAATGAAAAATATTGATGGGGAGGTCTGTAAAGGATAGGGATATTTCTGGACTACAGACAGAGAGTCAGAGTCTAAGCAAGTCTATGGGAATTTGCATCTTGATGCCTTGGCTTCAGCTTAGCTAACACAAACATGTTGATATTTCTTACAATCGTTATATTTATATTTTCATTCACATTTTTTCTTAATTTCATTTCTGCTATGATCAAAACTTTTTGTTACAAATTGGTATGATTAAGTGTTAATAAATTTGTGGGTTGATGAACCATGATGTATTATTATGTATTGCGTAAATATTTTTCTTTGCAGACATAAGCATATTATACATCTATTTCTATATACTCTATTGACCTTATTCTATATAACCAGCTATTCACAGACTCTAAATTCGAAGAGTATAAGTTACATCACTAAAGATTTTCCTAATTTTGTATGTAAATCTTTTGACCTAGCGTTATATGACCAATACAGCTTAAATTCTTCTAGGTTGTCTGGAGGGCTTGTAAATTCTGCAATATTCCTTCAAGAAGAGAAGTATAACTCTTTGCATCAATTCTTCTAGAATAATACTGTGTAAGTAGATTGCCATTTTAAGACTTTTTGGAGAATCTGTAGAATTTTCAACTGAAAAAAATCATTTAATTAAAAAAATTCTGAATATCCAATTTTATATTCAAATCTCCTTTTGATAGGAGCTACATAAGGAACTTCAAGTTGAGAGCAAGCTTCTGCTATAGAGCAGTGTCTAGAATGAGGGAGAAGCAGATCTATGATTTTAAGGTTTCATCCAGACAGGTTCAATGGGTTTATTCATAATTGTGGCCAYGCAGCCGTACCTCACAGAAGCAGTAAGGAAGTCCTTCGGTAGTTCCATAGCTCTTAACATAAAGATCATCCTGCCAGCTCCTCCGTAGAAGTTTGCCCACAAATGGCAACATGCTGCATTGGGACTGTACTGCTAGCTAACAAATGCTGTCTTCCTTTCACGTTGTTTCTGACCAGTAAGGTATTATTTTTATACCAATACCTGAGGAAATAGTTWTTTTGTTTTGTTTTGTTTTGTTTTGCTAAATAACTATGTATCAGAAATAAACTGGCTACATCTAAGAAATTTATTAACGTTATTCTTCTAGTTATGGAGTAAGTATGTGCATGGATGAAGTGAAGAACATTTCCTTCATATATGAACTTTTATTTAATATTAGATGTGTCTGCATTGTGCTGGCTGGATTTAAAACAGACTGTAAGATCTGTCGGGCTGAGACTTCACCCTCTGCTGTTAATGGAGGGATGAACATACAATAGTGCTTAAATAACTACTGCTTTTAGAAKATAAGCTTCATTCTGTCTCACTTTAGATGTCTGCAGCAATTTAGTTTATCGAGAAAAAAAAACAGGTGTTTCTAGAGCTTACTACTTTTTGTCCTAAGATGCATGTCTAAAATAGATCCTAAAAGTGCCAGCTTCTCTTCATCGGTCATAAAAAGTGCCTGGAGTTGTATACTGTAGAGCCCCAGCTTTGGRCAGACGAGTCTCTACCAGGTATTTCCAGACAGCCTAGCAGAAAGCTAGGCTGCATTCTTTTAACTGCCTTCCCTCCTGTACATGGAAAAAGGAAACAATACACTTACTTGACTTAGTTTGACTCATTTCCCAGTCTTTTAATGAGAATCTTACTAAAAAAAAAATACAAAAAAAGCCCACAGAAAATATTGTAGGATAACTTGTAATTTTAAGTGTTGAAGAACCGTATCACAAAAATAATGTCATACAATTTTGACGTCAGTCTCCTGGTCTAGAACAGACCAGTTGCCAGTTGCCCATAGCGTCCCTACTGATCGAGTCCTTCACGATCTCCTTTCTTTGCTGAAGAAAAGGAACTCACTCACTTGAGCGTCTAGGATGAAATTCAAAATACTTTTTGAACATATRTAAATAAAAAGAGGAGTTCATTCAAACTCATAGGCTTGTTAAAGTAACGCATAATTACGGTACTTTTCCCTGGCCTTAATGTGTTTTAAATGACAACCATGTACAAAAACCACACTTGTCTGAATGGGCCTAGTTTCATTTTTCTTCCTTACTTATATTTAATAAGATTTTTGTTGCCATGTGCAGGTATAACTTTGTACTGAGGCATGAATAACCTCAAGAACAGTAAATTACTACACATAACAACTTAACTCTACTGGCTTTCAGAATTTCTTTACCTGCTTTTATATCCTCATCAGGCTGTATTTCACGTTTACCAGTGAAACCATGTTTGTCATTAAATGATCTGTGGTTATCTACTGCATCTGGAAAAAAAAAAGAGAGAGAGAGATCAGAGTAGTCAGATGATTTGACAGAGTCCTACCATGTGGCTTGCTTTTCATGGGCTTCAAAGAAAAGAACATGATGAGCACTTTTAATGGAGTGATGCTTATATACAAAATGACAAAGAAGCATTTTCTTTAATGAATGTGTCACTAATCAAAATAACATTTCTTCCAAAATTGTGCTTATGACTTTTTCAGTCATTGACCCAGTCCTGTATTACATTCTCATCAAAGCTTACTGAATGCAATGAGAGTTGTTCAGGAAATATAAGTTTGCACATTCATCCGTAATTTTGGAGGTTGTTTTTGCTACCCCTTCCTCTATTTTTAAGAAAATGTTGCCAATGAGTTGGCTTAAAAGTAAACTGCAGCTAGTTTACATAAATAACCTTCAAAAACTATCTTACATTCCCCTGGCGCCTCTTCTCTCCCCCTTGCCATGGGCATTTCCTTTATCAGTAAAAGCTGATCAATACGACCTGCAACAGAGGATGATGCCTATTACCCAGTCTTAGATAAATGGGACTTGGCAAGCACATTTCCCCATAGCATCTTTGCCAATTCAGTCAGTTCTGCTTTGGGGCAAATATACTTACAGACATTTACAGAACTAGTGAACACATTTAAGATGCATTAATTTGTTTTCAAATATCCTTAAGGGTAGTTAAAAAGAATGAAAACAGGCATATTAATGRTTTTATACAGAAAGTCACAGCAAGTATCTGTAAGAGTTGTCACATATCATTGAGACTGAAAATATGCAAATACTGGTAATGAGTATTATTAAATTAGCAAGAAATAATGATAAAGGAGAGATTTGAGACAGCTAAGGGCTGTGTTTCCGACGTTCTTTTATTATCTRCATTTGGGACTCTGTAAACCAATGTTTGTCCTGATATTTTAAACACGGTGTGCGTTTGATACTTTCCTGCAGTGAATTGTTAATGTTTACAATTTTTAATTTTGGATTTTATTGTTTTTTTGTTTCTCTTTTATTAAAAGTATAATAAAGCCAGGTAGGAAGGCATCTTCAAATAGATTTAACATTAAATCTGGAATACTCTCAATAGTGTCAGAATTTCACATTCTGCMATTCTTCCTATCGACATCTAAAAACGCCACATAAATTTGTAGCACTTCCACAGGGAAGATATTCTCATCCAATTCAGAATGAAACAAAAGTATAAATTTGGGATAGTTACACATTCACTATGCAAAAACTACAGTGTAGTAGCACAAAGACTGGCCATRTGCACCTGGCTCACAGCACAGCTCTGCTTTAGGAAAAACAAGTTATTGTCTAAAATGACTTGACCTTATGTAAGACATGTAAGAAATATCTAAACAAATATTCTCTCAAACGAAACTCTTGTGTCTGATGGGTTTAGACAAAAATTACTAGTCTCAAAAAGTGGGTAGCACACTTTAGCAAACAGTGTTTAGCAAGAAAAAAAAAAAAGCTTTTGAGTTTTGAAATAACACAAAAAAATTGAGTGCTTGACTTACGTGGTCCAAGTAGGTAACCAGCACTATTCAAAGTCCAGCCTCTTTTTTCTTTTGCCTTAAAGAAAGAAAGAAAAAAATGCAAGTAAACGAGTGGATGAACTACACACTGCCTTCTGAAGATAAGAAAGCAAGARGCACCCAGATGGAGGTTCTGGGGGCAGAAATTGTCTTTGAAGGCTTAGAGTGAAAGGAATTTTGCRAAAATGAAAGGAAATGCTATTGAAGCAAGTAGTATTGGTAGACTGGTGCCCYCTCCCCAGCTAGCTGGTAGTTTTGCTGTTGACATCCAGGTAGTGGATGTCAATCTATACGAACGAAACTGCAATTTATACTATGGAAGTAGACTTTTCTGAGTCAGATGAGGACATTCACTGAGTTCCACTCTACAGACCAGACCCCCCTCCCCATGGGAAATACTATCTGAAGTCTAATACCATTAATGAATTAATAATATTCTAACATGCCTAATYCAAAGCCTGTTTATTGCCCGGGGGTGCTYTCGAGCAGCGCGCCTTGCTCMTCCCGATGTCCCGCAGCCCGGCGCACCTCGCCGCAGGGCTTTCGGCCGGCTGCCGGCGGAGCCCCGGGTCGCGCCCGCCGCGGAGCCGCCGCGGAGCCGCCGCGGAGCCGCCGCGGAGCCGCCCCCGAAGTTCGTGCTTACCGACAAGACCAGTCCAAGTGTTTCCGACAGGGTGGCGCAAAGGATTAAAGAGAGAAACAGGAAACTAGTGGCCCTCTGCATCTGAAAAGAGACGCTGCGGTAAGGCCGGACCCCGCCGGGGAGGAGCGGCGCGGCACGGCACGGCACGGCGCGGGGCCGAGCCCGGACGGGACGGGACGGGCGGCTCTCGCCGGGCGGCTGCGGGTGCTGGCGGGCGGCGGCGCTGCGGCTGGCTGCTCCCGCGGGCCCTCAGCGCATGGCCGCGGAGCGGG
>NW_028185472.1:726744-758284 GCF_003343005.1 Rhea americana
CCCGGCCCGCCGCTTCGGCAGGGAGGAAGGAGGCGTAAACTGAGCGCAGCTGCCTTTTTTTGCAGAAGCAGGTACCGAAGTGGAGCTAGACTGGAGCGTCTCCGTGTGATGCTGGCTGAGGAGATGCGCGGGGTTTGGGCATGGTATCTGGAAGCAGAGAGGACGTCCCCCTCTTCCCGTGTGCCAGGAACTGGGGGACCCTTAAAATCCCTTTGACTCCTGCCCTCCGCTCTAGTATCAGAGCAAAACGAGCTGGGGAAAAACTTGTTATCGTACCTCCGTGCTGCTTCAAAGCATTACGAGACGAGGGACCTCTTTAGAAACCTGGTCGGCTCGTCGGTGGGTTTGTTGCCCAGACTGCAAGCCAGCAATATTTTGTATTAAAACTCCATTTTCTTAAGCTTTTGTGTAAAAGAGCAGAGATGTAGCTGTCCCCACTGGTTTAACTAGCCGCCAGCATGTTGATTTGTGACAGTGAGATTTCACRGGTTTGCTTGTCCTAGTTGTGGTTACAGCAAGCCTAGAGGGATGTGCAAAACGGAATTAACAAGGCAGCGATTCCAGTGTTGGTTTCCCTTTTTTCCTTGCCAAATTGTATTTTCTCTGCAGCAGATGAGTTTCTTCGCTGCAGGTCCCCCAAACTCCTCCGTCGGTACGAAACGCGTGTCGGATGTTACACAGACTRAGCCGGGCTGCCAGCTCCTTTCTCTGGAACTGCTTCTGTAAGCTTCCAGGCACGCTTTGACCTGGTGAGCGTGTCTGAAGCTGCYCGTGGAGCAAGGGCAGCCATGGAACAGTGCAATACGCTTTATCCGCCTTTTGCAGGTTTAAAAGCAGGTAAYATTTTCACTTGAATGTAGCATGATGTTCATAATCCAGGCTAGAAACACAAGCTTTGCCTTGTCGTGGTTTCCTACCTGCCGTTCTTGTGTCGGGAACGGTGGAGTTTTAATACTCTAGCCACGCTGTTAGATCTCTGATATAAAATTGCTCGAATAAAGTTTATTTAATGCAATCCTTAAAAGTTAATTTACATAAATAAGAAGCATAAACTTTGCAGATTTTGTCTGATACTTCAGATCATTTACTGGTGATGTTCTGTCAGCCATGACCCAATCTGTAAAATTCAGACTAGCTATATCTGGAAAATAAAAAGATGATTTTTGCGAAGTGTCATTTTTCTTCATCTTACCAAAGATGCACTTCTTGCTGAAATTTCCTAGCATTCAGCTGTTAACTTCCAAAAAGTCATTTAAAAAACTTGAAGCTTCTCTGTGCAAAAAATATTTTCTTTGTGTTATTTGAATAAAATCACAAGAATTCTGTCAAGAGGTGTCAAAACCTGGATTCAAGCAGTATTATAAAAATGTGTTAAGTCTGCTAGCTTTGGCTGCAGTTTGTTCTCCAATTTCCCATCAAAAGTATTTGAAACAGTGTATTTAACCTGTAATTTTTATTCCAGTTTCCCAACCTAATTCTTGCATCTTCTTGTCAAATTGTAGAACAGAATATTCTCTTCATCTTTATTGGWCTTAGATGCAGAGAAGGCCACTTTGTATACTCAAAGGCTTAATCTATCACTTGCCCATCCTACATTTTGTCTAAATATATCTTTAGGTTAGTGTCAATTAAATAATTTTATCAGTCATTCCTGCAATTGATGTTCTCATTCCCTCAATTTTCCTTGTCAAGAATTATTAGTCTTTTTTTATTCCTTAGGAATTCTGACCCTCACTGCTCAGACAAAAGAATTTGAATTTAGTCTGAAGCCTATCTTATCTTGAAAAACGGCCATGTATCTGACGGTAGGGTTCGTTTTCTTATGGAGGTGACTCTTCAACATGCTAATTTCTCCACTGATTTATTTGTCGATCGTTTCGTTGGAAAGGCTTAAYGCGGTTTGCACAAGCTCTTACGTTATGCCTAGTCCTCGACCAGAAGTTCACCATCAGACGRACTCCCAAGGAAACTCGTGTAAAATCTGCCGAAGTCAGTGGCACAAAAAGCCTGCATAATGAAACTGCCTCGGATGTCTTCAGATTGGTACATGAGAGACTGGATCGCTGTTGTCTGTTTGACACAAGAACATGTGCGCTGTTCTATAATTGTAACTGCATTTTATAATAATTAAATAAAAACACGGGRGAAAATACTGTTTTTCAGCCAGAATAAAACCTTCAAATAAGTGTTTGAGGACATGATGATATGGATTAAACAAACAAGAGTACTGAAATATTGGGCTCTGGCAAAAAATTGTTAATTGCATTTTTGTCAGTGGAGATTTCATTCTGAGGACCCATAAGTGGTAAATCCTAAGGTCTCTACTGTATTTTTAATGGAAAAAAAAATCTCCAATACATACGTGATGAAGAGGACCTATTTTATTTTTAATTAACATTTGCCATTCTTAATGGTTTCTTTGTACGATGTTCAAGCAAACACTGAATAAAAATGGATTTTGCAGTGTATTTTGAAAGGGTCTGGAGATGCACCTGCTTCCTTCACCACAGAGCTTATTGAGAGATGTGATAGTTATATAGCAGGGTGTGTGTATAGCACTGTATTAATGAATATTAAAATCAAATATTAAAAGTTCTGCATTCACTGAGTGATGCCCATTCTCATGAAAAATGAGCGAAGTTTTTTCTTCCTCTGAGATAACATCAGGAGTGAACATACAATTTAAGACCATCTTCATGTGTACATACATTTTGTACACAAAATCTTTAAAGAGCAAATTACCTTAAAAGAATGATACAGCTGCACACTGAAGTTCTCTGTCATCTTCAGATCAAATGCAAATAGCATCATCTTCAACTTCTCTTTTCACTGAGCTCCTCAGTCCGTCAAGGAGCAGTCATCTGAGACGCGGATCTTGCAGAGCAGGGTAATGCTCTCCAATATTAGGTAGGTAATGGGAACAAATTCTAGGCTTGAAGGTAAGTTGCTAGAAAAAATTGTCTCCCATATGCAGGAGCAGTTCCCGCGACGCACTGGCATTATGGAAAGCAGAGCTTTACTATGTGGAGGTCACGATCCAGCTAACCCGGACTGATTCCTTCCGAAGCTTTGAATCTGATTCAAGATTTGCCAAGGGGTCACCAACATGCAGCGCCATCAGCAGCTTGCRTTACTGGCTTTGTGCACTCTGAAACCATTGCAGGTTTCTAAAATCAGTGTTTTAACACTGAACGCTGAGATTTACCGTAATCAAGCGTGGCGATCACAAGCACAAGGCTTTCCGTAGCTAAGTCTAATGCTGAGTGGTTAAGGCACAGATTTTTTTCAACCAGAATACAGAAACTGGCAGATCTGAGTATCTAGAACTGATGAGGAATTCCAGCTGCCATAAGGGTGTGAACTGCCTCACGGATCTAAAGATTTAATGCTGGGCTGGTGGCAAATCAGGACAATGTCACAGAGGTGACAGATTATTTGGAGTGTTTCTTTCTATCCAACAGCATTACCCTGCTCTGCAAGATCCGCGTCTCAGATGACTGCTGCTTGACRGACTGAGGAGCTCAGTGAAAAGAGAAGTTGAAGATGATGCTATTTGCATTTGATCTGAAGATGACAGAGAACTTCAGTGTGCAGCTGTATCATTCTTTTAAGGTAGTTTGCTCTTTAAATCTTCCACAAACCTCTTGATGTTTTTTTTTTTTTTTTCCTCAGATGTATAGAACCTGTTTCTTCTTTAATGGATACAGAACAGAGATTTTTTTTTTTTTTTTTTTTTTTTTTTTTTTTTTTTTTATTTTTTTTTTTTTTTTTTTTTTTAAGGAGTAATAAGAGAAGGGTCATTTTCTTCATCCTTCCAAAGCCTTTGCTATTGTTTTCTTCCTATTTTCCCATTTTGTAATTCCCATCTAACCCAATGGCTAAAATGTAGGCAATTTTCACTGAGTTAATCTTTTGCCCATTTTACCACCTGCAGCTCAGTGTCAAATAGAACTAAATATTATAGATCTCTTCTGAATGAAGGGTTATTTTCTCTTCTGAATTACACTGATATCAACTAATAATTTCCAGCTATTATATCAATCACAGTGCTACTAGTGCTATTACTCACACTACATATATCATTACAACAAAAATGTGACTACTGTACATTAAAGCATTTTACAACATTTAAAAATTTTGGCTCAAGAAGCACATTGATTTTAAACTAACTTCACATGAAAAAGAAGTAATAGAGTAAAAGGAAAGAATAATAGAATAAAAGAGGAAAATTCTGAAAATAAATTGCTATACACATCAGTAATATTGTGAGAAGTAATAAAAGACCCCTTGATTCCTGTGTCATAAAACTTACTTAAGGAGTATAATACATCTGTAAGATTGGATTAAGCTAGCTAACAGGTTCAAAACCATTAAGGACAAGTTGCCAGCCAACAGTCAGAGGAGCTTCATATSCTAAAGAACTCAGACTGAGATAGAAGCCCTTTTGATGAAGGCTGTCCAAAGCTCTGAGGAAAGCCCTGAGAGTCTGGAATATTTTAAGAAATACAGTGGATCAATACAGGCTGTGCGTCCTCCTGCCATTACAGCACGAAATACAGCAAATCAGCTCGTGGTGACACCGCATCTCCAGGAGAGGCAGCTGAGACTGGCTCTCAGCTCCTGCCGAGGTTCGAGCRTGGCTGTTTGGGATGCAGCAGCTCTAGTTGAGTCCTGCAATAGCTGGGAACCTCTGACTCCGGGAGGCAGGGTCAGGACTGCCAGATGCAATGGCTCCTTATTGAAGTTCTGAATTCAGATACTTTCCTGTAGGAAGTTGGCTCCTGCCTCCAGTCCCTGTTTAATTCCTATACCAGCAATGACTTCCTCCTCCTTTGAACAGTAAATTAAGAAAGAATCCATGTCTACCAAAAGCAAAACAGCTATTCCTGCTGCCGCAAGATCTCGGGAAGAAATATTGCCTACCTACCAATAAGAAAGGACCTGAAAGGCAGCTGTTGCCCGTCTCCTCTCTCCAAGTAAGTTCTGAGCTCACCAGAAGTTGAGAAGCTTTTCTTATTTAGAAGCAGCAGGATTTAAAATATTTTTTTCAAACTCCTGTTCAGTTTGAAATGATAYATCTATTACAAGCTGTTTTTCATTTTAATTACTGAGGGTACACGTGTAAACAGCTCTTTGGGTATACTATATGGATGCATCATGTCATACAATATCCTTTTTTATATACATCACATAAAGTAATCTTTTTTTTTACCTATTTGGCATATTTTAATGTTAAACAATCTGAAGATTGACTACTTTTAAAAATACTTGCCTGTGTTACAAATAATATTAGTTCTATATTTGAAAACAACATCATCATAACTCAATTGGAATTTCTGTAGTGGCCTTGAAAGCTTTTAAAATGTGCTTATGACTCATGATGCAAAAGGTTCCTATTATTAAATTATAGCTTTACATTTAGATGAGAATGAAACCAATATTCTGCACTTATTGYGATTTTTGCATAGGACTTCATCTCTGTGTCCCTGGATGAAAGAAATCTGTCAAATATAAACAATTACCACACATTTTCTTAAACTATATTAAAATGGGAATTAAAATGGATTAATCTAAACATTACCACAGAATCACAGAGTGGTTGAAGTTGGAAGGGACCTTTGCAGATCATCTAGTCCACCCGCCCTGCTCAAGCAGAGTCACCTACAGCACATTGCCCAAGACCCTGTTCTGATGGCTTTTGAGTATCTCCAGGGATGGAGATTCCACAGCCTCCCCAGGCAACCACTTCCAGTGCCCTCACAGGAAAGTTCTCCCTCGTGTTCAGATGGACCTTCCCGTGTTTCAGTTTGTGCCTGTTGCCTCTTATCCTAGTGGTGGGCACCACTGAMAAGAGTCTGGCCCCATCCTCTTTACAGCCTCCCTTTAGATACTTACACACTTTGATAAGACCCCTGCTGAGTCTTGTCTTCTGCAGGCTGAAAAGCCTCAAGTCTCTCTGTGTTTTCTCATAGGGCAGATGCTCCAGGCCCTCTGATCACCTTTGTAGCCTTTCACAGGACTCTCTTGAGTACCTCCATGTCTCTGTTGTACTGGGGAACCCGGAACTGGACAGAGCACTCCAGAGGTGGCCACAGCTGGGCTCAGTACGGAGGGAGAATCACCTCCCTCRACCTGCTGGCAATGCTCCACTTCACGCAGCCCAGGATACCATTCGCCTTCCTGGCTCATAGGCAACTTGTTGTCTACCAGGTCCCCTAAGTCCTTCTCCACAGAGCTGCTTTCTAGCAGGTCAGCCCCCAAAATTCACTCAAAATGTTATTCCTAATTTTGCAAAAAGTGAGTTACCAATCTATGAGTAATAAAACAGCATATCCTTCAYCCATAGGAAAACAAGTCAGTGCTTTTATGGCTTTTATTTTTTTAACAGAGGACAGTATCAGTTGCTTCTTAAAGAAGTATATTGCAATATTATAATACAAAGATAGCCTCATCAGTAGCCAGCTCAGACATAAAGCATATTCAAAGTAATGCAATAAGGAGCTACAGAATAATAGTTACATCAAATACTTTATGTCACTACTTTTATATTAAGTTTTTTAAAGTGTAAAATAATTAGGCAGAATGTTAAAAGATAGGCAGTTATTAAATACATTTTTATATCTTTATTGTTGCTGGGTTTTGTTATTGTTAAAGCACAAAACAGAATTAGCAAGATATCATTACACAGCTTTCATTATCCCACTGCAACGGCACTGATTAGTCTTTTTATACTTTAAGAAAATACCTATTTAGTTTTAGAGGACAACTGTATATTTTGAAAACAGGCTGGAAAAAAAAATGTTGTTTTGCCTCATGTTCCACAGGCAGAAAGGATTAGGCTCATCTGATCTCTTGCGAGGAAGGCTGGAAGTGATAGCTAAGCAGCTATCACTCCGTACTCTCCAATATCTTCCTATGGGAAAAGGCCTATAGAAATAAGGAAACAACTTTCTCCTACTTTTTCTTGGAAGTCTTTTTACTTGATGCCATGTGGTAGGAATATACTAGTTGAAACTGAAGATGTTCTCCCCAACAATACGGAAAAACTTCAAGAAAAAAAAAAAGAAAAAAAGAGBAAACGGAAACTCCGGAAAAACAAGACCATTCCACCTCAGGCTTAAAACAATTCTCAGTGGTCCCAGTTGCAAATGTGGAATTTCAGCTCAGATAGAGATGGTGGATTTTGTGATGCATTGGCATGTATGGCCCAAAAGAGCTTGTGCGAAGTWCAATCTTTGTTATCTTTGTTTGCACCTGTGAGTCACACGGAGGCAAAGCTTCTGATACGCTTGGTAGGATATGCACTGGGGTCCTGATGTGCACTGAACACTCACAGCACTTCTGATTCTCCGTGGGAGTGGAAGTGCTTAACAGCTTTCAAGTTCCTAGCTTCCATCAATACTTTTGACATATAAGGTGGACACATTGGCCTTTTTTGTATTTGGAAATCTTTTGCTAATACATTTTAGTATTTTCAGTGGATTAAGGAGGAGAAATGTCAGTATGTCTATGCTGCATGTGACCTTTTCCATGGCTTTGCAGAATAAAAATGCCAATAATGTCAAAGTCCTGCAAAAGATAGGTTAAATAAGATGCCCGTACAGTAGTGTTGTATTGCWGAAAAGGAAATGTTCATGAATTCTAGAAATGTTCATGAATTCTATACAAAAAGCAGTTTACTTTCTGCTTAGATACTATTTCTTGCCCTCTAAAGTGCCTAGTCTTTCCACTGACTACAGAGGGAGCCCATGCTCTTAATTTAGATTTGCCAAGGATTTTGGCAATGCAGAACTGAGTAATAAGGTCATTTACATTTTGGGGCAATAGGAGAAGGCTGAAAGTTTCTTGGCTAGCCAAAACTACAAAGAAAGGGCTATTAAAATGCAGACAGAGCTTGCACAGTCTGTTGAAATGCTAGCTTTAAAGACAAACAAACAAAAAGATTCCCTAGCAATCACTAAAGACTCCTGGCAAGACCGAAGGAAATGTGCGCGGGGAAAAGACAGACAAAACTTTCTCTCAGTGGTTTGCATGGGTGTCTGGGGGGGTTAATTCCCAACAAATTCACTTCRTTTGCTTAACAGCCCTCTCCTCCTCTCCCCAAGTTTTACTATCAGAGAAAACGTGTTTGAATTTTAGCTTTGCCGCCCTGGTCTCCGTCAGTGCCTTGCAGCAGCCCGTCCTGGCCCCTGCCTCTAGCTGTGTGGAAGGGAGGGAGAGCAGGAGCTGTGAGGAGCTGCACTGCCCCTGCCTTGGGCTCTGCAACTGCTGCTGCAGTTGCAGCAACCTCACAGACAGACAGGATGAAGCCTGACAAAATTTTGGGTTGTGACGGTGGAAGCAGGAGAAGATTTACTCCCTTGAGTCAYTGCAGTATGATTTATGTACCACATTGTCGAAAAGTATCCATCATATGCTCTTCTGGTGTCCTGTGTGTCTCCTTACTGTTGGAGATAAGATATTTAAATGCTCTGGGTTATGAAACGCCCAAAGTGTGTTTGCAGACTGAATATGACCTGGTCACTGCAATCTTCACGTATCCAGCAGCCTTGGAGGCAAGCAGCATTGCAAACGTGGCACAACAT
The DNA here is from genome assembly GCF_003343005.1 of Rhea americana. Lineage (NCBI taxonomy): Eukaryota > Metazoa > Chordata > Aves > Rheiformes > Rheidae > Rhea > Rhea americana. The sequence continues at coordinate 735,330 of NW_028185472.1, forward strand.
CTGTTTCTGCTAGTTTTGCACCTTGCAAWCTTCAGGACAATGAAAAACTTGGRAATGAAGAAATAAGATAGACACATGGGACTGAATTTAGCTTGTTGAACTGTAGGTATTTACATGTCAGTTAAATATCAGGTTCCCATGATAGTCAATGGAGAGTGAATGGATATAGTCAAGAGTGACTCCACTTAACCTAGGTAAGTACCTACATTTGGGGGTACTAATCTAGCTCTAGATTGCAATGACTCTTTTGGCTAGCTATCCACTGGCTATTATGGGAGCTTTGACACGCAGCTCACCTGTAGCCAGACATAATTCCACCCCAATGACTGTCTTTCAAACTTTTTTTTTTAAAGGAAATAGTGATAAGTTATTCTCCATATGTAGTAGGAGTAGAAGAAGATGTAGCCAAATTACTTTGCAACAAAGAAGGTTGAGGTTGGATATTAGAAAGAAACTTTCTAACTCTATGGTTTGAAAAAGACTAACTTAAGAAATCTGATGATGGAGGATTTCTCTGGAGAACAGGTTAAGTTAATGTGTCAGGAATAACGCAAGTATTCCTACTGCTGCGCAAGCGTAGCACCTCACCTGAACAGTCTCTTCACCTGTATCTTTGTGTTTGTATCTGTGTCAACAAAACCAGTGGTCAATGCACTTCTTAGAATTATTTCAAACTTATCTATGCTGTGACATAATCTGGATTTTTACTGTTGTGACCAAACTCACTTTTTAACTTCATATACTGTCCCAGAGCATTCATCATCATTACTGCCTGCCTTCCCTCACATGTTAGCATCTTACTCTTTTTATCTTCTTTATTACGTCTTTGTCATTTTTCTACTTTGCTGTAAGATCATCTTACTCCCTTTCATATTCTTTCTATCCCTATCTGATTTGATTTCCACTCCTTTTAGTCTACTTTCCTAAAGAAATAGAGCATGTGGTATTATTCTGCTGTCTTCCCTTTTCTTCTTTTCCCACATTTGCTTTTGGAAGAAAGTTTCAAATGAGCATGCTAGCAACAATAAGGCATAATCTATAGTGAGCTAGGTTTCATTAACTTTATTGCTGGCTGAATTACTAAATTTATTTTTATTTTCATACATGCAGTGATTAGRTTGGGAAGGACCTCTGGAGGTCATCTAGCTCAGCCTCCAACTMGGTCAGGTTGCAAAGGGCCTTACACAGTTACAGTCTGAATATCTCCGAAGATGGAAATTTCCCCACCTCTGTGGGCCCCTTCTCCAGTGTTTGACCATCCCCAGGGTGATCTTTTTTTCCCCTTTTATCTAATTAGAATCGTCTGTATTGTAACTTTTATCTGTTCCTTTCATCCTACCACTGTGCATCACCTGGACTGTGTGTGGTTGCAGCACAGAAAAGGTTTAATTACTGCTGGTGTATGGTGTGACACAGAATTTGTAGAAAACTGGGCACATAGCCTCCTTTAAACTTTTCTTCTCATTTCAAAGAGATTATCACAATTTTTGTATAATCAAGATGTTGCAAAAACAACCACCAATTTTTTTGTCTTAATTGGCACCCGAATCTGGAACCACGGCAGGAAGAAGTCATTTGATCGCAGCTCTTGAGCACTTTGCTTTATGCCATTTCARCTTCATCAGTTGTCCTTTCCTCTTGCTTTTCTAACTATAGTCGCGTACAGCATAGTCCTGGTAAAGCAGCAGTCCTGTTACTGAAAACAGGAAGTGTAGCTTTTGTTTGGGGATAGTGACAGTGAATCAAAATTTATTCCGAAGTATAATTCAGAATTTCACAGAACTCTCTGTCACTGTGTCTATCATTTTGCCTTGTACCTAATCGTCATAAACTGAAAAATAGACCCTATTGTATGCAGACTAAGACCTACATATTTAATTGGAAAGATTTTTGAAGAATTTATTCCCAGTTTAATGTACACTAAAAAGAAAAAAGCTCGCCAAAACCAAGGCACTATCATGCGCTATCTGATTATGGAAGCTGGTCATATTTTTCCAGAAGTCTTGCTGCTTCATGTGCAGCTCAGCTATTTTTATTAGAACCTTAAATTCTGTAATTTTTTTAGTTTACATGTCATTACTAGTAAAATAGCAGAAGTTGTAGTTTAAGCCTCTGCTAATGATATATTAAACAGAAAGATAATTAAGTTTGCAGCTCTATCCTAATCTCCTTTCTAAGTTTTCCATCACAGGAATCCATCTATCCTTCTCTTTAATAGAGCATATTTACAATTTCTCATGCTTATAACATTAATCCAATTTATTATGTAAGACAAAAAGACTCCCTAGGTTCTTTGCTATTATTATTTTCCTGCAAGAAATACTGTTTTCTTATCTAATCTATCCTTGCTTCAGTATGAAAAGATCCTACCAAGGAAGTCCAAAGAAACTTCTTTTTTAAGGGATGTTTTTAATGAAAGTGATCCCTGCTGCTCGGGGAGGGGTGGTGATCGTTGTCACTTTGAAAGAGCTGTTAAGTCCTGATGCTCCAGTCAAATACACAGTGAATATTCATTAAGCTTTTGATATTATCAGCCAAGTTATCRAATCAATTAACAATATGGATAATTCCAAGGAACACTATGTAATGTTTGCATGTTGGCTGTAATGCCTGCTTAAGCAGGTCAGTCCTGAATAAATTCCCTATGGTCTTACTAAGGCAACTATGTTCTGTTACTTCGCTTTGATAGTAATTCATACTTTTTGATTGGTAACTCCTTGTTCTGAGGGCTACACAGCACATAGAGTCTGTTTTTCTAGTAGCAGTGCAGGCAGGCCCATCATGATGGTCCACCTCCTGTTCTCCAATACAGGAAAAACCATGCTCTTTCTTCTTCTGGTTACAGGGTCTCACAGATTTCTTCAGTTATTTTCTTTTWACCTTCCTAAGAAATGGAAGTGAAAGAGGCCTTCCAGCTACGTCTAGACACCAAAGTCAGATAGTAGATGTCAACTCTCCAGTCTGAAATAAAAAGGATTTCCAGGAGTCTACTTTTTTCTGCTCTCTAGTGTCAAAGAGATGATAGGTTTCAGTCTAGTCTATTATCTAAATTAGAGGAAGAAGCAACCCAGATTAATAATCACAGAACCTTGCAACTTCATTGTGCTTAGGGCATTAAAGAACTCTCTGGGATAAAAGAAACAAACTGCTTGTATACATTGTATAGACAGTGCTTATGCATTGCTTTTGATCTGGGACAGTTGCAGTAGTTGGATAAACTTCATGTTTTGTGGAAACCCCAAGAGTTTTTATTAAGTATGTTTATTAGGTAATTGTCATGGTAGTAATGGATTTATGGCAGTACATTTCCTACGTTTTGCTAGTGAAGTTGCAAAGAACCTTTCAGCTCACAGAAAAGTGCTGATATTACATGTATTAACAAAACCTTTGCACTTTCCTTTTATCTTCTGAGTATAATAGGTTATTCTGTTCAAGATCACATACTTTGTAAGTTGATGTGTTGTGCTTCTCCTGTCATACCAAGAGGATTTACTGCCCAACCATGTCAATATAGCGTCATAAAACGTGGCCTTYGCAAGAAAGGATTCTAGATGCAGAAGTCCTGGGTTATTTCTGTTATATCAGTGGATCTTCAGAGAATTCACACATGGTTTTGATAGCTGTAGAGTTACAAAATTGTAAGGTTTTAAAGAAATGACATTCTTCCTCAAGAATATCACTAGGACTTTTTTAGCAGCATTATTAAATTAGGAGTTTAGGAATGCTCATTTCTTAATTTCCACTGCAGGGACAATGCACAACTACAGAATCATAGAAAGACAGAATGGGTAAGGTGGAAGGGACCTCTGGAGATCATCTAGTCCAACCTCCCTGCTCAAGCAGGGTCACCTAGAGCTTGTTAGCCAGGGTTGCATCCAGGCAGCTTTTGAATATCTCCAGAGAAGGAGACTCCACAACCTCGCTGGGCAACCTGTGCCAGTGCTCTGTCACTCTCACAAGGAAGAAATTCCTCAAGTTCAGGCAGAACTTCCTGTGGTTCAGTTTGTACCTGGTTCCTCTTGTCCTTTTGCACAGCACCACAGAAAAGAGTTTGTCCCTGTCCCCTTGACACCCTCCCTTCTGGTACTTATACACATTGATAAGATCCCCCCTCAGGCTTCTCTCCTCCAGGCTAAACAGGCCCAGCTCTCGCAGCCGTTCCTCAGAGGGCAGGTGCTCCAGCCCTCTGATCATCTTTGTAGCCCTACGCTGGACTCTCTCCAGTACCTCCATGTCTCTGTTGTACTGGGGAGCCCAGAACTGGACGCAGGACTCGAGATGAGGCCTCCCCAGGGCTGAGGAGAGGGGCAGGATCACCTCCCTCGACCTGCTGGCAACACTCTTCCTAATGCACCCCAGGACACCATTGGCCTTCCTGGTCACAAGGGCACCTTGCTGGCTCATGGTCAACTTGTCATTCACCAGCACTCCCAGGTCCTTCTCTGCAGAGCTGCTCTCCAGCAGGTCAGCCCTCAGACTGTACTAGTGCATGGCGTTACTCCTCCCTAGGTGCAGGACTCTGCACTTGCCCTTGTTGAGCTTCATGAGGTTCCTCCCCACCCCAATCTCCAGCCTGTCCAGGTCTCTCTGAATGGCAGCACAGCCCTCTGGTGTATCAGCCACTCCTCCTAACTTGGTATCATCAGCAAACTTGCTGAGGAGGCACTCTGTGCCTTCATCTAGGTTGGACTAGATGATCTCTAGAGATCCCTTCCAGCCTTACTGATTCTTTGGTTCTATGATTCTATCTGAGTTTTATGAAGGAGAAAAAAGGCTGATAAAAATTTATCCTCAAGATTTTCCTGATATATTGCTTAGAAAATTATCTCCATCAGGTTTTTTCTTTCTTTTAAATCTCTAAAAGAAGTCTAGAAAAGCACTGGATCTGATCAAAGAGCTAGCATCTTTATTATATCTATCAAGTCAATGAATTCAAACTCTTTGTTATCTGTAATGGCCTCAAAAGCTTATGAAGGTAGCAAAATGGATTAAGTCCCACAGGCCATCTGCATACAAAACTGCCAGATTTCTCTCCAGGCTCTCCTTTTCTTAGGTAGAATAACAGAATCACAGAATCGGTAAGGCTGGAAGGGACCTCTGGAGATCATCTAGTCCAACCCCCCTGCTCAAGCAGGGTCACCTAGAGCATGTTAGACAGGGGAAGTAGAGTATCTTGGAAAAAAAGTGGGTTAAGTGAAAGAGTTATGAAGGGCTATTATCTGGCAATTCTTATACATATTTATTACAAGGCAATGACTTCTTTGACCTTTAAGCCTCACTACATGTCAAGCTTTTAATAGGTGGTGCAGTTCATTCTTTAAAGGTCATTCKCTCTCCAGATGTGGAATTTTCTGTGACCTGTTCTTCAGAGGCCACTAGTTGAAATTGTTTAAGGAATAAAAACGGAGGAAATACTGCTTTGTAGAGAAGGGTATGAGCACTGCCAAGTTATCACACCAGTCTGCAAGTTTGGACATCAGAGGGAAGTCTATTAGTTCAAGTTGTTGAATACATTATTGTGTATATACAAGGAACTTCAGTTTCATTTTATGATTGTTATTTATATCCTTATTACTACAATTTTGTAATATAAGGAGATTCTCAAAAAAATGCTGTAAGAGTATGCTATACTTTTTGTCTATCAGATTTTAACAGAACCAGATTCCCTTCCCTCACCTGGGTCTGACCTGTTTATTCATATCTTCACGCCAGCTATAATCTTCTGCTTTCAAAATGGATTTTTTTATTTTACAGAAATTGTTTTTTTCATTTAAAGGGTAATTTTAAAAGCTTACTTTGTGTTTTATTGTGCAARAAATATGAGGTTGTTGTTTCTTCATAAAGTTTGGCTGAAAAGTTTTGACATAAATTATGTCAAGATAATAGGTTTCATTGGAAGAATGAGATTGTAGAAAGATATCTTCTACCTCTTGATGTCCCTTATTCCTCTAAGTTAGGGCAACATGCCATCTTCTTTGACATGCTGTTCAAATGGTTTTCTTGAAGGATATTAGAAATGGTTATGTTCATACTACACCCTGTGGAGTATCATGGAAGAAACTCAAGCTGTTTTGAGATGAGCTAGTTTGGATACTAGGAACATGGAACTCCTGCTTTTCTTGGCAATGTGAATTATTTCTTGTTAGGCTAATTGTATTACTCCAGCCAAACTGTTACTGGAACCTCAATCAGCTTAATCCCTCTACATACAAACTGCAAAAGCTAGCCCAGGTAGTTTAACACTTTATCGCTGCATAGAGAATTAAAATTTTTTTGTAAGAAATTCAGTTAAATTTCTTCTAGTTCACCTGTGAAATGCCTCCAGGAACATAATGACTAATGATTTCAAGGGAAGTCTCAACACAGAGTAAAAATTATCCTTCTCCCCATTTTAATGATATATGTGCTTTTGGTGATCTGGAAAGACTGATCGTGCTGCGTATGATATCCCTTTGTCACAGTTTCTGTTGTTAGATAGGATTCACCCATGGTTGCTGAAATTTGGGTTGATAGAGCCTGGAATCTAAGCATAAGAAAAGACACTTCCTGGAGAGATTTCTTCAGGAAATGTTCCTTCACATCATTCACGTTTGTGAAGAAGGAAAGTGATGTTTCACATGATTCTACTTTTGATTTACAAGCACCTCTTAACCATGTGAAAAGATTCCTTGGGTCTGCACCTCTGCCTGATGACAGTCTGTGTCTTCTTCCACTACAGACACAAAAAATCATTGAGACAGATATATATATATATAAATAATATATATATACATGTAATATATGGGTTTATATAATATACATATATATAATATACATCTATCTATCTATCTATCTATCATGTTATTTCATCTCATGACCAAGACCAGTGAGATAGGACACATTCAATGTCCATCTGCTGTTGCTTTTGAAGATAATGTATCAGCTAGTGTAGCTGATAGCATACTTTGGGATTCAGCTGCAATTCTGTCCACTCTGTGAGCATTTCCTGAATTGATAAAGAAAGCCTGAGCAGCAAATGCAGCCCAGATAGCTGAGTTTGCTTCCTATCCTTACAAAGAGTGGGTCTGCAATAAGCAGCTACTGCTACTGCTTCATTCATCTGGAGAGAAGGATGGAGAAGAGGTGCATCACATACACACACACAATTCTGCAGAACTCTAGGTAACTGGCTGCTGCTTTCTCAAAGCTGAAGTGGAGTGAAGTGGAGAGAATGGAAAGAGGATTTTATCTTGTGTATGCATAGATGGAGAGATAGTTCAGCTGCTGTTGCTGTAGCCTGCAGGGATTAGTTTAGAGAAATAATTGTTTTTTATTTCTGGTCTTTTTTTTTCTTTGTAGGTAGATAGTTCCTCCTATTCTCAACACAGTATCAGGATCCAAACTTTTACAGCAGATTTTAACAGAGGTCTATTCTCTGATTCCACAATGGCATTTAGTTCAAGCATATTCAATTTTTCCTGGCAAAACTCAGACAGAAGAAGAAAGCACGTAGAGTGTGGAAGAGGGGACAGGCCACTCGGGAGGATTATAAGAATGTTGTCAGAGTATGCAGGGATGCAACGAAGAAGGCTAAGGCCCAGCTGGAATTAAATCTGGCAAGAGGTGTCAAGAACAACAAGAAGGGCTTCTTCAAATACACTGGCAGCCAGAGGAAGACTAGGGAAAATGTAGGCCTGCTACTGAATGGGGTGGGGGCCCTGGTGGCAAAAGATACAGAGAAGGCAGAGTTACCGAATGCCTCCTTTGCTTCARTCTTCACTGCTAGGAGCAGTCCTCAAGAATCCCAGAGCCTGGAGATGAGAGAGAAAGTCCAGAGAAAGGAAGACATTCCTTTGGTTGAGGAGGATTGGGTTAGAGATCTTTTAGGCACACTTGCTGTACACAAATCCATGGACCCTGATGGGATGCACCTACGAGTACTGAGGGAGCTGATGGATCTTGTTGCCAGGCTGCTCTCCATCGTCTTTGAAAGGTCATAGAGAACTGGAGAGGTGCCAGAGGCCTGGAAGAAAGCCAGTGTCACTCCAGTCTTCAAAAAGGGTAAGGAGGAGGACCCAGGCAATTATAAGCCGGTCAGCCTCACCTCCAACCCTGGAAAGGAGATGGAACGGCTCATTCTGGATGTCATCTCCAGACATATGGAAGAAAAGAAGGTGATGAGTAGTCAGCATGGATTCAGCAAGGGGAAATCATRCTTAMCCAATCTGATAGCCTTCTTTGGTGGCATGACTGGCTGGGTAGATGAGGGGAGAGGAGTAGATGTTGTCCACCTCAACTTCAGCAAGGCTTCTGACACTGTCTCCCATAACATYCTCCTAGGCAAGCTCAGGAAGTGTGGGTTAGATGAGTAGACTGTCAGGTGGATTGAGAGCTCGCTGAAAGGCAGAACTCAGAGGGTCGTCATCAGTGGTGCAGAGTCTATTGGAGGCCTATAGCTAGTGGAGCTCAGTAGGGCTCAGTACTGGCGCCAATCCTGTTCAACATATTCATCAGTAACGTGGATGAAGGCACAGAGTGCCTCCTCAGCAAGTTTGCTGAAGATACCAAGTTAGGAGGAGTGGCTGATACACCAGAGGGCTGTGCTGCCATTCAGAGAGATCTGGACAGGCTAGAAATTGGGGTGGGGAGGAACCTCATGAAGCTCAACAAGGGCAAGTGCAGAGTCCTGCACCTAGGGAGGAGTAACGCCATGCACCAGTACAGTCTGAGGGCTGACCTGCTGGAGAGCAGCTCTGCAGAGAAGGACCTGGGAGTGCTGGTGGATGACAAGTTGACCATGAGCCAGCAAGGTGCCCTTGTGACCAGGAAGGCCAATGGTGTCCTGGGGTGCATTAGGAAGAGTGTTGCCAGCAGGCTGAGGGAGGTGATCCTGCCCCTCTCCTCAGCCCTGGGGAGGCCTCATCTCGAGTCCTGCGTCCAGTTCTGGGCTCCCCAGTACAACAGAGACATGGAGGTACTGGAGAGAGTCCAGCGTAGGGCTACAAAGATGATCAGAGGGCTGGAGCACCTGCCCTCTGAGGAACGGCTGCGAGAGCTGGGCCTGTTTAGCCTGGAGGAGAGAAGCCTGAGGGGGGGGATCTTATCAATGTGTATAAGTACCTGAAGGGAGGGTGTCAAGGAGACAGGGACAAACTCCTTTCAGTTGTCCCATGTGACAGGACAAGAGGCAGTGGGCACAAACTGAACCACAGGAAGTTCTGCCTGAACWTGAGGAATTTCTTCCCTGTGAGAGTGCTGGAGTGCTGGAACAGGTTGCCCAGCGAGGTTGTGGAGTCTCCTTCTCTGGAGATGTTCAAAGCCTGCCTGGATGCAACCCTGTCTAACATGCTCTAGGTGAACCTGCACACTGTGAAAACATTCTGAAGCAAACAGAAAGAAGTAGCTCTGACTCTGTCTTCTCATCCAGTCTCACACTGTATTGCACATGTTCCAAGGGTGAAATGTCTGAGCGTGGCTGCAGTGTCTATAAATACCTGCATTAACATGGAGTTAACTAACTCAGGAACTTCTGGCAATCAGGCTGTACCAGAACAGATCCTACTCTGCTAAAGTAGTAGAGCGAACCAGCTGAGTTTGAACAGTGTGGCACCATCGGTAGTTACCTGGTGACGCCCACCTGATCAGCTCACATATATCTGCACAATCATTGATAAGACAATATAGATACATACTAAGACAACTCACAAGCTGACCTAATACTCTACTCACATTTTTTAAGAAGAGGTAGTGGGAAAAACAAGAGAAATTAGACAAAACTTGCATATTCCCCTCCAAAAACAAAGGCACAAGAATCTGTGTATTTACACCTGTGTAAACACTTGCAACTGGACAGGTAGTGACATGAAATGAATCTCCTGGGGAACTYGCGGGCAGCTAAAAGTGTGCCAGTGACCCTAGTTACCTTTGCTGATCTCCTTTTCCCTGCTCAGCTCTTTGTTACCCATCACATTGCCCTGTTTGGCAATAAATAACTTATTTATGAGGGTAATACAGATAAAAAGATCGCTGTAGAAAAGAATGCCATATTTAATAGTCACATCCTCATTTTTTATAGCAAGATTTTTTGTAATCTTTATATGAACAAAAGAGAAATTTTCCTTTTTTTTTTCTTTTTAGACACCGGTGTGGAGAATTTATAATATGTTAAATTTTCATAAAGCAAAAGAGAAAAATTAGCACTTTTCCCCCCAGGCTGTGCAAGGAAAGCAAAAGGCCTATTCTGAAACAAAAACAGGCTGTAGGATTGTCATATACTATCATAAAAGTACTAAAGAATTGGCCATCTTGAATTTCTGTCATATATCATGAATGTGAAATCATTCAAACAGATTTAACTATAAAGTAAAAAATCCTACCTGCTGGACCATCAACTGCCTAAGCCAATGGCTTAGATACCCGGAGCTGGATTCAGAGGGACTTCGGAATATCCTGCTCCAAACATACAATTTTGACATCCCTTCCTCAGCTGTCACTTTAACTCTGGAGATGTCCAGCTTCAAGTTCCCTTGCCTTGTTGAGTTTGGTGGATCACCAGTTTCACCTCATCCTTCACTGCCTGTGGTCACAGAGTATTCACAGGGTAGCTTGATAACAGGTGACGAACCTTTGTATTTTTTCTGTTCTCAAAATGACTTCCTTAATCACTCTTGTATCTGCCAAGCATACGATTGAAATCCAATTCTTATGAGCACTTTCTGACTCCCCCCCCCCACAAGGCTTTTTGTTCTCCTAAYTCATCTTCATAGATTTACCCAGATTTTCAGGGTATCTTGCCTAATATTTTTTTGCTGGATTTTTCTATAGCTTGAAGTTTTTTACATGTACAATAGAAACCTCTGAAGCAGAAGAAAGGTGGTTACTGTTGTTTTAAACTGGATATGGCCAATCTATGTATATTCAAGGAACACTTGCATTACCAAATAGATGTTTTATGTCAGGCAGAATAATGATATCATCAACTCTTCATTATCCAGTGCACTAAGAGGCCAAAATAGTCCATTTTCTTTGTAAGAGAAAAAAGCCTTATGACACAGGGTTTGATGGGATGTGATGGTGAGTTTGATGRAGAGACATCTGAGTACGTGGGGTGTACCAGTTATCACTTTTGCAAGTTCCTGCACAACGGATCCTACAAGTCCTTGTGCTCTGCAGTCCAAGAGAGTTCGTTGGCTTGGCCAGGCACATAGCAAGTTATCCTGCACTAAATCCCATACTGAAATAATTTTGCAGTGTTATGAAATTGAGGGGACAGTAGTGGGGGTCATGGAACCAGCACAATGACGGTGGTGGTTTATGAGCTGGGAATATCCTGCAAGGGGATGAGATGTACAGAGCCCAGCTGATTAAGTCGGTTGCACTTCTGTGCAAATGCACATTCGTTGCCCATAGGGACAGGTCAGATGCAAAAACAACCTAGCTTGCATTTACACTGGAGCTAATAAGCCCTGCCCATTCTGCGTTCGCGCCGTATGGAGCCAGGTCAGGTGTCTCCGCAAAGTGTTTCAGAGCCTTTTCTGTATTTCAGTATGGGTGGGTAATACAAAAATACCTGACCACTCTCCACAGTCATTTAAGTCCAGCATCGCTACAGGAGGGCGGGGGGCAGCTAACGCTACAGGCCCACTCATGCACGGCTCTCTGGATTCTAATATGACTTATTAAATTTGACACAGTGACAAAACAGAATTAGCTGAATGTGTTCTCAGAGCAAAGAGACCTAAACTGAGCTATCCTGAGCTCTGAGGAGAGCRGTGCCCGGGTACCCAGTGCCCTGGCTTCTGAGTTTSCAGAGCAGAGTGCTGACGTATTCATAAACACTCCCAGGTCAGATGGGACTTAGGCTCTCCGTTAAGCTGCACTGTCCCTTTTTGCAGACTCTTTGTAGATGCTGTACAGCTATGGAGCTATCCCAGAGCTTAATCTCTTGCATCCTGTGACACTGTGTACATGCTTTGACTGTCTTATGTGTCATACACCAACACTGTTTTTCTGCTTGCAAAATTTAGGATTAAAGACACAACAGTCTGAGTTTGAAGTTTTGGACCAGAAATTCTGTTGAAACTATACAGTTGTCCCCTTCTTAGTCATAATATATGAAAGTGCCTCCCTCTCCAGTGTGGTCCATTTGACTTTGGCCCCTGACACAGAGCATGTCCAGGAAGAGACGTGACTATTCACTGTGGCTTCAGCTCATGTCTTGCTCTCTGAATGTACCACCTGAGTAGTTTTCATAGCGGTAACCTAATAATAGGTCACGAGCTTTCCTGAAAGGTTCTCCTAGACCTGACAGAGAGACTTGAAAGATTTTCATGGTGTCTTGAAAAAAGTAATACTCTTTCAAAAGATTCCACTGGTCAAAAAAGAAAATCTCCCACAATATTTAAAACACTTATTATATCCATTTAATAATGGGTGAAAATTAAAGAAGCTATTCTGAAATCCATTCTGGAACTGTTGTATCAGTGCATAAGGTGCAGCGAATACTAATCACAGCAGCTCTGATCTGGCAAGACAACTGAAAGTGTTTTGCCTCCTACAAGGACGCTAAGTATTTTTCAAATATGTGAACTTGGTAGTTCCTGCAGCTGCAGAAAAGCCAGACAGCAGAACTGTGTAGTTTATGAAATGAACAGTAAAGGGCCAGATATTTTGGACAAGCAGTCATATTTTTAAGCAACACTCCAGCCAAAAATAACAAACTASCAGGCCCTCCTCACTTGTTGCAGTCATTATGTTTATTATAAGATAGATGCACTCTTCAGTACTCTTCCCTCTGTTGTCCGCAAGAGATTTTTCTCATCTACTATCTAGAGGTCATTCCATTACAGTAATTTCTTTACAGTTGAGAAAAAAAAATTACTTCAATTGGCCAAGACTATTCTGATTAGAGCATCTCCTCACTCTGTTGATGAAGAGTTCCCATGCGTTTACCCTTACTCCTCAGCCTGTGCCTGGAGACTTTAGAACAGATGCTCCATCCTGGTTACTGACCCCTGTGCTTACAGCTTGGGGCGAGCTCGCTTCACGTGAGTGAAGCTCCTTCATCTCTGTACAACAAATTTGGATTAATAGTCAATAGCAGTCAATGAGGCAGGCTTACCTGGCCACAGAGATCATATTTGCTGTTGTTCAGACAGGAGACCTTTTGCCCCAGCAGAAAGGATGCCCCAGCATCCTAAAACCAATCCTAAATAGTCTAACAATCTAGTGTTAAAAATCTCTAACCCGGAAAACTAGTGAATGGGCATGTATGCAGATGATRCATCTCAGAAAAATGCAGCTTGTCTCCCAGTACTGGCTGGGAAAGAACAGTTTATCCATTGCTGGACAGAGGGAAATGAGAAAGAACGACTGCTATTTTTCTCTCAGTTTGGGAAGCAGTTGGTAATGTTACTCTTTTGAAGTCATGTTAGGGACTGTTAGTATGAAACTGATASGTAAAAGATTTCTTCTTATAGGGAAACCATCACCAAGCTTTTGAGTCCCATCTGTCTGGGCCTGAAGTCCTAAATTCATAGACAGCTTTAAGCCTAATATCAATGGAAATGGGATAGATGGTGACTCGGTGCTCCCTGCTCGGCCTAACAGCCGTAGCAGAAGTACACCTAGTGCTGTATGATAAAGTTACCAGCAGGATTGCGCACCTGGAGGCAGCRAAGCTGAACAGCCAGAGGAGATTGCAACATCCTGGAGAAGACCTCGCTACTCCACAGGAAGGGAGCAGCACGCTCACTAGCTTTTCCAGGAGGTACTCATGGACTCGCGCCCGCGGACGTGGTCGTGCGGCAGCACAGCCGGAAGCAACAGAATCTGGTGTTAAAATGCAGCGATGGCCGTATCTGTTAGGAGAAAACAAACAAACAGAAAAAATGAATTGGTTGTCGGATTTCSTCTAAGGCAGGGCGTCCGCCTGCGGGTCTGACCTGCTGCCCGGAGAGCCGAGCTTCTTCCCAGGAGCAGGAGTCCGAGGCGTAAYGGAAAGACTGCCAGAGCTCATTTGGGCCTCCGGCTTCCTAGTGATTCATACGGGCATTAATGTCACTGCTGGCAACATGGCCAAAGTTGGTAATAATATCATCACATGTCCATAAACATAGCGCTGAGCGGGTCAAAAGTGAGTGCAGAGCTCTAGAAGCGAGGGGGAAGGAAAAGATCCCAAATGAGGGCTGTTTTACAGACAAAAACTTATCTTCAGGTTTTGCTATTAACTCTCTTGTGAAGTGCTTGACCTTAACCAGATCTAAAAAACCTTGATAGTCTCTTTCAAAAAGTATTTTAAAAAAGGGAGGGGGGGTGCTGTTAGAATTCAGGGTATTGAGCAATCTGACTTCTGCCCATAGCCCATCAGACCTGCGGCCAAAACACTCCTGTAAAAACAGTCTTGAGCCTCCTCAGGCCGCAGAAGAGAAGGTATGCCACAAAAATCACTTCTGCCTGCCCCTAAACAGCCCCACACACCTCCCCACACRCCCAAAGGTCTCTTTGGCAAAACAAATGAGGAAAGTGATTTTGTTCTACATATCCTCTCAAAAGCCAAAGCACAGGACAWCCCCGGCTCTTCCTGGGATCTGATTCAGTATCCGAGCAAGGAGAGGCTTAAGATGGTTACCTCCAGTGTRTGGGCTGTATCTTTTAATATTTGTAAAGAGAAATGTTTGCCAAATATTAGAACAGTAGTAGAGCTTTATCCTGACGAATCAGTGCTGCTACTTTTTTAATGAGCTTGTTGATTTTAAGCCATTTCACAAACTATCTGAAATGGCTTGCAGCCAGGTTGCGTGAATTTTCAAGACTCAGATTGATTGTTTCTTCCCGTCGTCCACCCTAGCACATTTATCTGGGGAAAATGTTGTGTTAATTATATATAAACTTATCAAGTATTTTTGCAAAGGATGCAGACTAACAGGAAAATGAAATAGATAATCTGCTCTGAGTGGAAGTTAGCGGCTAGTTTCTATTAACCACCAGCAGACCGTTGTACACTTTTAATGAAAAAATGGATGCTGTATCTCATGAGAGCTTTTGCATTGCCACCTTTGGATTGATGACACACTTTTACTATGTAGCACTGAGCAGATCCAGATATCTCAGCAATGGCAAACATGATACAAAAAAAATGCTCCAAGCCATGTTTTCTAATTAGTTTGTTGTCTTTATTTTGGATCATTTGCCGCTATTCTACCAGCTTTGTACTTCTGAAATAAGGAAAGAATAGAGGCATGCTTAAAAGGGGTCATTTACAACCAAATGATTTTTTTCGTATTACCCTGTTTTCTACCTTCTTGCCTCCATTTTTTTGCTTCTATTTCCTCCATCCGTACTCATTTATTTTTTTCTGTTCTTTGGGCATACAACAATAAGCAATGCAACATTTCCAAATCCAGTTGTTACCATCGTATTTCTGATTAGTATCTTCAGATGTCTTTCTGGATTTTGTGGAAGTTTCTTGGGGATTTTTTGTTTTTCACAGGGGAAAAAAACACATTTTTTCTCTTTGTCTATAGAGAAAAACTGATTCCTTGGTTGAAAGCCACAGCTGAGTTGTAAAGTTCAGAAATACTGCCACAGTGGGCATATTTTACCAACTTTTGTCTCTTTACTAGCACTTAAAAATGCCATCAAAGGTCTGGGAACTCATGTTTTTGCATATTTTGAGCCAGCAGTTTCATTTTGAATGTATCTGTATMTTAGTCTACAATACTATATGCGTTTGGCAGCAGAATTAAAAAAGAAATGATTCCCACGGCTTTGGGAACCAGCGTTTCGAGCCATTTGCAGGTTCTGAAAGCGCTCGCTGCACGTGGCTTGGCTGGGCGGCTGTGCTTGCAGCTCCGCGGCTGTGCTGTTCGGGAAGCGACTTTTCACACCAGCTAACTTCAGGTGCTTACGTACCTAAGCCAGGAATTTGGACTCCATCTAGAATCAACGGTGCTGCAAGAAAGCGACTCCGAATACTTAAGGTAGTAATTTCTCTCTGGCAATATCAGTAATTAGGATCTTGTCTTAGGAATCAGATTTAGCTCAAGGTAGGGAGTGTGAATGCCCCTTGGAAACAAAAATTGCAAACTTGCTTAAATTACTTAGAAGCCTACATCTCTTTTTAAAAATGATTTTAAAGTTTTACAGAAGTGTCTGTTTCATCTTGAGAGCTTCAGCCACAGATGCCTGACTTTCGTAAATCAGTCTCACTGTAAGTTTCTACCTTTTTTCTCTGCATAGTCATTCTTTACCCAGACTTTTAGTACTCTAGCCGTATAAATGCTGAAGTAATACAAACGCACGGTTTTTTCAGATTAGTTTGGGGCTTAGATACTTTGCTGTGTGTTTGTTTATTTTCTTTCTTTCTTTCTTTTTTCCAAGACAGCACAGCAGTTCAATTATTACTGAAAATTTGCAGGCTCCATTTTCCCTAAATAATTGAATAAAGCAAATTAAATAAACCAGAAAAAAGCAGAAATATGCCTGGCAGACAGCTAGCTTACTAGTTTTCTTTTATAATTGAATAATATTTATCAAATAAACTTTGTATGTACTGAAAAAACAAGAAACATTACAGACTATTAAGATACTTATGCCTGTTTTTTGTTAGATATCGACTGTCTTGAAAAGGTAAATGGTGTGCATTAGCACTTAGAAGAAAACAAGCAATTTCATAAATGTTTTGGTAATAACAGTGATACAAACACTTGTCTCAAAGTGTATTTTGCTAGCGTGACAAAAATAGGAACAATTGTGTTTATTTTGTTTCCACACTCTACTTCTCTATAAATCCTGGATACCATTAATGTATTTATGTGGAAAAAATATATATCAGTAGCAGTGGAATCTGGCATCATTCACACCTTACAATTCAACAAGTAACTGAAATAACATGGGGGGCCAGAAGGACTACCTACTATTTGTTAATTATTGGTCTACTCTTGCTTAAAAATAGCATAAAAATACGTGCTGATCAGAACGCCTTACTCTAGCCTTTGGAGGTTAGCAAGTACRGACTCTGCTCAACGGTCGCGGGAAGTATTTCTTAATCCAAATCCTGCCACCAGAAAGATATTACTGAAAAACGATACATTTTAACAGATGTCTCAGTTGCAAGATTATATTCTTTGGGAAGGAGAGTATTTCCCAGTTGGAAGTTTTTAATTACTTAGGACTTTAAAGATTGTGTCTGGTACTTTGAGTTAGGAAAAATAGATGGCTGAACAGAGGTGGCCTCGGGGGCGGGGGAAAGAAAGTGTGTCTTCTACTCGTAGACATCTCCCTAGACTTAAGAAAAAAATACAAACAGTTTTCTTTTGCCAAAATATGAGGAAAAAATGGAGGTCRGATTTATCTTGCCTACCTACTTGTGGGCAGCTGCATGTGAACTTGTTGGGTATCTGAGCTCCCGCTAGAGTCACGGAGACCTATTCGATGCAGCCGCCGCAGGCCAGGGCGCCAGTCGTCGAAGGAGAGAGCACGGGGCGCCACTGCTTCCTCGACTCCAGCGACGAGCCTCCTCCGAGCGCGCCCACGGGCCTTCGCTGCCCTCGCTCGGACATTCAAGGCTAAGGCGCAGCTGGACGCGCGACTGCGAGCGAGAGAGGCTGGGAAAGGAGTCAGCCGGGAAGGGTATTTTCGCCAATTGGTTTCTGTTGCATCAAGTTCTGCGCGTTAAAATTAAGTATCTTAACGTTGCACTGGTAAAGGGCTGGTAAGAAGCTCTTTTTGGCTGATATTTTAACAGCTTAACCTGGAGCAGAAGCAGTTGGCAGGTTTCATTGTATAATATGGGGAAATAATGCAAATGCTTTTGCTGCATTATTTAGCAGCAGACACCTTCTGAAGGTGCCCGAGACCCTTCTGTGCCTCTGCTGCAAGCTAAAATGAGACATGGGCTTTTCGTTTCTTCCATTTCGGCTAAAGTTTTGAGCTGGATTGCTCTAGGTTTGTTCCGCTATTCTCTGAGAAAAACGGACACCTCAACAACACGAGCAGAGTGGAAGCGTATCACTGCCCTGTGAGTTAAGGCCCRTAATTCCCATCTTTGATTTGACAGTAGAAGTCTGTTCCTTACTTCAATCATTTCTCACAGGGGTAAAGTAAAACTGGAACAATAAATAAATCATTTCCAAAATAATTCTGAACAACGTTACTGTTGATTAAACCTTATTTCTATTATAGACCTCAGCCTGAAGAAAAATGTCTTATTACCAAAAAAACTAACCGTGAAATTGAAACAATGCAGTTTGTGCTCTCCTAGGGATCGCACTGAATTGCATATCTGAAATAAATATCACAGATGTTGTTGCAAATTTCAGACTGTGCCAGTTAAAATGTGATGTGTTCTTTGGCCCCTCTTGTTTTCTTTTTCTTTTTCTTTTTTTTTTAACCCAGGTATAGAAATGCAAGCTAAAGGAAAAAAAGCGCTACAAGAGCCATAATGGACTAGTTAAAAAGCATAGATTTGCCACATAGGTCCTGTAGATGCTCTGTGCGTAATATTAGCAATTACTGTAGTTTTTGAACACTAAAAAAAAAAAAATTTACACTTTGAAGTGGCAGGGTTTTTTTTTGTTTTTTTTTTTTTTTTTTTGCATCTGAAGCTCAGATATGAGAAATAACTATATCATTTTCTTTTACAAGATTTCTCTTGCCACAAAAGTCTTGCTCTTGGTTTCAGAAATTGTTACCATATCTTTAAAGAGCATCACATTTCTCTGTCAGTTATTACCATATGGCCTACAGTTAGAAAATGACATTCATAGTTTATATAAATGAAATTTACTCATTTTGTGTATATTTATGGTTAGCTTGCTTATTTTATTTGCATTTTTATTCCCACATTAGCTCTTATTTGAAGAATGTATGTGATATTTAGGGAAATTTTAACGCTTTCAAAGCCATTTACATATTTAGAGTTGTTTGAAATATTTTTTATTAAACTTCTGTAAACTAAGACCTTTAAAAATGCTATTGGTGTCAACCATGAAGTTTTGTGAGTTATTCTGGGCTATTAAGAAACATAATTGTCTTTTTCTCAGGACAGTATTTTTAAAACGAAGTACTAATTCATAGACTCTTTGAAAACATTTCATAGTCGAATACTCTTCTCATCTGCAAATTCATTCCACTGTAAGCAATGATGTGAATTACATTCATCTCTATACAGTTCGATGTATCCTTATTATTTGGGCTCCGTCTGCTTCCACAGATATTTTTCATATTGAGGTCTGCTGAAGTAGTCGTGCCATTTGCCTTTTTCTTCCTTTTATTTTTTTGAGCAGCACGTCCCCCTGTCCAGTCCCCAGCCAATCCCACCAATGAAACTGCTCATCGAGCTTGAAGGAATGGAGCAGGAGTCGGCTTTAAGTCCTGTTAAAATGCAGTGCAGGGTGTGGGACRGGGGAGTGGGATACAATCCTGCCGGTGGAATGACAGTCCCAGTCATACGTCAGCTCTTTTTCAATAGACACTACCAGACTAGTGAATTTGGTATGAAAATATTATCAGGTGTGTGTAGAAGTGTTAACCACTAAGCTCCCTTATTAAGCAGCATTGTGATTTTTTTAACAATTAAAAACTAGGCATACCTAATTTGAGGAATCTAACTCTGTATTTGGATACCATAATACATTATTTGATTGCCTGTAATTTCTAGTTAGCCTTTTGGTGGTAACACTAAGTCTTCATAAATTCAAGATGCCTGTTGTTTGTGGTTCTATAGCTGGCTGGGATCAGATTTAATAATAGAAAAAAAAACCACTTCAACACACATATTCATCCCTAATTAGGAAACCACTCCATACAGTTTATTTTTAACACTAGTAAAATGGTACAGTTCATATTAAGGAATAAAAGAAAAAAGAACCAGGTATATTCCCCTTTACAGTCGGTCAAATACTCGTGTCCAGTGAAATCAATGTTAATGCAGGTTTACAAGCCAGTTGCATTCTACAGCTGGAAGCGCAGACGGCCGGTAGCCTGGCCCCCAATTTGTTGTGGCCTCTGCAGTCCTCGCACTGTCCTCCCTCGGAGCCTGCTCTCTGCCCGTGACCGCCGCCGCGCGTGCTTGCCCCAGGCGCCCCTCGCAGTTCACCCTGCYGCGGGTGGGCGCAGGCTGCGCGACCCCTAGCACCGAACCGCTCAGAAATAGCGAAATGTTTGTTCTTCCAGTTTTTGGCTGTACAACTGGTGCAATCATTTGGTAGTGATCTCGAAGCTAAAGAACATCTAAAACTTTTCTACGCTACCTCTTGTCATTACGATATTCCATGCCTGATGCTGTCTCAGCAATGTATAATCATAGTAGTATTTTTTATATCAAATATTTGCARCCTATACATTCTTTTTATCTGTTGGAGGTTTCATAGAATTCTTCCCCTCCCAACTCTCACATACAACATATTTTGCTTAATGCTGCTATCCCTCCAAAAGATACCTCCAATAATCTTCTGTTACAGAGAAAAAGGTTGAAATTCCAGTGTGAATTTATTCTTTTTTTTCCAAGAAATGTATGGGCAAAGAAAATAATAGAATCAAGGATGAGTCAAATATTTGTTTCTATATAATAGTTATTATAACTATTTCACTACAAAATTGCAGGACTGGTATCTGTGCTTGCTAGAATTATGATGTAAAATAGGCCTTTTGAGAACGAATGGCACCAGGCTAAATGCCTGGTATAGAACAACTGGAGCATTTACACAAAAAGATATTTAAAAAATTTTCTTTATTTTGTTTGGTTGTGTATTTGGAGAAATGTTATTAGTGGCAATAACTATTTGCTTCTCAAACGGTTATGTGTGGCCTGAAATGGTTACATATGAACTCCTCGCATTTAATGTTAGTTATAATTATTTTTTGTTAGTTTACTCTCTAAAAAAGGACGTTCTTCTGATTTTGGATTGTTGTGCCGTTTAAAAGCATGCCATTCTTGTTTATAGTTACATGATACTCTAAGTTGCAGCATTTGAGGGGTTTCTTCAGGGATAAGAAGAAAAATGAGTCAACTATTACATTGTCTAAATTCACCTGGTTAGCCAGTAAGTTCCCAAGGTAGAACAAATGTCAAGCARTTGTGAGCTGAAACTGTTACAGTCAGACCCAAGCAAAAGCACATGCTTGCTGTTCCTTCCATAAATGTCAGACTGTATAATTGACAGCATGACTGAAGTGCCTTGTCTTTATTGTATTTTTAACTTAGTTTAGTTCTTATGATAGTATGGGTCAATCAGATGGCTTTGGAAGGAAAGCCACCATGAGAATCTCCTATTCTTCCCCACTTTCCCAGGTCATTTATTCCTGCCCTGCAGAGATTTTTTAATAAGTAAAATCAGTCAGGAATTCAGTTCAAAGTGCAGCTCTTCACGTATTCATATGTTATAAATTATATTCAGTGGTGTTGCTTTTTCARCCATTAAATTCAGTCTGAAGCAGCACAAGCATGAAAGCACATCGTATCATAATGCATCTTTATTAGAATATAGACAACTGTAAGTAGAAACTGCATAGGGGAGTTAGGATAAACTGTAATTACTCATACTGGCATTTGAACATGACACAAAAATCCATAGTATTTTCACATCATAAGTATTACAAGATGCTGATCAATGCGAGTCCACAGAACAGCTCATTCAAGTACGCAACCATACAAGCATCTTCTTTTAAGTGTCTGCCGTGTGCTCACCCACCCTGTAGTAGCCAGTCAAGCTGTACCCATTTTTGYTCTAGCAGTGGTAGTTGGGTAGGAAGATTTGCCTTTCCACATGCTCTGAATACAGTCATAAAAAGTACATATGGTCCTAAATTCCCTCCAACTATTCACCGGGGCTGGAGATTTTCCCTTCATCACTGTCTTTACCCTAAACCTTTTCAATTTTGCCKTGAGTAAAGCCATTGCCACTCTCCCAGATCTGTTCGCATAGATGTCTGGATGTACCAGCCTCAGTATTGTCCATCTTATGGTATGCCTGTTGGATGACTCATGCAATTAGAGAAAATATTTGTGTCTCTGCTCCCGGGTTACTTGTATCTCATGATGTGCGATCGCCTACCAGCTCAGTGAAGGATCAGCTAGTGACGATTTCCTCTCACTACCTCTGTATTKATGCCTACTTGGTGTTTACAAGAGTTTACAGCCCTGATTTCTTTTGCAAATCTGGAGACAACCTTTCCTCTGAACAGAGACCCTAGATGATCTAAATCTGATCTTCAATAAACTCTGCTCCTCGGACAGTTTTGGGGTGCTTAGCAACCTAGTCGCTGCGACACCTTTTCATTAACACTTACTTAAATTAACCTTTTTAGCAGAGTAGGGAAGAGCCAGAACTTTATGGCTAATCCTCATACACAATATTTTTCCCTGCTGGAGAAAAAGCCTTCTAAAAGCTGTGCTGTTTTTTTATGTGAGTCAGGAGATTAACCCAGTTTCTTTCTTTCCCAGACTTTACGCACTCAGAACCAGGACAACTGTTCTCATATTTGATGTCAAAATGGTCCTAAGCCTCATCTCTGCAGTACCACATAATGTTCCCTTATCTTTGTATTTCATTGCTTAGAGACCAGAGGACCTGGCTAACTCCATTCAGATTCTGTTAAACTAGTAACTAAGTTATGTCTGTTTCCTCTGTGTGTGTGTGTGTGTATACATATATATATATGTACAAACATACACACACGCACATCCACACACACACACACACACGCATGTAACATGCATATATATATATATATATGTATAACTCTGGATACCGTTGGCCTTCTTAGCCACAAGACCCAGCAAGGTGCCCTTGTGACCAGGAAGGCCAATGGTCTCCTGGGCTGCATTAGGAAGAGTGTTCCTCTCCTAAGGAGAGGTCGAGGGAGGTGATCCTGCCCCTCTACTCAGCCCTGGGGAGGCCTCATCTCGAGTCCTGTGTCCAGTTCTGGGCTCCCCAGTACAACAGAGACATGGAGGTACTGGAGAGAGTCCAGCG